>NC_090933.1:82984421-83314421 GCF_040938575.1 Ambystoma mexicanum
CCACCCCCTTCCACGTCTCTACCGGGAAGCCGTTTGGTCCCGGAGTTTTCCCAGGATTTAGTTGAGACATGGCCGCCCCAAGCTCTTCCTCGGTAATGGCTGCCTCAAGCAGCCCTCTTTGTGTGTCCGTTAGGCTGGGTAGGGTGATCCCGTTCAGCACAGAGAGATCAATGGGGGCTTCCGGCGACCCATAGAGCCCTGCGTAGTATTTAGCGAAGCCTTCTGCGATCGCCTGGTCTGTCCACAGCGGTTCTGAATTGTCGGGTTTGATCATCCTGACCTGTTTGTGCCCTTCATCCCTACGTTCGAGCCAGGCCAACATTTTACCCGCCTTATCGCCTGTCTCATATAATCTGGCTCGCATTGTGGCGTGTGCCTGTTTGGCATTGTCTAAGGCTACATTGTGCAGTTTTTTTTGGGCCAGGATTAAAGCTCGGTTCGTTTCGGGCAGGTCTCGCGCCAGATGCGCACTTTCTGCCCGTTCCACCTGATCTTCCGCTTCGTGTAATTTTTGCATGTGGGCCTTTTTTTGCGCCGCTATCCAGGAGATGATCTCTCCCCGCAAGACCGGCTTGTACGCTTCCCATAATAAGCTCGGGTCGTCTACTGACCCAGCGTTCAGCTCGAAGTATTTGGTTGTGGTTTCTTGTATTCGCTCAACTAGCTCTGGGAAGCCTAGATAATAATTGTTGAGGCGCCATGAGGGTGGGGGAATGGGTCGTGATGTTGATAATTCCATTAGTAGGGGAGAGTGGTCAGAAATGCCGCGTGGAAGTAGCGCGGCACTAGTTACCCTATGTATCTCGGTGGTTGGCACGAAAAAGTAGTCTAACCGGGAGAGGGAAGCGTGCGCGCCCGAATGAAAAGAGTATTCCCGCTCCCCCGGGTGAAGGTCCCGCCACACGTCTCTCAGGCCCAGTGCTGATATGAAGGAGGCTAGCTTGGTGTGTAGTTCAGGATTCCTGCCCCTTAGGTGTGTGCGATCCATGCCCAGGTTCATGACTTCGTTGAAGTCGCCACCAAGGATTAGTGTGTCTGAGGAGTCCTGTGCTATCCGGGGAGTTATGTCCTCTATGAGACTTGGCAGCAGCGCGGGTGGTGCGTACACGGCTATTATTGTTATGGTTCGATTCCATAGGGATCCTGTCATGTGCACGAATCTGCCCCCCCTGTCCTGTGACACACTGGATAGAGTCAATGGCAGCCTTTTGTGAATCAGTATGAGGACCCCCCTGGAGCCCGTGGTGAAACCTGAGTGTAGTGCAATACGATAGTGGCCTCGTTTAAATAGGTTGCATGTGGAACCCGCTAGATGGGTTTCCGTGAGCATCACCACATCCGGCGCGTGTCTGTTTAATGTTTGGGTGACAAGTTTGCGTTTAATCCCACTACCCAGCCCGTTGACATTCCACGTAAGAAAACGCAATGTTCTCGTATCATATCTGTCGTGCGTCATCTGGCTGGGGAGCGGGTTGTTGTGAAGCAGAATGTGTGGGATTCCGTGGGGATGCACGCGCTGGTGTTTCGCTGTGAGGCGCAAGCGCGTGAAAGTGGTTGTGTACTGTTGTCGGACCATACATGAATAAAATTTAAAACGAACCTGAAAACAAGCCTCCAAACACGGGAGTAGATTCTTCCTCCCATCTGTTCAAACATTTGTTCCCTTGGGGGCATCTACCGCCCCGGTTGTGTTATCTATCCCCCCTCCCTATACTCCCACCCAACTTGGAGTATCTGTCGCCCGAAGTTTGAACCAGAACAAATAAACTTTAAACTAAGCCACAGTCAGTGGCCTTTGCACCATATAGCTTACGCAACTGTCCGTGGTGCTGTCGTGGGCTTCCTCGGTGTTAGACTTTGCCCGTGGGGTGGGCGGCCGTCCGACCACTGGCCTGGTTGCAATCCGTGCGTTGACCTGCCCGGGGAGGGGGCACAAGTTTACTCGATAGTCCAAATCCCAGTATCGTAGTTTCGTGCTCCGTGTTGTTCCCGTGTTGTTCCCCAGTTCAAATATTTCCCTGCGGCGGATTAGCAGGCTGTTGGTGCTGTTGTTGGCCTTGCTCCGGTGGGCGCTCCGGTCGAGGGCTGTTGCGTCTGCCTCTTCTTCTCTCCTCCGCATTCCAATCCCCTTCTATGTGCCGCTCGGCCCAGTTCCATGCCTCTCTGGGGTCGGTAAAGTGCACTGACGTGCCACCGTGGAATATTTTGAGCTGGGCCGGGAAGATCAGACCATATTTGACGCCTGCTGATTGTAAGCGTCTTTTAAGCGGGTCGAATGATTGGCGTGCTTTCTGGACTTCTTTGGTGAAATCGGGGAAAAAGGCTATTTTGGATCCGTTAAATGTGACCATGCCCTTCGATCTTGCTAGCTGGAGTACCGTATCTCTGTCTCTGTAATTCAGAAACCTGGCAATCACTGGGCGTGGTGGGGCCCCAGGTATCACTCTGCCAGTCGGAATGCGATGGGCCCGTTCAATAGAAAAAAATTTAGAGAAAGCCTCTCTGTCATAAATGTTCATCAGCCAGTCCTCCAGGAAAAGCTCCATACAATCCCCTTCGGCCTTTTCGGGCAGGCCGATTATGCGGACATTGTTACGTCGGGATCTGCCCTCGCTATCGTCCACCCTTGCCTCCAGGGTCTTTATCCGTGCTAACATGTTCGTCACTTGCCTGTTGACGCCACGTAGGCCATCCTCGGTTTCAGAGATTCGGGCCTCCGCCTCAACCGTTCGGGCGGTCAGCTTCTGGAGGTCGTGCCGTAATAGGGACACATCTGCACCGATGCTGTCCATCTTTTTCTCCATCGAAGTCCTGGAGCTGGTGATGGCACTCATGATATCTTTCAGGGAAATGTTATCCATGGGGTCCGGGGTGACCGGTGGCGTTCTCTCTGGTGAGCGGGGTGCTGGCATCGCCGCGTATTGCTCGATCCTGCTCTGGGTGGACGTTTTCCTGGGTTTCTCCTTGCCCATTCTCTGTCCGGCAATGTGTTGGTACAATCTACCGATGTCTAATCCCAAACGTAGGGGGGCAGCCGGTGTTGACGCACTGCGACCGACTGTGTCTGTGCCGCTCTGGCTCTTTCCACGAGCAGCCCCGCTCTTAGCAGCTCTGAGGTTCCGTCTTCGCAGGCGGGAGTCGCAGCTCCGACCGGGGGTCTCTCGCCCGTGGGGGGAAAGGCCCGTTCACCAGCCCCTACTGCTCCGGCTCCACCTCTCCTTACCACATCGCTGGATGTATCGGACCACGGCCAATAGGTCCATGTCACCGTCGCCCGGCCCGGATTTGCGTGCCCCGGCCTTCGGTCGACAATTAGTGCGCGGACATGGCGGCCATTTTGAGTTCAACACTTGGTGCGGGTCGTGTCGCTTCCACACGGTCTGGACGGTGAATCCGTACACCGATTTGTGTCGGAGCGCCGCGATTCGGTGCAGGAGAGTCTCTCCCACCGCTGGGTTATTTCGGATTTCGCACGAAGATATATTTTGTCAGGATTTCGCAGGATGGAGCCAGTGGTGCGGGAGCAGCGCGAGCTCACGTCCTCATCGGATGGCTGCTAGCCACGCCCTCAATTTTAGACATTCTTGATATATAAAAGCCGAGAGCCCTTTTTGGGTCCAGCTCATGAAATATTTCCCCCTCCTTTCCAGGATGAGGAGGTGGATAGAAAGTTGGCAAAATTATCTTTTTCGACAAGTGGAAGTCGGAGACTACCTTGGGTAGAAAAGAAGGTTTTACCCCGAGAACAACCTTGTCTTTATAAAAAACAGTATGTGGAGGTTTACAGGAAAGTGCCTGCAACTCGCTTACCGTGTGGACTGATGTTACTGCTATTAGTAAAGCAGTTTTCAAACTTAACAGTCTTAATGGGCATGAATGTATTGGCTCAAAAGGGACACATGTTAGAAATTTTAACACAAGGTTAAGATAGGAATTGGAAAGGAACTGGTGGGAATACGTTAGTAAGATCTTTTAGGAATTGAATAATCAGAGGGATTTGAAAAAATGAATCCTCTTCTGAAGAGTGCTTGAAAATAGACAGCGCCAGCAGGTAACCTTTAGTTGGTCTAATCTGGAGCCCCAGATTCGCCAGATGTAATAAAAAAGAAAGCACCATAGATGTGTCAAAAAGAAAAGGGTCCACATTCTTTTCCCTGCACCAACTGCTGAACTTGTTCTAACGGCAGCGGTACAGAGATTTTGTTGCTGGCCTTCTGGCCGAAACCAAGATCTCCATTACATCATCCAGGAGGTCCCAATCCCTGTATCTCAACCTCTCAGAAACTATGCGTGAAGGTTGAGAGTCTTGACCTCTGGATGGAGAACCCGACCCTCCTCTTGTGAGAGACTGTCCTCTTTTTGTGGAAGACGTATTGGAAGGCAGATGGACATGTCCAGAAGGTCCAGGTACCATATCCTCCTGGCCCAATCCCGGGAAATTAGGATCATGGATTTCCCGAAAATTCTCACTCTCCTGATCACATGAGGAATGACGGGGACTGGAAGAAATGTGTACAGGAGTGGAAACTCCCAGTCCACTACGAACGCGTCCCCTAGAGCTACTCTTGGAGGTAATTCCCTGGAGCAAAACAGTTCTCACTGCCGGTCGACACTGGGCACAAACAGATCCACTTGAGTGGTTCCCCAGAGGGTGAAGATCTCTTGAAGGACTTCCTAAACTAGTTCCCACTCGGGGGTGACTGTGCTCGGTCTCCTCAGAGTGTCCGCTGCCGTTTTCGCCTCTCCGGATAGGTGAATTTCAGATAGAGTCCCTCGTGAATAGCTTAGAGCTACATTGCCTCTCTGTACAGTGGTAGTGACCCTAAACCTCCTTTCTTGTTGAGGTAGTACATGGCCAGTGTGTTGTCTGCCATTATCAGGACATTCTTTCCCTGCACAGAGGACAGGAAGGCCTTCAGCGCTAGTCTGATTGTCCTCAGCTCCAAAAGGTTATGTTATGTGTAGTTTAGACTCCGATGGAGACCAACGACTGCTGATTGTCAGCTCATTGGCGTGGGCTCCCCACTCCTTGAGTGAGGCGTCCGGCACTACTGTTAGCTCCGGCCATGGCTGCCAAAAATATTCTACATTCAGAATGTTGTCCTTGCAAGTTCACCACAGAAGGTCCTGTGCAACTCTGCTCAGAACTTGAAGGTGGTCTGACATTCTGCCTGAGAATTGGGACCATTGAGTCCTGAGGTCCCATTGGACGGATCTCAATCTCAGGTGAGCCTCTGGCACCAGGAAAAGGCAGAATGCCATGAGACGAGCAACCACAATAAATCGAAGGCCGGAAGATGCTGGGCACTCTGGAATTTGGTGACCATCTGCAGAATGTGTTGAGCCCTCACCTCGGATGGCAAGTCTTTCCCAGAGGAAGCATCCAGGACTGCCCCAATAAATTGTAGTTTTTGAGTTGGCATTATGTGGGACTTCATTTAATTGAGGGAGAAGCCCAGTCTGTGGAGAGAGTGGCAGGTTACACTGGGATGTTCCTGGGCTTGTTCGGGTAAACGTGCCCTGACCAGCCAATCGTCCAGGTAGGGTAGACGTGAATCCCCCCTCTCCTGAGACTCGCTGCCACCATCGCCATTAACTTGGTGAAAGCCCTCAGGGTAGAGTTCAGCCCGAAATGCAGAACTCGAAACTGAGTGAATCAAGGCTTCAGAGTAGTCTTGAGGCGGCTGAAGGTAAGACTGCCAGCCGCAGCTTGGGCTGATTTAGAAACTCTCCCTCATCCACCATGGGGAAATCTTCTATGACATCTATGACTGGCTTGTCTTCTTCCTCTTCCAACTGAGGAGTAGAATCGAAAGGAATGACCCCTCCAAGATGATGAAATGGAGTAGTAGTGTTGAGGGTGTCGAATGGCGACACTAAGAGATTTAACTGCTGTTTTCGAGGTCTGTAGCTTTTCCAAACTTTCATCGGCCTTGCTGTCAAACAGCCTTGAACCATTTAGATAAACACATATCAGGAACGTCTTTTGGAGACTAAAAACACATATTGGGGATCTTTTATGGACTGTGGTTGGGGATGGAAAATAACCCCTAACCCCAATACATAAAAGATTTCGAATGCATACCTGGAAGACTTTCTTTCCTACTTCACAGTTTACTCAGTCTCTTCCACCTTGTTTATTTCTTTTCCCCTTCTCAGCTTTCTCTAATTCAGCTCGTATCTTAGGCGTTCAATTCGACTCTTCTCTGTTTTGCTTCTCATGGTGCCCGGTTGTGCCTTTTTCATCTATTTGACATCTGTAATGCCCGGTTATTTCTTACACGCAATTCTATCAAGCTTCTCGTTTCCCATATGATTCTCTCTCATCTAGAATACTGCTATTCCCTTCTTCTTGATCTTCTCGCTTATCAACTTGTCCCAGACCTTTCTATTTGCAACTCTTCCAACCACCTAATCTACCATCTCCCTCTCTCATGATTCCATATCACCGCTCTTCGTTCTTAGCGCTGGTTATCCTTTCAATCTTGCCTACAATTTCCCTGCCTATGCATTGTTTTTAAATGTTTAGATATTCTGGCCCCTTCTTATCTTCCCCCTCTTATCTCTTGGTATCAACTTTCACACTCTCTTCGCTCTCGGACACAATGTATGTTAACTGTTCCTCACCCTCCTTGCGGTACCTTTGGTTTGTAGGTAAATTTGGCCATCAAAAGTGAAGACGTTTTTTCTTAGGGCTATAGACATTAGTTCCAAAATAAAGTTGGTTGGTACCCTTTGTTGTAGGGGGTTCTTCGTGAGCCACTCGTGTATGCATTCTATAGCTGCATCTTGCGAAATGTTCAAATATAATGCTTTAATGTCCATGGTAACTAGGATCTGTGTTTGCGGGTCAAAGGCTTTCCTCTCCATGATGGTGATGGTATGTCTTGTGTCACGTAAATACGTGATAGTTTGCATACTCAAGGGTTGTAGAAAGGTATATACAAATTTACACAGTGGCTCCAAAATTGAGCCACATCCTGATACTATTGGTCGGCCCAGCGGATTTATGGTGTCTTTATGGATTTTGGGTAGTGCATAGAAGCAGTGCGGCCCCCTTTCCTTATTAGGAATTCAGCTTCTTTTTGGGTTATCCACTCCCGTTGCATAGCAAAATCGACCATTTCCGAGATCTCTTGTTCCAGACTTTTAGTGGTATTGGTACGGAGAATTGAATAGCATTCCCTGTCGTCCAGTATTGTGAGTGCCATCTGTTTGTATTGGGTTATGGACATGATAACTATGGCCCCTCCTTTATCTGCTGGTTTTATTATTATGCCTTTTATTGTTCTGGAGTTGTGCAAGGGCTTGCTTTTCCTTCCAAGTAAGATTGTACTTCAATTTCATTTTTCTAGTTTTCAATTTTTCTAGGTCTTTAAAAATGCATTTTTCAAAAGTTAAAAGTTCTGGTGGCATTTGGTTGACTGAGGGGGTGAAGTCGGATGGTTTATGTTGACCTGTTTCTGCCATTGCTTCTTGTGTGTCTTGCTCATGTTCTCTAAAGAAGGTTCGAAGTCTGACTTTTTGTAGAAAGTGCGTATCTCCATCTCTAGATCTCCAATCGGTCTGTTTGACAGGGACGAATGTTAATCCTTTACTTGGGACAGATTTTTGTTCTTTGGTAAGCTCAATTTTGGCCAAGTTAAACACTGGTGTCATTAATGTCTTATTGGGAGGTGTCAGTACCTCTGTCTCCTCCGGTGTGGTCGGGTGCTGGATCTGCCTCCTCTGGACGGTGGGCCCCACTGTGGGGGGTCCCCATTGTTGGTTGCCAAAACCACCTCCTCCTAAAAAAGGAAACAACTGAGGTGGTGGATAAGGGTAGTTTGGCTGAGGTTGATTAGCCTGTTGTCTTAGTAGGTTATCCGATGATGACCCACTACTAGAGCCTGAAAAGTTGACCCCTTTTCTTCGGTTTTTCTGTGTTCTGGATGTGGATGAACCAGGTGATCCTCCCTGGTTAGGGTTAGGGACCTAGTTGTCTGCGATGTAGGGGTAGACCACTTCCAATTGAAAGTCCTTTATATCTTTTTGGTGCTCTTTTGTTTTTCTGGCTAGAGTGGCAGTCTTAAAGTCCTCGAATTGTTTCTTGAGATCAGCTAGTATGTTTTTGGCATCTGTAATTGTGGTGTCTTCTTGAAATTTTGTCTCTTCTATGTCCAATTCTCGTTGCATCTGATTGCTCTTTCTCTGTGCTGTTGTGATAGTCAGTACTATGAGTACCAGCAGCCACTTTGGCCCATTTACCCTCTAATCAGGTGCGTCAGCACCGGCGTGTCTGAGCTAAGCAGGTCTGTACTGTCCACATCGTACTCAGTGTTGTGGTGCATGTTCCCTTACTCCTTTCTTATGTTTGGAAGGGTAAGTGTTGAAATCTTTGTGCTTTATTGCATCTGCTTCCCTGGAGTAAGGTCTCGTGGTTTTCCAAGAAGTCATGCACATGCTTAATATAATTGAGCAGTTGCGTAATCATCTACATGAGGTCAATGTTACTGATCTGGCTCCTCCCAAGTACCGTTGTTATGCTGAAATGCTAGCCCGGTACTTGGCCTTGGAAGGCATACCAACTGCAGCTGACACTTAATTTAATGAAATAATGACTCTGTGAATTTTGAAACTACCTCTGTAATCAATGCTGCTCATCAGATTGAAGCAACAGCACTGGTTAATGATAAGAGCTCTGAAGCTACGCTGCTGGTCTCACTTACAGTTGAACAGTTGCTGTTAATTTTGGTGTGGACGTAGGCTAATTCCTCTATTACAATTGTAGATCCTGACCACGTTTTGCAATCTATCACTATGGATAATAGGATTCTGGCTCGGTTCTTTGCTTCCTTACTGAAGGAAGTGGAACACATAATAGTATTTTGTCTCGTTGTGAATCTAACGACTTGAAACTGGACATCCTTAATACCCGGTCCTTAATTTTGAATACTACTGAAATCTCTGACATGATTACTATTTTGGACCTAGACTTGCGCCCTGCTAGCTACTCCAGTTGTTTTTAAGATCTTTAGAGCAGACCGCAAGGGATCTAGGGGAGGGGGCATTGCCATCATTGTCAAAGACTCTTGGAATATGCACATTACTAGTACTAGTACATGGAAAGATCCAAAAAGTCAGAAAAAAAGACTGAATGGGAGATTTGGCTGAATTTCGGCCGTTCAAAAATTCTGAACGGCTGAAAAGTTCGACCAAATCCCCTATTCAGTGGCATGGGAGATCACTCTTGATCTTCTGATCTCCTCAGACATTCCCCTCTGTGTCCCTCTCTCGACTCCTCTCTCCTGGAGTGATCACTTTCTCCTATCCTCCCACCTCACCCTCCCTACCCCTCAGGTCAAGCCGCCTCCATCACTGCCATCCACCTTCTCTGTCATCCGGCCCATGAAGCGCGTGTCAGTTGAGGCTTTCGCTGCCACCTTCTCACCCCCCCTCCTCCTTTTGCTGACTCTCACCCTGACACAGCCCTCTCCCCGCTCCACTCTTCTATATCCGATACTCTTGATATCCTTGCCCCTGTCATGAGAATCCGCCTGAAGCCCAAAGCGAAGTGTAACTCCTGGTATGACTCAGACCTTGTCATCCTAAAACGCAAGTGCAGGTTGGTCGAGAGGAAACGGCGTGCTTCCTGCTCATCATCCGAAAAACTGGCTTGCCGCCTGCTGCAAAGGCAATACCGGCTCTCCGTCTTCACCAAGAAGAGAGCTCATATCCAAGCCCGCATCTCTGCAGCAAACAACCCGGCTGAACGCTTTAAAATCTGCAAGGAACTGGACAATCCTGCTGCAGTCTCTACCTCTCCTGTCCCTTCCCAGGCCCTCTGCACGGCTCTGGACTCTCACTTCATTTCTAAAACTCAGGACATCCTGTCCTCACTCTCCTCCTATCGGCTCACTCCCTCTACTCTATGCTCACCCTCTGGCCCTTCTTCAGCCACCCCCCTGCTTTCTCTGCCTTTCCCCTTTTCTCTGCAGACAAGGTTTCTAGTCAAGTCTGATCTATGAAAGCCTCATCGAAACAGGTTCACCCCTGTTCCGCCAAAACGATCAAGGACCACATCGACCCCTTGGCTCCTGCTCTGGCTGATTTTTGCAATCACTCCTTCGCCACTGGAGTCTTCCCTTCCCCCCTGAACCACTCCCTTGTGCACCCTCTCCTTAAGAAACTCTCTGCAGACCCCTCCTGCCCGGCTAACTATCGCCCAATCTCCATCACTACCTTCCTGGGCATGCTCTTGGAGAAACTGGCCATCTCCCAGCTAAATCTTCACACTGAATCTGTTGGTTATATTCATGACCATCAGTCTGGCTTCAGAGCTGCCAGAAGCACGGAAACTGCTCTCCTGAACATCCGTGAAGACCTGCTCTCCAACCTTGACTCAAATACCCTTGCGTCCTCATCTTGCTTGATCTCTATTCTGCCTTTGATACTGTCAACCACGCCATCCTGCTCAACCGTCTCCGTGATAACCTGGGTATCACCGGTCAGGCTCTGGCGTGGCTGACTTCTTTCCTCTCTGACCGACCCTCCCAGGTCCAACTTGGGTCCTTCCTCTCCGATATCTTTTTCTCTACCTGTGGTGTCCCACAGGGTTCTAACCTCTCTCCCTGGCTGTTCAACCAGTACCGGGCACTCCTTGCCCACAGCATTGCCACTCTCTGCCCCAACTTTCAGTGCTATGCGGATGACCCACAGCTAATTTTCAGCCTATCCTCGGCCTCCTCCTCCCCTTCCCTCATCTCAGACTGTCTGTCTGCTATCCAGGATTGGTGTGCCTCAAATGACCTCTGCCTTAATGCCAGTAAAACTGAGATCCTACTCATCGGCACACCCACTCCCTCCTTCCCTGCAGCCCTCTGGTCGGCCTCTCTTGGCCCACTTTCTGCTCCCACCTGCAAGGCTAAGAATCTTGGGGTTATCTTCGACTCCACACTATCCTTCTCTCCTCACATCTCTGACGTCTCTAAGAAGTCACACTACCAGCTGTACCTCCTCAGAGGTATTCTTCCTTTCCTCTCCTTCCCCCAGAAGCTCACTGTCTCCAGAGCCCTGGTTCTCTCTAGGCTGGACAATTGTAACAGCCTCCATCTAAATCTGCCTGCCTCTACTCTCCGCCCTTTGCAACTTATCCAGAACAGGACTGCGAGACTTGTCCTTGGCCTCAAGCCCAGGGATCGTATCTCTCTAGGACTGAAATCTCTGCACTGGCTCCCAGTGTCTGCGAGGATTAAGTTCAAAACCCTCTGCATTGTCCACAAGGCCTACTGGGGCCTGGGGCCGAACTACCTTCAACTCTCTCTTCCCACATATCTTCCTTCTCAAGCTCTTCGCTCATCTGCCTCCAACTCCCTCAGTGTCAGTCGCAACAAGTTGGTGGTAGATCTCTCTCTTCGGCGGGGGCCTCCCTCTGGAACAGCCTTCCTGCCTCCCTGAAACTTGAGGAGAACCATCGCCGGTTCCGTAAGCACCTCAAAACCTTCCTCTTCGCTTCTGCTTTCTCTCCCTCTCTCCCATGCCGAATTCCTGGCTAAATCTGCACTGTTCTAAACCACCTGCCCACCCTGTCTGATTCGGGCACAGGCACTGCCAGTTGCACACCTGCACTGCCTTCCCTGGCAACCCTGCACAAAGGGACTGTCTGTCTCCCTACAGTCCCCCTACCAGCACTTATGTCTGCACTTACCTTGCACTTGCCACCATATGGCTGTTTTACTATTTTATTTATTCTACTACCCCCTGTACTGCACTTTCCCCTCTCCTTTCCCACCCTTGCACTTTTCCCTTTCTCCCCTCCCATGTACTTGCGCGATGTGAATGACACCTGGCCTATTAGTATCGCTGTCTGTCGTCCCTTTGAAACACTTGTGTATAGGCGTGTTATAAATGCCATATCATATCATATCATATCATATCATATCATATCATATCATGGGCTGCATGGGCTGCAGGGGTGTCCCCTGCACCCTTGTTCACTATTTTGTGAGTGGGGGTTGCAGTGGTATCCCCCGCAGCCGGTCCTGTAAAAAGTGAAAAAAAACATATTTAAAAAAAAGGAAAGGACACTGTGGTGCCGGATCTCGATCACGGAAGTGAAAGTAACAGCTGTTGCAGGGACACAGCCAGTCAGCGGCACACAGCAAAGTGTGCCGCAGCAAGGTAAATAGGGGGGTGTAGGTGGGGGCACGGGCAGAGGCTGAAATATTCAGGGTAGAGAAGATTGAAAGTTATTTTGGAAAAATTACTTTCAGGCTTTTCTCACTCGAACATTTCAGTCCCGGGCTTCCTACACCAATCCCTATTACATTGGATAGCTGTGAGTACATACCTTTCAAGTTGAGCATAGATTACAACATTACGATCACATTTGTGGTATTGTATAAACCGCCACAAGGAACTCCTGCCTTTGAGGAACAACTTCTGGCATTATTGGGTGATTCGCTGAAATCTACTGCACATATGTTGGTTCTAGGTGATTTCAAGTTTTGAGCACGCAATTAAATAGTCCAGGAGGCTAATACACTAATCTCGGCTCTTAATGCCATGGTTTTACTCAGAATGTTGCCTGCTCTACCCATACAGAGTGCAACATCCTTGATTGGGAAATTTCTTATAACGTTCAGATCTCGACCCCCATTATTATATGTCCTTGGACAGACCATCATTTAATATCCTTTAAGCTATTTCTTCCCGGTACTCTAAAACGGGTGAATAGTAACTTGAGATTGCAACAGAAGGTTTAAACTGTTGGCGCCTTCCTTTTTTACTGTCCTTGTCACCTCCTTAAGCAGCCCTCCAGTTTCTTGCCTTTGCAGTTGGCGAGTAGGTGCAAGTGGATCTAGACCACCTGGCCTAATCCCCACCCATCCTCTTAGCCCTGCCTTTCTGCTCTTAACTCTTAGATCAAGGGCGTCTCTCAGCCGGGCCTACGAAGTGAAGGGCAGACGAATAAAAGTGCATTTCCTGTTTGATATGATATGATAAGGCATTTATAAGGCGCCTATACACAAGTTTTCAAAACGCGACCTGTCCGGGCCCGAACCCGTGCCCAGACAACATGTAGGCACGTGCCGACATGTCTTTTCTCCCGCTGTCCCCACAGGCCATCCCCAACATCGCCAGGCAATCCCAACGACATCGCCCCTCTTCTAAGGCATGGACTCCAAAAAGCAGCAACCTCACCCACATCAGCCTCAAGCCCATCAAACCCCCCTCATTGTCCACAACATGCAAGTTGATGCTCGCCAACATCCACTCAGCTATCACCCATGCAGCAGACATTGCCAAACTCATCACTACTCACAACCTTGATGCCATCTTCATCACCAAGACCTGGTTTACACCCACCTCCACCCAAATCCTAGACGTCCTTGTCCCTAACGGCTATAGCATCCAACCCAGAGACCGGCCGAACAATACAGGTGGAGGCATTGTGTAGTAATTTGGCCTACAGATTAGCTGTGAGTATGAGGTCATCTGCAGTGGAATGTTTGTGTGGAATGTTTGTGTGGAGAGGTTCTGCTGGTGACGGTTGGAGAGTGGAGTGAGGCAGTGAGCTGAGAAGATGGGTGTGGGGGTGAGCCCGGTGTTTCCCGTGTCATCTTGTGTCCCCTACCATCCCTGTGTCTTGTGGAGGAGTTCAGGACATGGACAATAAAGAACCTGAGAACTTACCTTGATGTACTGGCGGCCCATCATTGTTACACTGGCGACGAGGATGGGATGGTAGGTGGATTGCCCTGCATGGTGCTGCTGGGGGGGGGGGCAGGGTAGGTCGCTATCGACCCGAACGGTTGTTGTTTCTAGTGCCTTAGGTTGCAGGGTTGGTCACCTTCGGCGTACTTGTTCCGTCATTAGTGCCTTAGTTATCAGGGTTGGTCGCTTTGGCATGGGTTGTGTCGAATTTTAGATCATTCATGGTTTCCGGCCCTTTGGGCCGAGATGGGTTACTATGATTTGGAGTTTAGCTTTACCAGTGTGTTTCCTGATTCCGAGTGTGGTAAGTGAGGTTATCTCCTGGTGTGTCCAATAACAGTGTTTTGTAGGTGGATGGAATGACTAACGGTTTGTGCAGAGGAACAGGATTGTGTTGTGGTTCTTCCTTATACTGCGGTTCGTGGTTCTTTGTGTGGTTCCTCGGTCATTGTCAGGCTTTTGTTGTTGCTTCCTTTGGGGGCGGTTGGTTAGTGCTCGGAGGGGCAGCTCTGAGACTTCGGGTGGCAGACCGAAGTGGAAGGTGATTTGTGCTAAGGTGGGTAAGATAGTTAGGGTAGTTGTGTTAGTGTTGGCTAACAATAGTTTGGCTAGGGGTGGCAGCCCTAGGTCCTGAGGGGCAGCTCGGGACAGGCGCAAGTGCTTGCTTTGTTATTTTATGGCCTAGAGGTGTGGACCGAGGGAGTGGTGAGTTGTTTTTAGGTTGCATGCCGTTGGCACTTTCTACTTGGTCCGAGGGTGTCCTGCAAATGTTGTACTTCGTGTGGTTCCCATTATTGGTGCTGCCAGGGTTTCTGCGCATAGACGGCCGCTGTGTTGCGGAATCCGGGTAGTGTGTTGTGTTGGGTGTTAAGGTCTTGTGCTGGACACATTACCTTGTCATTCTTGTGTTTCCCATGGAAGCAGTGGTGTAGAAACTGGCTTTATGTTTCTAAGGGGAGGAGAAGTGTAGTAATCTGGCCTACAGATTAGCTGTGAGTGTGAGGTCATCTGCAATGGAATGTTTGTGTGGAATGTTTGTGTGGAGAGGTTCTGCTGGTGACTGTTGGAGAGTGGAGTGAGGCAGTGAGCTGAGAAGATGGGTGTGGGGGTGAGCCCGGTGTTTCCCGTGTCATCTTGTGTCCCCTACCATCCCTGTGTCTTGTGGAGAAGTTCAGGACATGGACAACAAAGAACCTGAGAACTTACCTTGATGTACTGGCGGTCCATCATTGTTACACATTGCAGTCATACAACAAGACTTTGTGGCCCTGCACCAGACTTGACATCAACAATATTGGCTCCTTCAAAGTCCTCTCCTGCCACTTCCCGCTCTCCTCCAAGGACACAATCTCCTTCGATTTCTTCTACAGACCACCCAAACCCAACACTGCATTCATCAGAGACTTCACCGACCTGGTCATTACCATGTCTCTCACGCACGCAAATAACATCTTCCTAGGAGTCTTCAACCTTCCAGGCAACAAGGCCGCCATAATGAGGAATGATGCTCTCCTCAGCCACCTCAACAGCCTCAGCCTCATACACAGCACACAAAAGACCCAACACCCTACTGCTCTACTCTCCTGCTTGACGGGTCTGACCACCTAGCCATGCCTTTCAACATCCTGCACACCATCCGAGTCAAACACTCCTAGCAGAAACACAGGAGACAAAATTTCAGGTCCTTCAAGAACTTCCGAGCGTAAGCCCTCACAGCAGACCTCACCAACCTACATCTTACATGCACAGAATACCCCCAATCGAACTGCGACACTTTAATGAAAGCACTGAACGCCACCCTCTCAAACTTAGTTGAACAACCGTGTCTCTGAAACAATGCACCTGCAAATCGAAACAGTCAGCACCCTGGTACACCCAAGAACTCAATTTCAGCAAAAGAGTAAACAGGCACCAAGAGAAAACATGGTGCCGCTCCAGGACTGCATCTGATCTGGCGCTCCTCAAGGAACTCCACTGACAACTAATCAAAACAGCCAAGGCTTCCTACTATTACAATAAGATAGCAGAAGCCGACAACAAAAGCAGAGCCCTCTTCAAAGTGGTCAAGCAGTGGGTAAACCCGCTACCCAAGCCTGCCATAACACACTCTATCGAGAAATCCGCCGCCATCAACACCTTTATCATCAAATCAGCAAGATTTGCTAGCAAATAGACACCAGCTCTGCATCCACAGACCCACCTCATGTACCTCCTTGCAAAATCTCCACACCCTGGACAACATCTAAGACACTCTCGACACAGGACCTGCTAGAAACCCTGGCAACCCTCAAAGCCACATTGTATACAGATCATCTGCCCAGCATCCATGCTCAAGACCCTACCCGCAGAAACTCTCCTGCCCTAGCTGAAGATCATCAACAGCTACTTAACTCAAGGCACCTTCTCATCGACCCTAAAAACAGGACAAATACTCTCTCTACTGAAGAAACCCACTCTGGATCCCGACAACCTAGGTAACTAACGCCCCATCACCCATCTTCCATTCCTAGGTAAGATCATCGAGAACGCGGTAGCCGCACAACTGCAGCAACACATTGACACCAACAATCTCCTCCAAACCTACCAATCTGGATTCAGACCCAGATGCAGCACGGAGACAGCAACCATACACGTGGTCGACGATGCCTGCAACATCCTTGACAACAGGCATCCCTAAACGACTTATCAACCGATTTCAACACAGTAGACCAGTAGGCACTCACGGACATCCTATATCGGCGCATGGGGATCAGCAACCATGTCCTACACTGCTTCAAGTCCTACCTCGCCAACTGCAAGCAGTTTGTGCCGATGGAAAAGATTGCCAATGTTAACCGTTTCCTATAGAGTCCTGCAGGGTTCCATCCTCTCCCCAGTGACCTTCAATCTGCACATGGAGGTGCTTGGAGCCCTCCTAGCCACACACAACATCCACATCCAGCTATTCGCCGACGACACAAAGCTATACCTCAAGATCGACTCCATCAAGGACATCCATAGGCTCAAAACCTGCCTCGCGCTGATCCAGTCTTGGATGTCCAGTGCATACTTGAAGCTCAACCCCTCCAAGACCAAATTCCTACTCATTACCAACAACACCGAACACCTAGATATATAGACCTGGCTATCAACCATGAACTCTGAGGGCTACTCACCAGAGCTCACCTCCTGTGCAAACTCCCTCACGTTCCACATCAACAAACACCTCTCCTTCAAGACACGCATAGCTAAGAAAACTCAGACCGCTTGGTACCAGCTCCCAGCTCTCCCTCTTGTGAAAAATCAAGCCCTTCCTCCCTCCTTTTGGACCAATTTAGATCCACTGTTCATGCACTGGTCCTATCCCACCTGGATGGGTGTAATGCACACCTCGAGGGCCTCCTGTCATCCTACCTTGTGCCCCCGAGAAGTGTCCTATATGCGGCCGTATGCCTCATTAAGAGTCTACGCATATACAACATCCCATAGCCCTCATTGACCTTCACTGGCTCCAACTGCACACACGAATCACCTTCAAGTCTTGCTGCATCACCTATAAGGCTGTCACCCTCAAGTCGCCCAGCTACCTCATGGAGAAACTCTGCATCTCCCTCAGATAGCGCACCACCAGAAGCCAGGAAACGTGCATACTTGAAATTCGCTGTTGCAAAAAGGAAAGGACCAGAAAACAAGCCTTCACTGCCTATGCCCCATGCTCCTACATTTCGGAAAAAATTCAAGACCCACCTCTTCAAGGAGTTTCTCTTCCTCAACATCTAGGCCATTACATTGCTCCGCGCGCCACCTGACTCGTTAGACACCGCCCGCCTCGCTCCTCCCCGCAACAGGATACAAGCTGTACCCCTCCTCTGCGCCCCTCTGTATCCTACCCCAGCTGTATATTTGTTCTGTTGTGCACCTCTGTAAAGCGCTCCGTTATGCATCTGTAATGTTGTACACCTCTGTAAAGCGCTCTGTTAAGTATCTGTATTGGTGTATAGCTCTGTAAAGCGTTCTGTTGCTTCTCGAAGCTAGGTCTGTGCTCAATAAATACCACAATAATTTAAATAATAAAAGGTGAGAAACCTGAGGACGGTTACCTCCAAGGCCTTCTCTGATCTCTCTACACCTATGCTTCTTAATAGGCCTTCATCTGCTAATACCCATACTTTAGTTTCAGGAGATAACAACTGGGGTGAATGATACGCCAGCTCCAGAAAGAGAGAGATGATGAAAAAAGGAGACCTGGCTTAACAGTGAAATTATCCTGCACATAAAGGTCAAGAGATTGTGGGAACAGAATTGCTATGATATGATACGATATGAGGTTTTATTTATATCGCGCCCATACAAAAGTGTATCAGGGCACGACAAGGGAAGGGTACAGAGGAGGACAAAAACAACGATCTTACTAGATCTTACATTGAGAATGTGCAAGTGAGAGGGATGGGGAAAGTGCAAGGGGAGGGGTGGAAAGAGAAGACCAAGTGACCAAAACAACAACAGGAAAGTGGTAAGTGCAGGAATAAGGTGCAGACAGCGGGTGTCAAATAAGTGCAGGAAGGGGCTGTAGAGTTACAGACCCAAATGCAAGGGTTGCCAGGAGGCAGCGCGGGTATGTGGCTTGGTGGGCAGGGATCGGACCCAAAAACAGAAGGTAGCCAGGGGCCCAGTGCGAAAGCAGGAAGAGATCAGCAGGGGAGAGGGAGAGCAAAGGCAGAAGCAAAGAGGAAGGTCTTGAGGTGCTTCCGGAACTGAAGATGGTTCTCCTCAAGTTTCAGAGAGGCAGTGATGACCCAGTGAAGAAAGAGATCTACCCCCAACTCAGTGCTTGGAGAAGCGGCTGACTCTGAGGGAGTTGGAGGTGGAGGAGCCAGGAGCTTGAATAGGAAGGTATTTTCGAAGGGAGAGTTGCAGGTATTGTGGACCCAGGCCCCAGAAAGCCTTGTGGACAATGCAAAGAGTCTTGAACTTAATCCTTGCAGCCACTGGGAGCCAATGCAGAGATTTCAGGGCTGGAGAGATACAATCCCTGGGCTTGAAGCCTAGGACAAGTCTCGCAGTCCTGTTCTGGATGAGTGACAAATGGCAGAGAGTAGATGCAGGCACATTTAGAAAGAGGCTTTTGCAATAGTCCAGTGAGCTTCTTGGGGAAGGAAAGGAAAGGATGAATACCTCTGAGGAGGTGCAGTTGGTAGTTTGACTTCTTAGCAACGTCAGAGATGTGTGGAAAAAAGGAAAGCATGGAGTGGAAGATGACCCTGAGATTCTTAGCCTCACAGGTGGGAGCAAGGAGAGGGCCAAGGAAGGCCGGCCAGAGAGTGACAGGAAAGGAAGGTGCAGGTGTGCCGATGAGGAGGATCTCTGTCTTACTGGCATTAAGGCAGAGGTCATTGGTGGCACACCACTCCTGGATTGCAGACAGACAATCAGAGATGAGGGAGGGAGAAAAGGTGTTAGAGGGGAGCCTAAAAACAAGCTGAGTGCCTTCCACATAGAACAGAAAATTGTAGCAGAGGAAAGCAATTCGGTGGGCGAGGGGTGCCAGGAATTGGTTGAAGAGCCACAGAGAGAGGTTAGACCCCTGGGGAACACCACAGGTAGAGAGTGAGATAGAGGAGAGGAAGAACCAAAGTTGCACCTGGGAGGGTTGGTTTGAGAGGAAGGAGGTCAACCAGGCCAGGGCCTGATCAGTGATACTGAGGTTATCACGGAGGCTATTGAGCAGGATGCCATTGTTGACCATGTCAAAGGCACATGAGAGATCAAGTAGGATGAGAACAGAAGGGAGATTAGAATCAAGGTTGGAGAGCAGGTCTTCACGGATGTTCAGGAGAGCAGTTTCTATGCTTCTGGATGCTCTGAAGCCAGACTGATGGAGACAACCAACTGAATCGGTGTGAAGATTTAGCTGGGAGATGGCGATTTATTTTCTCCAAGAGTTTGGCCAGGAAAGAAGTGATAGAGATTGTGCGATAGTTAGCCTGGCAGGAGGGGTCAGAAGTGGGTTTCTTGAGAAGAGGATGCACAAGAGAGTGCTTCGGGGGGAGAGGAAGGAGGCGATGGAATGGTTGCAGAAGTTGGCACTAAAACTCCATATTGGTTTGCATCAGCAAGCTATAAAAATTACATTTTTTAGCCAAAAAGGAGAACTACAACAATAGAATCTCAGGTGCGAAATCAAATTTTAGGGAAATATTCAATATTCTCAAATAACAAGAACGAAAGAAGATTGCTGGCGATAACTGCCAAAAGAGTGATTGTTGGTGTTTGAATATTCAGTCTGAAATTGCCAGGAAAATTGTGCAACAATATAGTATTAAGACTCGTCAGGAAGGTTTGCAGGGTATTTCCTCTCCTTTATCACGTCAAAGAAGACAGGTTATTAGCAGATAAATGCGGCTTAATCTGCTTGAGCAGCTTGATGGTATATGCACATGTAGATCTTAAATGTGCTATGTGCTTTTTCATTTCTGGAGTGCAGGAAGGACCCAATCCAAGTCGTGGCAGCATTGGAACAGTTTGTAATCTTGGATAACCTCGTAAGCAGCAGAAAATAGGCCACAAGATCAAATGCTGCAGCGAGGTCAGAAGCATTAACACGGCAGTCCGGCCGCTGTCAATGATTTCCACAAGATTGGCCCTTAGATTGAGTAAGGCCATTTCAGTTCCGTACATCACCCCAAATCCAGATTGACGACATCCAAGCAAGCAGTTGCTTCCAGTATGCTCCCGAAGCTGCAGGTAAGCTGTCCTGCCCAAGATCTTTAAAATAAAAAGGGACATCAGTAATTTGGCAGTAGTTACCCACAACTTTAGGATCAACTGTCTCCCTTTTCAGTAGTGGGGTTACCCATACCTCTTTAAGCACATTGGAACCATTGTGGTCGCAAATGAGGAATTGGCGATATATGATATGATGAGTCATTTATAACACGCCTGTACACAAGTGTTTCTAGGCGCGACAAGAAAAGGGAGGGAAAATAGAGGGAGGACAAAACAAATGATCTTACTAGGCCTTGTGCCATTCAGATCATTCATGTGCAAACACAAGTGCAGGGGAGGAGGGAGAGGGAAAGGGGAAGTGCAATCAGGCAGCATTGCTCTGAGTAAGTGCAGCCAGGGCCGTGCAGCTCTCGGTAAGTGCAAGGAGGCAGGGAATGTAGGGTTAAGTAACAGCCCCTAAGTGCGGGGTAGGTAGTACCCAAATTGATAATTTCCAATTGATTGTATGGTAAATCTGTCCGAATTCAGCCAGTACCATTCGATCGTTTGGAAACAAGCAATTTGGGTAATCACTAACAAACATGGAGAGCGGGGTTTGCAGGGGTGTCCCCCACTCCCCATGTTTGGTAGTGATGCATTTGAAGGTAGCAGGGGTGTCCCTTGCTTCCGCAGGTTTGGATGCGGGGGACGGGAAGATAAGGAAAGCACAAAAAAAGAAAAGCAGACCCTGTAGCGTCAGGTCCGACACACGTATGAGGAATGGATCAGATGCTGCAGGGTTAAAAGATGAGCGGATGCCAAAAAGGCAAGTAGTGGGTGGGAGGAGAAGTTTATGGGGTGGGTGGTTTTAGTTTAGGAAGATTTGGCCATGGCAAAATTGGCTTTGCGGCCCAATTGACCCAGGTCAATTCGGCCGCAAACAATTGTGCCACGGCCAAACCGTATACGTCCGTGTAGACGACAGGGGGCAGTGCATGGGTCGATTGATCGTAGAGGTGCCTGGTACCCAGTGAGACTGAGGATAGCCAGGCCACCAGTCTGCACCAGCAGAAAGGTAGGTCAGCAGGGGAGAGAGAGTTGGGAATGAGCGAGAGAGGAGAGGAGGCTGAGGGGAATCTGAAAGAGAGCTGAGTGTCATCCGAATAACAGTGAAAGTTAGAGAAGGTAGAGATAAGGCGGGCCAAAGGGGGCCAAGTAAACATTAAAGAGCTAAGTTAAGAGGTTAGAACCATGGGAAACACCACATGCGGAGAGAGAGGTGGTGGAGAGAAAGGACCCAAGTTGTACCTTGGAGGGTCAGTCCAGGAGGAAGTAGGACAACCACTCCAGTGCCTGATCCATGATTCTCAGGTTTTCACTGAGTCGGTTGATCAGGATGACGTGATTGGCCATGTCAAAATCAGAGGAAAGGTCAAGGAGTATGAGGACAGACGGAAGGCTTGAATCGAGATTAGTGAGCAGATTTTCACCTGTGTTCAGGAGAGCAGATTCTGTGCCTCTGGCTGCTCTGAAGCTAGACTGGTTATCATGGAGACATTCAACAGATTCAGTGTGCAGAGTAAGCTGGGAGATGGCCAGCTTTTCCAGGCGTTTGCCCAGGAAAGGAGTCATAGAGATCTGGCGATAGTTTTCCGGATAGGTATGATCGGCAGAAGGCTTAAAGAGGGGGTGCACAAGGGAGTGCTTGAGGAGAGAGGGGAAAGTTCCAGTGGCAAAAGTCATCAGCATAGAAATCAAACAAAATCGAAGGAAGCAATAACAGCAGAACAAGGATGACATACCACCATATTGAAGATGAAGTGAGGAGGACCATTTACAGCCCAAGCGACCAGAAAGGTTCAAACCAACAGGTAGGAGTGAAACCATTGAAGAACAGAACCGGAGAAAACAGAGCTAAGAAGAGTAGTGTTACAGATCACCATCAACTGACATTTGTGAGTGGTACTGAAGGGCAAACATTCACATTTTCTGCCCACGTGTTTGTTGTACAAAACAGATATACTCCAGGTGCACTTCCAATGCCCATACTATGAATATGTGGACGCATAGTCCACCAATGCATGCACAAAGACACCGAGATACCTATAGTTAGTGGAATTTAATTAGGAATGCACTGATCAGGATTTACCTTTTCAAATCAAGACGGCAACAGGAAAAAACGGTCAAGTCATAATGCTGGAAGCAACACAACGACAGCCTGAGGCTGGAAGATATGGTCTTCAGGTGGTAATTCTAGTGTTACCTCCATGCTCTTTCAAGTTGTCACCACTGATGAGCTATCTACCAGGAATTCTACACATGGCAACATGAAAAAAACCTTCTTTCATTGTGTGAAGGCAATCGAAAAGGCTTAAGGTTTTCAAATAATTTGCACAGTTCAGGATGAATTTTGATAGGCTATCCAATCTGGGTCCTCCAAAAGCTTCTTTGCAGTGCTATCCCAGCATATCCTCCATTAAGTAAGAGGCAGAGGTCTGGTGCTGAGGCAATGCTACTAAAAGATTAAGAATGTAACTTCTAATGGACTGTGCAGAGAGAAGCAGCTCGTGTTCATTTGTTTTGAGCCACAATAATACCAGGGTCCCATTGTCGAAATATCACTTTCTGCTGATGCCACAAAAGGATGAAGTGTATAACAGATTCCAACAACTGGCAACCATGAAAATGGCAAGGATTTTACATCACGGTAATTTCTCAGTGAAGAAAACCTAATGGTATGGCTCTTAAAACATGTCTCATAGTCCTCAACTTATCAGCAGAACCAGTACTCCCAGTGCCATCCGTGGCATTAAAACGATTGGGAAGCATGCATTCCTTACAGAAGAAAAGGCCATTCTTTAAGAATAACACATGCACCCTTTTGGTTACTATTCTGTTCTGACCTTCTTATTTAAGCCGGCCTACTGTATACCAGAGTACACCTCTGCTAATAAAACAAGCTCCGTCGCAACCAACATGTCATCATTTGGAGCCTGCTATTGTGACTGCTGATAGGACTGGCTGTACACATAACTTGAACAGCCAGTAATGTGATATTTTCAAAATCGCTAACTAAGAAAAAGCCACTCTGTCCATTTTCCAGCTGTGTGAAACTTCGGCAATGCAGCTAGGTCCTCTCTACCCAGACTGAAAGACTATAGGCCAGTTTCATCAACTTCGCCAAAAATCAGATCAAGTTACATCATCTAAGTATGATGTATCTGAAAAAGGAATTCAATAAGTGAAGTGCTTAAACAAGGAAGAACTTAAAGCAGGTGGAACTAGTTGTGTAAGTTAAACCAGAGTCATGAAGTAATTATATGTATGCTTCAGAGCTGCCAAACAGCCACTGAATGCAAAGCCTGTGTGGCTCGAATCCGCTCATCAACTCGAAAGAAAAGACTTACTACTCAAAATAGATCAATCTAGTGCACCTGACTTGCACCGGAGGGCACTGACGCCAATTTTGCCATGAGACACACCAGCACACCCACAAAAAGCCATAAACCCCAACCGACAGACTCTCAATTTCATGCGCTCACCTCCAGAAACAACTATTTTTGGCCGAACCTCCCCGGCAAAGCGACACACTACAGCTCACCAATTCCAGCACAGAGGCGGGCCCAGCAACCTGGCTGGATTCAACTAAAGCAAATGCTGATTCAATATTATATGGCAAAAACACATCACGGTAGACGGCCCATACAAGTGTAAACATTAAATACTGATGGAACACTGATGTAATTGCAACCGCTATGACTCATACTGTTGTCAGATGCTGCTAACCAGGTGTAGTGATAATAAAGTGTGCACCAGTCTCTCAAACTAAACTAAAGACAGAACTCAGTACATGATGGGACAAGGTCATGTCTTTGGCCTTGTCCATAGGGATGGCGAAGCCCTCTTCTTGGGAGGTAGGAGTTGCAGAAGGGGTCCAGAGCTGGTCCTAGCCTGTAGCTGGATGGTGGCAGCAGACAGGGCACCAATTCATGCCCCCCGTTGCTCCAGAACGCTTGCATGCAGACCCTTATCTCCTGGTATGCATCATTACAAAAATGCTCTCCAGTGTTTCGGTTGTTCTGTCAGTTCAGAAGCTGTGCAAAATAACCAGTCAAGCAGCTGAGAAACACCTCAAGGTCCACAAGGGCAGAAGCCACCCACTCACGAGAAACTATACCCCACAGAACAGCTAACGCAAAGCAGTCGGACGAATTGGATAGAGTTGAAATTGCTGGAAAAAGCCACAAGCCTGCACAGCAGCCAAAGAGAAGGTGGGATGCTGCCAGGAAGTATGACCGAAACCTACGCATAAAAATGACCCCTTAAAGCACCAGGGAATAAAAGAGGAACAAATACTCTTTTCCCATGCGCATTATACCTCGATTCAGCAAAGGATATATACCATATTCCTGTATCCCAAGAAACCGCTAGTTATGTGGTTTGCATGGGGGTTCGCGTGTATGTTGACTTACCCCATTCACACACCAATGGCTGGTATGGTTTCTGTCCCTTTAAGGCATCGTATTTAATCCAAGATTAAAAATGGGCAGAAAGTCTGCCCCCTGGTTGTATGGAAGATAAGAGACCAATCAGCAGTGAACCAGAAGGAGAGAGAGAGTTTGAGAACAGCTGGAAGGGCTGCAGATACTAGCAACACTTGCATAGAGGAGCAGAAAGAGAGACATAATCCTGCAAGGAGTCACAGCAGGAGACGTGCACAAGCCTGTCATGGTGGGCAAACGCAGAGGGAAACCGGCTGAACATCCGGCTCACCGGCAGGGCACGGACAAGAGAAGCAAGGTGCTGGAGGATCTCCAGCAGCAGACAACGCCCAAGCAGGACAGTGCCATGACAAAACAGCACTGAAAAACCTACAGGAAGGTAGAGGGGAGTGATCGACAACTCTGCCACATTCAGAACCACCAGAGGAAACCAGAGCTGCCCCATTGACTGACCGATATGCCAACCCGACCAAGGACCGCAAGGAATGAGAATGTACACAGTTGTTCCTGGTAAGCAGGCGAAGTGCCGAAAAGCCAAAACAGAGCCCAAATTGGGATACAAGCAAGCAAACCCCCGGAGGTGGTGGAACAGAAGCAAGCCAATACCCAAGTTGGGTGCAAGCAAAGGGACAGGAATCCGGTGTTAGGATATGTTTCTTTCTGGACATTGGACTGAAACATTTTTGGGAAGACATTCCAACGAGCACCCTTTTGGACTAATTCTTTCCTTAGGGGTAAGGCTGAAAAGTATAGAGATTGGTTAGTTTTGTGATTCAATATAAATAAATAAACAATACCATACCATAAAATACCAATAAAATAATTATCTTACACAGTGACATCTTGTCCACCTACTGATTCGGACTTAACACAGCATTATGAATGTGCGTGGGTGTGTGGCAAGCGAGTAGAAAAAGTTAGTGTAAGGAGTGAATGTGAAGGGCTTGGTACAGAGTGACAGAAGGGTGTTTGTGTAGCTGTGAAGGAGGAATATAGTAGTGGGAGGAGAAGTGTAGTAGTGAAGAAGAGTCTAGCAGTGGAAGGAGGAGGGTAGAAGGAAGAGGAGGAGAGTAGCGACAGAAGGAGGGTATGCGTAGGAAGAAGAGGGTAGCAGTGGGAGGAGGAAGGTAGTAGTGAGAGGAGGAGGGTAGTAGTGTGAGGAGGAGGGTAGTTGTGGAAGGAGGAGGGAAGAAGTGGAGGGAGGAGGAGCAGAGAAGTGGAAGGACGCTGTGAGGAGCAAGATGAGGAGGGTAATAGGAAGAAGAGGGTAGTAGTGGGAGGAGGAGGAGGGTAGTACTAGAAGGAGAAGAAAGGTAGTGGGGGGAGGAGGGCTAGTAGTGGGGGAAGGTAGTAGTCAGAGGCGAGGGAATGTAGTAGTGGGAAGAAGATGATAGTAGTGGCAAGAGGAGGATAGTAGTGTCACGAGGATAATAGTGGGGAAGAGGATGGTAGGGGGAAGAGGAGGAGCTTTGAACTGGGCTTGACATCTCTCCATTGGATGGAATGGAGGTGGGTTTCCACTTATAGACAATTCTTGATCCGCCCCCTCTATCTCTATATGAGGATATGTCAGCTCAGGCACAAACAAATGATAATGGCTTTCTTTTAAGGGGGAGAGTAGCTGGGATTCTGTCAAACCTGGACTCAGACATTGATACCCCGATGTATAATCCCGTAAAATCTAAGGGAAAAGTTAAAGAAGGCAATTGGATTCGAACCATTAAGCAAATGAGAACTCTAAAGCTGTCCGCCTCCTGGTCGCTCTTTCATAAATCCAGATCCTCACTACCCACCTATTTAAGAAGGTCACCAGACCAAAGTGTGAGGGCGGACTTTCTCAGATTAAGGTTGAATATACTGCCAACCTTGGAAATTCGGCATGTGAGAGACATGATAACTTTTCCGTAGGATATCTGTCAGGGTTGTGAATTGAAGGCTAAGCACACAATCAAACATGTGATGATAGATTGTCCGGGAACTCGGGCCTTGAGGGTCTTGAGATTAAGTAGCTTTGTCCATAATATTGACACGTTAGAATCCCTCACTTTCTGGGAAAGGCTTGTTTCACGTAATGAAGTGTTACTAACGTCAGAAGTGGTACATATTGTGACGGTCCTCAATCTCACAACAAAAAGTGACAGCTGAGTAGATAATTGGAAGTTGATGGTGAATGATTTAGGTTTTACCTTTAGTGGAAGATAAGGGAATGTACTTGATGACAGCTGGCTTGTAGGGAACATAGTACAGTTTATTGATGAATGATGTAAATCATCGTATCGTCTCTTTCCATCCCTTTTTATAATTGTTTCTCTTTCATGTTTTCATGTACAAAAGATTAATAAAATTATTGTAATTATGATGTATGTCGTTTTATTTCTTATGATTGTTTTTACATGTTGAATGTGTAAAAAGTCAAATGGGTTTGGCTAAATGCACAATAAATAACATTTTTAAAAAAGGAGGAGGGTAGTAGTGGGAAGTGGAGGAGGGTAGTAGTGAGGGGAGGAGGGTAGTAGTTGGAGGAGGAGTGTGAAGGTCACTAGGAATAGGAAGGAATAGAGAAAGGGAGTGGGAGGAATGGCTACATCAAAGGGTGGAGGTGAGGAGTGCAACATCTGAGGGACAGAGAACTGGAGGGAGGAGTATGTTTAAGGGATTAGTGGTGAGAGTAGAGAATAGGTTAACGGGCCTGACTGTTCCAGCCGGGTTACTAGTGTAAGTGCAAGGCACTAACCAACTCACATTAGAACACTAACCTTTGCTAGAAGATCTGCTTGCAAATCTTGACACTAACACTCCCCTCTGTCCTCATTCGCCTTGACCTCTCCTCTGCCGTTGACACGGTTAACCACAACATCCTGATTGCACATCTCTGTGACACCCTGTGAATCACAGGTCAGGCTCTCGCGTGGTTAACTTCCTTTTCCTTTCTCTCCGACCGCACATCCCAGGTGGAACTCAGAGCCTTCCTCTCGACTATAGCTCTCTCTGCCTGGGGCTTTCTCCAGGGATGTAACTTATGACTCTGGTTCTTTAACGTCTATATGGCTGCCCTAGCACGTGTGATTAACACCTTTACCTCTAACTTTCAGTGTTACGCGGATGACATGCAACTATCTTTCAGGCTACCCTCTGCCGCTTCCTCCTCCTCGCTCATATCTAACTGTCCACTATTCAGTCATGGTGTGCTGCAAACGACCTCTGCCTCAACGCCAGTAATTCTGAGATCGCTCGCATTGGGACCCCTGCTCCCGCTTTCACTCTGGCTGGCCTTCCTTGGTCCTGCGCCCGCCTCCACCTGCTAGGCAAGAAACCTTGGGGTCATTTTTGACTCCACTCACTCCTCCACCTTCCACATTTCAGACATCTCTAAAAAATCTAACTATCAGCTACACCTTCTCAGAGGTACTCTGCCTTTTCGCACTTTCCCCCAGTGGCTCACTATCTCCACAGCCCTAGTTCACTCTAGGCTGGACTAGTGCAATATCCTTTTACCTCAACCTCCCTTCTGCTGCCCTGCGCCCTCTGCAACTCATCCAGAACAGAACCGCAAGACCTGTCCTTGGCTTCAAGCCTTGGGACCGCATCTCTCCGGCGCTGAAATCCCTTCACTGGCTCCCGTGGCAGCAAGGATCAAATTCAGGACCCTATGCATTATTCACAAGGCTTTCTGGGACACAGGACCTGCCTACCTGCAAAACGCCTACCAAAATACTGTCCCACACGAGCCCTCCCCTCTTCTACCTCCCACCATCTGCGAGTGAGCCGGGTCTCCAAACAGAGATTTGGAATGTGGAGGGAGACCCTTATCCTCAGCAGGTGCCTCCCTCTGGAATAGCCTCCCTGCCGTCCTCTGTCTTTAGCCTGATAGTCTTAAGTTCTGGAAACTCAAGACCTTCCTCATCTACACTTCCTCCTCTCTCCCTCTACCCTGCTAACCTAGTTTTCTGTTCTTTCCCTCTCTCCCGCCTCTTCCCTACAGCTTGCTGACTGGCTGCCTGGCGTACCTCAGAATCTCACAGGTCCCTGGCACCCCCGCCAGTCCTCTTTCACGCTAGCCCCAGGGTCCTAAACTCCACCCACACTCACTTCACTTGATAATTAACCCTAGAGAGTGGCTCTTTCTGCACTTACCCCAGTCTCCACTGACTGGGTGCACTTGGATCCCCTTCCCCCTGTGACCGTCTGTGCACTTGCACGATCCATACGCACCATGCCTACAGATCATCTCTCTGTTCTCCCTTGTCTCCACCCCCTAAATGCACTGGTAAAACTGCAGAATTGCAGTCAGACTTATTTGCATTATCTCAAAATGTTAAATGTATTTTACGCACTTACTCTGCCTGTGCAGTCTAGTATCGTCTCCGAATTTCAAGGGGTCTGAGCGACAGCTTTTTGTTCCCCTGTTCCCACCCTCCTTGAGCGCTTTCAAACACTTGCATGTGTAAAGGTGCTCTACAAATAAACAATACCATAGAGTAGGGACAGTTGTGAAGTCCCAGAGATGACCTGCATATAGCAGAAGAGAATATCAGACACAGTAGGGCAAGGGTCTGCAACTTGTGGCTCTCCACATGTTTTGGACTATGACTAGGGGCTGATGGTAGTTGTGGTCCAAATCATCTGGAGATCCAAAGGGTGCAGACCCATGCATTGAGGGTTAACATTTAGGAGAACTAACCGGGGGTTACGGATGGCTGAGTTAGAGAGGAGGGTCCTGGTCAGACAAGAGAGAGAGGGAAGGACGGCCCTAGGCCCAACAAAAATAATAACAGAAATGCTTGAACTATCCGAAACACTGTTTTCTTTCATCTCAAATAGCGCATTGGAGACTGATGGCCTGATGCACTTCTGTCTGCAGGCGAACGTTGAACGCTACAACTTGTCAGGGCACCGTACCACTGTCCTCTAGGAGAGGATCAATGAGAAATGAATGCCCTGGGTCATCGA
Organism: Ambystoma mexicanum; assembly: GCF_040938575.1. Classification (NCBI taxonomy): domain Eukaryota; kingdom Metazoa; phylum Chordata; class Amphibia; order Caudata; family Ambystomatidae; genus Ambystoma; species Ambystoma mexicanum. The sequence continues at coordinate 83,014,253 of NC_090933.1, forward strand.
GCTACTGGGCTGAACCAATGTCACCAATCGTAGACATCATACATGCTCACTGAAAAGGGACTTTTGATCGAAGGTACTTCAAATACTTACATTTGAATTTCTCATAGAAAACAATGAATTTGAACATCAAAATGATCAGCACAGGATTACATATTCATATATACATAGACATCACTTACTGATTATGTCATGATGAATGAATTTGGGGAAATTGATTTAATTGGTCGGAAACTGAGATTAGAAAAATAAATGCATCCTTAAATCAGCCTTACAACGTCCTATATGCAGCTCTCCACTCATCCAATTGGGTGCTTGAGCACATGCTCAGAACAAGAATGGGACGTATTAGCCCCAACAGCAAAAAAAAAGGATAAATTGTAATGGGGTAAAGAAAAAAGTCCTTTTTGACCCCCAGGTGGCAGAACACAAACAAATATATCTTAAATCACAAACACGAATTAGGAGAGATACTGTTTAGAGCGACAATATGAATATGAAGCATGAATAAGCAGAATAAAAGATCTGTGAATACGGCTAAGTGGCTGTAGTGCATGACCTAAATGAGCCAGAAAACAAGGAGCCGATGCGCGGCCGTCTTAGATATTCACTTACATTTACTGCAGGAAAACAGTAATGAGAGCCCACGTTTTCCTGGGCTCAGCTAGCAAACATGTATTTCTGCTGCAGAGACAAAGTCACATATTTATGTCAGATGATGGAGCTGAGGAGAATAGTTATTGTATTGTCCGCCGAAGGGCAAGCTAGAAAGGGAGTTGGAGCACTCTGCAGGTGAAGTGATAAGGTGCAGTGGGAACGACAGCAAGGAGGGAAGATGGCCTTTTTCTGCTTCTAACAGGAATATTCCACTCTGTTTATGCCTCATGCTTTTTGTCTGCTCTTCGGCCGAGGGCAGCTTGGTAACCATGAGGGGCGGGGATCAAAAGTATCCCCCATAACAGACGAGGGTTTTCCTCTTGGAGTTCAGAGTTAGAAGTTGGACCCCAGGTGTTGCAGTCTCGCTGGATGGAAGGACTCTCTGCTACAGATCCCGTTAGAACAATCTCTTTGCCTACCTGCTGTGGGACTAAGCAGTGTTGTTGTGGCCGAAATGAAGGTGTCTCCCATGGCGATCTTAACAGTGAAGTCTTTTTTTACCTTTTCTTTATATATAACCAATAATGTGTTTATTATTTCTGTTTATCATGCATGAATAAAGGGCCTATATCGCACCATTTTCTTATAACCATCGCTAATGTGTTATGTGTGATTTTGTGCCTATCTGAGTCCAATGATTACTTTTGCAAGGGTCTGGAGAACTTAAGTGCGGGATCTCCACAAGTGGCCACGATGAAGCAAAACACTGGCCAATGTTGTTTGGATGGCTTAAAACACACAACACCCATAAATGTTGGTCTCACATCAATTAATATAGAAAGAGACTTTAACCTTTGGAGCTAAATCCAGTCCGGAATATGAATGGTGTGCATAGATTGCAGATCTATATAATGATTTGACCCCAAATCGTTGGAAAATGATTTTGCAGTTTGAGGATTTTAAATCTTCAAAATTGGATATTGATAAAGACTCAATAGCGAATATTATTACTAAACTATAGACGTCCCGTGCCCCAGGCTCGGATGGTATACCCAACGCCGTGATGAAGGCAGATCTGGACCACAGGGCTAAAATATTAAATAAATAGTATAATCCTTTTCAACAAACTGGTTTGATACCAGCTAGCTGGCGCAGTTGTGTGTTGGTGCCAATATTTAAAAGGAGGGACAGATTGGACCTTACTAACGATCGCTTACTGGCAATGAACGACTCCAGCCTTTTAAAAAATGACCAGCTTGGTGGAAGACAAATAAGCTTTTGAGCAATTTTCAACTCGTTTCCGTAAATTGCACAGCACAATTATTAATATCTCGGTACTGCAATATCTAATTGCGGAAACTTATATTAAATTAAAACCAAATTTGTATTGTTGTTATATTGATTTTAGTAAGGTGTTCAATCTTGTTTCTCGTCCACTCCTCTTCAGCAAGCTTCAGGACTGGAGCATAGGTAGTACTTTACTATACTTTATCCAACAACTATATAAAGATACCTCCATTACAGTTCGAAGTAATACTGCTGGTGTATATACTAAATCCTGTGGTACTTGGACCTGTGTCTAAAACAAGGATGTGGCCTAGCACCTGTTTCATATAATTTGTATACTGCTGACTTGGACAGTGTGTTAATTAATACACAACATTTTCCACCTAAAATCAATGGGGTATAAGTGCTGTGGCTTGCATACGCGGATGATATTTGATCAAATGTGCATTGGGCTCCAGCGTTCATTAAATGCCTTGGTTCAGTATGCAGCTAAGAACTCCATGATGATTGATGAAATGAAAACTAAAACAATGTGTTTGGGTAAAAGCATGAGGGGTATGGGTCCCCGGGAATGGAAATTAGAGGATTATCCTCTCGAAAAATGTGAGTGAATATAATGACGTGGGTTTCCCAATTAGAATAATCCTTCTGCCCACACCCCTGCACCTGTTAACTGCACCTGTTAACTGCACATGCATGTTCCGAATGACAAAATGCCCCGTAGGACAGTTTTTTGTTAATTCCTGGCCTCTCACCCCCCATGCTCTTGTCTTGTTGCACCTTGAAACACATGTTGCTGTATAGGAGCATTATAAATACCCAATAAATAAAATAAATGAAATGTAAAGTTTAAAAAAAAACAAAGAATGGTACCTGTAGTGCAATGACATGCAGTCCTATGGTTGGGAGGAGCAGGGGAGCCGTAGTAGGACTCGGAGTTGAGGAGAGAGGGGTGCAAGGGAAGGTGGACCAATTACATTACAGGAAAGTGCATTCCTCCTAAGCTCGATACAAACATTCCACCAGCTCTTTGACTTTGTACTGTTCTGTACTAAGTCAGATGGCAGAGCTGGTTGAGACTCCATGTATAAGAAGTTCATCTGGACAGGGATCGAAAGTTCTGAAGTTAGTGCTAGTTGCTAATTACCGAGAGGATATTGATGAGCAATTTGTAAAGACATGCTTGTGTATGCATCTATAAACACACGAGTGATTGAGCTTACTAAAAAGTATTTTTTAAAGTTATATTCCTGCATTCTTAATGGAAAAACGGGAGGATGTCCCCATCATAATTAACTGCATTGCAGGTTCCAACAAGGTTGGCTTTATTCATTCTCGTTTTCCTCTTATATGCCTGATCTCTCTTCTTACTCTTTGTTTCTTACATTTTCACGTTATTTTTATTGTGCAACGTTTCATTTTTTTCTCAGCAACTTTATTCTTTAATTTCAATAACTTTTCAGTATAGAATTCAAGTGTCTGCACTCTGAAATCGCCTTGCAATGCGAGGTATTTTTTATATAACAGGCTGTTAGGGAGAATTCTCATAAATGGCTGATTTCCCTTACCTAATGAGTCCCTCAGCAGCTTTGCTGGATTTCTAGGGTTTATTGTTTTCACCTGGTAAGAGTGTGAGACTTTTTCCCACTCTTACATGCGTTTTGTTGTGTGTGTTTTCACTTTTTGTGTGATCTTGGGCACTGGAGCCTCACCTACTCCATGGCCTCATATTTTTCATGTGTGTTACACAGCACCTTCAGTGCAGTGACACAGGGTTGTTTTTGAGACTTCCACCTGACTCAATTTTCTGGGGCTGACTACTGTCCCCCAGAAAAGGTAAAGTTGCCATTAACTTTATTTTAGTCACTTTAAACCACAGACCCAGTACACCCCATCTTACATGGAGTATTGGAAAGGGTTAATTCCTATCCCTTTGGGTCTGTCTCTCTTGGAGCATTGTTTCACTTCCTTTACATCAAGACTTGGCTGGTGGCAGTGGTAACTACCCTAACTTTTCCACCGCGGTTATCTTATATAACCATGGTATTGTTTTAGGATATTATATTAGCCTCGAACATAAACCCGCTTGACCAAATACATTTTATTTTGGCTCCGGTTGGGTTTATTGGCCATTTCTTTTTATTAAAGTCTTTCTCGTGTTTTACTTTGCATGCCAAACTGGGGATGATTCCTTTGTTTGCCGTCTTTTCGCGGGCTTCTGCACAGAAGCCCTCCTTAAGGCATCTGAAAGTCTGGGTAGGCAGGATGTGAGGAAGGGATCTTCGGACCCCTGCCGTGGGTTCCCTTGGTAACCCAAGTCGCACTCCTGTTTGATTGGCTGAGGGGACTGTCCTTGCCAGGCAGCCACCCTGCTGTGTGATTGACAGCCAGGCTGTATGAATGGGGGAAAGCTGCATATAAAGCAGGTCTCTGGAACAGGAAAGGCAGAGTAGCCACTGGAACGAAAGAACCAATGAGGAGCTGATGGAAGAGGACCCCTAAAACGACTGAACCACCCAGCGAAGCCCTGCTGCAGGTCTGAATCTCCAGAATCCGACGACAGAGAAGATCCTCCAGGAAACTTCTTCCCTTGAGCTGGTGGGACCAACAAGTTCACCCACACTGCAAGCCAGGACCCCCTACTCTGATCAAATTCTCTGTACAGAGCTACAGTGGGCCTGATAGCCAAGAAGGTCGGACCCTGCTTGAGTTTTAAGGAGCGCACCTTTTATCCGTTGCTTTGCTCTGCTGCTGGTTTCTTCACTGGGTAGTGCAGGACCCTCCAGTCTTCCTACTTCTTGTCAGTCCGACAGTCACTTCAGGAACCGTGACCCTGCAGGAACTACCAGGAACGTCCGCCTCAGCTACAGCTTCCTCTCCGTTTTAAGGTACTGTGCAAATCCGGTTGTTCGTTTCGTTGTGCCGTGGTAAAAGTGCTTGAAATCTTTCTCCAATCCGAGGGCTTGTCCTTCTCTTCTCTTTGAACTAACTTTTCTGTCAACCAACCTCGTCCGGAATCCGTGACACGAACTTTACCGCGAACTACCCTGAACTGTGTGATCTTGAGCAAAAGACTTTTGACCCATTGACTTTGGCCCTAAGCCTTTTCTACCTGATTCTATCACTGTAGTTCCTCTTGTTCAATTGCCCTGAAGACTTACCTATTGGTGTGATTTAATTTCTATTAACGTTGTTTTTCCCTCCCTTTTAAATTGCTAGAGTGCCATTTTGCTCCCACTTCATTTTGTGAGTTTAACTTGTCTGGAATTTAAGGGAAGTGGTGTGGTGTATTAAGATTGTGATTTTTAGACTTCTTACAATAGTGTAATGTTATACAACTGAAGAGTGAAATAAATGTATATTCTTTTACTTGAAAACCTTGAGTCAGTGTTTGCCTGAATCAGAGTAATTGCTGTCCTTTGTGTAACTATCTGATACTGCTTACTTACTCTTGAGGTAAGTTTGGCTGCTCAGACATCGCTACCACTTTAACCGTGTAGTGCAGGCTTGTACCAAAGGTGAATTTGTACTGTCACTTGTAGTCTTAATTGTGTGTGATGTTCCCAAAGAGTACTGCATATAATTCTGCCTAACACGGGCTGCACCAACATATGCTTCGCTGGAGTGGATGTAGTAGGATGGAAGGATACAAGGCCTCATCTGGTGTGAAGCAAGCATATGATGACGTCACTCTGATCATAGATAACATTGAGGAGTGTAGGTGGTGCAGGGCATGCATCCAAATAGAATTACAAGCAGTGTATGTGTGTGGTCACAGTGGGGGGGGGGTGGGAGGCAGGAAAGGTGAACATATGTGCAGCAGGATTAACTCAGTGACAGCTGCTAAGGAAGGGGCTCCTCAAAATCGGAAGAGGGGTTTTGGGAGAGGCAAATTGGCCAAGGTGTGAAATTCTGGCTATAACCCAACAGCAATGGAGGTTAAGCCGATAAGGAAGACGTTTAGAGTTTACTGGATTAGGGGTGGCCATTGGGCAACCCAGGAGATTATAGGTGGCATAAGGAGTAAGAAATAACATGGGAGCAGATCACAGATACTCTTGGGAACAAAGGATGCCATCGGGAGGACAAGTTGTGCTGAGGGGTTGTTAAAGGGAGCTTAGCAGTTAAACCAACAACTTTAAAAATTAGTGAGTAGGTGGTACAGGAAGGCAACATCAGATTTGGTCAGTAAAACAAATATAAGGAAGGATGACATGGAGTCTGTGTGAATGCTCAGTTTTAGGGGAGGGATAATCTACATGGAGTGGTGCAGGCAGCAGGACTGAAGATATAAAAAGGTATATTCTTATGGAATGTAGGCTTCTATCAAAGAGATCTAACCTCTTTGTAGCAATGGGATTGATCCAGTGACTTTTGCATGTGGCCTAAGAAGCTCATGGATACCTTAACATTGATGCAGAATGAAAGGCCCACTCATCATATCCGACTGTTAGGGATGATACAGGCAATGATAGCTGGAAAGCAGAAGGTGATGCTAAGCCATCCATAGCACTGCCCCATTTTGGCAAGCTACAGAATTTCAAGGCCTTTCAATGACATTAGCATTAAGGGCCAGGGCAAATCAAAGCAGATGTGGTTATCTGAATGAATTACCACCACCAGCACACATGGGTAGTCAGAGTAGATGGGCTGTCCCTCTCATACAAAATCGACCATGGACCATCCAGGTTCATCCAAGAGGTACCACTAGTATGGGCTGCAGGTATGGTGAGAGGTTTGCAATGTCAGTGATTCTTTGTAAAGACCACATCTGAGCCATCTGCCAAATGACTACTTATAAACATAGTGCTAATATAGAGATGCATATTGAAGTGCTTCTATCAATAACGTTCTAGTAACATCCAAGATCCCCCACCCGCTTGGTGGGTATGATCCAGACCACCACTGAAACAAAACTATGCCTCCTCCTCATGAGTCATTCTGGAGCTGTATTTTGTTTTAACAATACCAAACTTGACTGTAGATGCATCCTGAGTTTGGATTTGCTACTGTTTATAAAGAGAGGCATTTTTTGTCGCTTCAGAGGAGCTGTGAAATGGGCAGTTCGGTTGGTGGTGGATATTGTGATTCCAGCGTCCAGGGAGATTGATCAATTACTATTGATTTGACCCCTTGTGGGTGTCATACACAAACATAAGTGCTAGTGGCATTACTTATTCAAATTGATTTTGTGGTGCAGTAGCTAGTATTGAAGAGGGTTCCTAAGCTTTCCTCACAGGAAGTAATTGTGCAGCCTAACTTTTGTCCAATGGTATTAAAATGTCTGCACTTGGGAATAGCCCACTTTCAGCAAAAACATTTCAAAAGGCCCCCTTTCCAGAATGGCAGAGATTAACACAAGCACAAATACAAGACCCAGGGGGGGGTGCGACATCCTGAGAAGGTAAGCAGTGGGCCGGGAAGTGAAGATGAGGGCAGGGGGCAAGGATGGCAGAGGGGGCACAGGGTAGGAGGAGATATGGTAGATTATTCAGTTGCGGGACCCCCGGCAGTGGAGGAAGAATGGGGACAGAGGTTGCGGGATGTTTAATCACTGTTTAATTGCCGGTCGTATAATTCAGTCCAAACCAAACATATTTGGTTGAAGTACTTAACATTGTACATATTGTGTAAGGTCCCATGTTGGCGTGGTCAACTCACATCAACTAGACACCCCACAAGCAAGTCTGTTTTAAAATCTTTTTTGAGAAAACCATTTATGTATGGTAAGAGATTAACCTCCAATACTTTGAATACTCTCAACATTTCACCTTAATATTGGCAGATACTGTATAAACCCTTACCTTAACGACATGCATTTCTACACCATACATGTCAAGCCACTTGGCTTTGTTCAAGTAGCAGAGTTCAACCTGTGCTGGGCTCTTCCCCCTGTGGAAATTGAATGTAAACATCACAAATGGTAAGGTATTCATTCCATCATGCATTTATGTATGTAACTTATACACCACAATACACACATGCATTGTAAATAGTCTTCACAACTACAGTAACACTACCTTACAGTATTACAATATCAGTACAATACATTTGCAGTGGAAGATAGTGGTGTTCCGTGAGGCTAATGATGTGATGCAGTACTGTGGGGAGGCTATAGAATGAAAACTGAGGCAAGGGATGAAGTGGGGTACCGGGAGATGTGATAAAATAGAGAGACTAGGGATGAGATGGGGTACCGGGATGTGATAGAATAGGGAGGATATAGAATTAAAAAGGAGGCTTGGGATGAGATGGGGTAGCGGGATGAGATAGAATATAGAACCTAGGGATGAGATGAGTTACCCGTGGTGCAACAGAATAGAGAGGCTAGGGATGAGATGGGGTACTGGGGGATGTGACAGAATAGTGATACATAGAGGGTGCACACTCCTGCCCCTTCATCCTAGTATACATAACATGATAGGCAGATCAAATGGTTATATTATTACAGAAATCAGGAATATATTGCCTTTATTTAAGGTGCAAAGTGCACATGGCACTGCGCATATTTGGGTTGGAGTGACCCGGGAAGTGAAGGGTGTTTTAAATATCACACACATACCATGAGTATATAAATATATATTATGAATAAGGGAAACAAAGTGGGAGATGCTTAAATAAATAAATAATAGCTCCCTGATGAATGAATACAGTGTCAGACAAAAATATATTTCAAAATGGTGTCCAGTTCTAAGGCAGGTGTGAAAAACTATGACTCAAGCCAAAAGTGTTCAGACAAGCAACAGAGGCTTATACATTAGATAGTCTTTGGCAGCATCTTGCAGTGAGAAAGTTGGGTTTAACTAAAATTGGAACTTGGCAGGAAAAGCAGACAAGATTAATGATGAAGCCAGATAAAAGCAAGGGAAAGTTGGATACATTTATCTATGTTATAATGAGAAGAGCACAATGTGCTTCATTGCACACCATTTTGAGAGACCAGGGGGCTGATTCATCAAATCCCTGTTTAACAAATGGGGATTTGCGGGCAGAATGGTGCACAATTCCCGTTTTTTTGGTGCAAATAATCCATCTATCAGGGCCCAGTTGTATTATTTGGCACCATATAATAGAGTGTACCTATTTCTGCACAGTGTAAGCCACTAACTAACTTGGCAGGACCTCGAAAATCAGATGCAGTGTGGACATTGATGTGATGAAGGTGTTCTCGGTAGAAGTTAAGAACTGTCATGAATGTGTCCAGCAAAGTCTTAAAAAAAGCTTATCAGTTTTGTGCATCAGAGAACATTGTGGATGACAACTATGATAATGTGGGCTTGGTGTACACCAGATAAGCCATCCAATAAAATTTAAGAGATGTTTTTTCTCTGATTAAGAGGACCTATAAGAAGCATACTCTGACCAAAGTAGTCATTTGCGTAAGAATGTTGCATCATCCGAATAGCCCATATTAGCAGGTTGAAAGCAAAATGTTTTTGAGTGTTTTTCCAGAGCATGTCTTGTAACTACAACTAATAAATACTGCTGAGAAAACTCCTGGGCGCCTGATTTTCTCTTGTCTCTGTCCCTGACGACTGTCCATGGATGCCTGGAGTTTGATGGAAGATGAGGACCAGGGCCATCAGTTCATGTGGTGCCCAAACGTGGGCCCCTAAGGTCTTTTCATAGGATTCAGGGGCAAGGACCCAGGCATCATGCTGATGTGCTGGCAGACAGGGGGAAATGCCTGAAAAAGATAAGGTGAGTGACAGAACTGCAGTATGGTTTCATTTCTGTCAGGGGCATCTCCTCATGACCGTCAGCATGGCACACCTGGCATCTGAGAATTATGCTATGTATTATGGGAGAAAGAGGCAACAGAAAATGAATAAAACATATTCATGTACATATTATGGGGTTCTGATCATTTTTGAGTAATGGGAAATATTGTGTAATGGGAAATATAGCGCCTAAAGAGTCCTCACTAAAGTGAGTTTCAGAAGAAGATGTCTCCCACTCCGACGGGAGTAAAATAGGTAACATGCAAACAGGTTTGCATAAGGTGACCTCTAAAACCCGTGACTGGGTATTTACATAGAGGCAAAAGTGAAAAAGGTGATCACAGTATTTTTTGATGTGTAAATGTCGACTAGTCTATATGTTGTTTGTTGAGTAAAAATATCAAAGAGCGATAAAAGTTGTGAGTGGCAGAGCAACAGTGATTGAGCACACAATGTTATTGTGTTTGAAAAAGCTGTGGTTTTTCTTTCTAAGTTTCTCAGGCTCCTCCGGCTCGGAAATGGGAAAACAGCTTTAGGCAGAAACACTGCAGCATTTAGCATTTCAGAAAACAACCACGTTGTGTTTCTGCCTAAAGCTGCTTTACCATTTAGGGCTTTCGGGCTCCCCATTCTCGCACACACACACATCCACGCACACACATGCATGCATGCATAAACACACACAATCTTGTGGAAGTACAGGCAATCAAAGGATCAAAGGCTCAATTCACATAAGAACACATTTAGGTAGTCAGAGAAGTAATGTAATACTGCAGTGAGAAAACACACACACAAAGGATGCTTTCACTTTACATAAGGAATACCAGTTAGGAACATGCTGTTTTGCTGAAACAAGATATAAGAAGTAGATGGAATTTTGGAAACTATAAATGGAAGAGAGTTGGAATGATTTTAAGAGCTAAAGAAGATATACGAAGGGTACACACTATAAAGCTTCATATAAGAGTGGCAAGGATTCCTACTGGCAAGGCCAGGTAGGAGAGTGTGCATCAAATTCCAGAAGGGGTAACAAAAAGAGAAGACAATATATCCAGTAAAACAGTGGAGGTAAAATGTACATAGGGGAACAAAATAAAAGTATGCACATGTAAGGGGATTATAATATAAAAAGAATAAGCTTTTTTGTTGTGTTTAGACTAATTAATATAAGATAACAATAAACAGTTAAAACTAAAAGTGCTGAAGTTTCCAACCAAAATATTGACATCAATCCAGGGGAGGTGAAATAAATACAATAAGTAAATAAAAAAATGATGAATGAATGAATGGATATTAATTGAAAACCTGGCATTTCACACATGGAACACAACCATAAGTCATGTCCATCTCCTTACTCCCCAACTATATCTGTAACCCCACTTGTCTACATTTATGACACAGAGCTAACTGTAGCCTCTCACTTCCTGTCTAGCATACTTGTAAATATGTAACCATGTATCAATTCTCATGCATAATCATGTAACTACTGTACTAACCATGGTCTAGAACAGCACCCATATGCCTCAGAGTTTGGTGCATTATACAAAGTGCAAAATAAATAAAGCAACAAAAAAACACAAGTTGATAGAAGGTGTACATAAAGGAACAAAAATAACATTGTGAGACAAGGGTGATGGGGGAAGGTGTGGATAAAATATTCAGATTTTCAAACAATGAGCAGCCAAGGATGGTGCTTGTTTAAATTGATCAGTGTAGTATACTTAATAAAATAAAATGTGATTAATGAAAGGTCAAGAAGGTATGGATGGCCAAGATTGATTTTAACAGTATGGGAGAACTTTTAGTAGAGTTGCACAAAAGAACATAGTAACAAGTATGAAGATGTTGATTTATGTATAACAGATGAAAAAAAGAAAATTGACATTTTTGGAACACTGGAGTAATGTCTATATGGCCTTAGTGGAGTATAGCGATACAATGGGACAAAAGTAAGTACTAGTGGACAAGTAGAGAAAGGAAGGGTAAGCACTAGTTGACACAGTAAGTGTGTGAATAACCTTTTTGATCATTATTCGGAGTAAGAAGACCTAAGTGAGTACAGAAAAAAGGTAGTAAGGGATACAGTCCATTTAAAAATATAGCATTTTCCCCAAGAAATGGGTAAACGGGTGTGAGCACAGAATTGTACATATATGCGAATATGTCCATATCTAATGAAGAGAATCAAGAAGGCGTTTGGATAAAAGTTGGTGTAACTGTTTTGTAATCCTGATAATAAGAAATGTCCAATGGGTACATTTGGCAAATGTATGAAACTTTAAGGATAGGCAAAACAGTGTATGCCTATATGCCACACTTGCATGCCCTTAATAGGATCAGTGCTTGTTTCCAAATACCATAGGTAGGCAAAATTAGTGTAGGAAGGGCAACAACATTTTTTAATTATGTCTCAACAGAATTAATACAGCAAAGAAAGACGAGACTGCGGTCCAAAACCAGCAGAGATTAAAAAAACTTGCCTGTCACTACACTTATGGCAATTCAAGAGAGACTAAAAGTGCACCATCATTTTATTTTTCAGGAAAATAACCCTGCATTTTATTGGGCTCAGGATACCAAGAGAAGACCTCAGCAACATCATGTTAAAGGAAAAACAAAGGCATATTTTTTTAAGGAAATACCTGATCGTTTTGCCAGCTTATCATGACTGGTTCTCTATTTTGGTTTCTACCGGAAGCAAGAAGCCATACCGGCTATGGATACACCAAGAAGAAAGAATGAGTGCGGCTGAAAATCACATCCTTTTATTACATTTTTTTTTTAAAATATTTGTAATGTATGTTTTGGCTTTTATTATTTTTATCATAAAGAAGTGGAACATACAACTCTACTGGTGTGAAGAATGACAAAACCACAGAGAAATTGTTTCCTTTGTCACTTAGAAAATAAGTACACTATAAAAAATAATGGAATGTGAGCCCATAAAAAAATTGGGCAATTAAAGGAAAAAGCGAATATGTGCTTTATGGTCTCATGCCATAGAGACACCCAGGTATCAGTCAGTATATATGAAGTATAGGTGACACTAAGATGTGCATGAAAGGAAGAAAGAAGCAGTCATTCTATTATATTAGAAAAAGAGAGAATTCAGTAGCAATTGTTTTTAGGAGGTAGAAGTGCTTAAAGGAAAAGGACACGGTTATTATAAGGTTTAGGTTTGAGGAGGCAGTACTGATGATAAAAATGTACTTATTCTTCAAGAAACTCATCCAGTTTTTAGATTACAGATGGAACGAAGGCACCTGCACTACAATTGATTGATGGCAACCGATCGTGCAAGCAGGGAGAAAACCCCATATTGTTGTGAAAGGGGTTTTAAGGGACACTGCTAGATGTCCAGTTGGAACTAAAATTGAAGATTTTTCTTTATGAAATGCCCCCATTCTTGTGTTCCACAGAAACAATGTAATGCCCCCCCAACGGACTATTTTATGTGAATCAGAAGATTGAGAGTTTGAGTATGCTGTGGTCACAAAACAGTGAATCCAAAAAGACTGGTCTATGAATTAAGGGGCCCTTGAACCTGCTGCAAGGCAGTCCAAAGGACAAATAAAAATAAGATATGAACTGATTTGAGATAGTCCTTGGACTTGGAATAAGGAAAATAAAGAATCAGGTGGAAGATGTGCAGATGGAAGATGAATAAGATGAAGACGAAACTAAATGTTCATGGGGAGAGGGCAGGGACCAAGGAAGTGTCGTGGGGTGGGAGGAAGGAGAACATATATATAAATAATAAAATGTTGCACATGGAAGGAACAGTAGTAAATGGGGTGGTGGGTTCACTCAAGGAATTAGTAAAATGTTCTAAAAGATCTCTCCCGATTCTCGTGATGGCTGAAATCACTAGTTGTGCATGTTATTTTAATATTTTATTGGGTAACGGGTGGGAACCGGACAGAAGCAAACAAAGTTATTGTTTGGGGATACGTACATACAAAGATTAAAAGAGGGCGAAACATATGCAATGGTCTTTTGACAGAAAATAGATGCATATATATCTTAGATTAGGAGAATACAATATGATTGAAGACACTGTTGATTCTTTAGAAGTGTCTTATGATACCTCCCATGGTGAGCATTACATTGAGGGGGGTGACTGAGATAGGGATGCATAGGTACAATGCACATGGGGGAGGGTGGACACTGGGTAAGGTGGTTGAATATTGAACACTGGTCGAATATCAACCAGAGGTGGGAAATGTATAAGCGGTGCAAACCCCTTGCCCCTCAACTTAGTATAGATAACATGATAGGCAGATCAAATGGTTCCATTATTGCAGAAATCAGGATTATAGTGCCTTTATTTAAGGTAAAAAGTATGCATGGCACTGCACATATTTGGGGTAGAATGGCCCAGGAAATGAAGGGTGTTTTAAATATCATACACATACCATGAGTATATAAAGATATATTATTAATAAGGTATACAAAGTGAGAGATGCATAAATAAATAAATAAATAAATAATAGCTCCCCGAAGAATGAATACAGTGTCAGACAAAAATATATTTCAAAATGAATAACTCAAGTACAAAATGGTGTTCAGCTCTAAGGCAGGTGTGAAAAACTATGACTCATGCCAAGAGTTTTCAGACAAGCAACAGAGGCTGATACATTAGATAGTCTTTGGCAGCATCTTGCAGTGAGATCATTGGGATTGTTAGCTAAAAATGGAACTTGGCAGGGAAAGCAGACAAGATCAATGATGAGGCCAGATAAAAGCAAGGGAAACTTGGATACATTCATCTATGTTATAATGAGAAGAGCACAATGTGCTTCATGCACATCATTTTGAGAGACCAGCTGTATTATTTGGCACCATATAATAGAGTTTATCTATTTCTCCACAGTATAAGGCAGGCACTAACTAACTTGGCAGGACCTTGAAAATCATATAAAGAGTATACTTTGATGTGATGAAGGCGTTCTTGGCAGACAGTTAGAACCCTCATAAATGTGTCCAGCCAAGTCTAAAATAAGCTCATCAGTTTTATGAGTCAGAGAACATTGTTAGTGCCAACTATGCTAATATGGGATTGGTGTACACCAGATAGGCCACCCAATAAAATTGAAGAGATGTTTTTCTCCGACTAAAAGTACCTATCAGAAACATACTCTGACCAAAGTAGTCATTTGCCCAAGGATGTTGCGGCATCCAAATAGCCTATATAAGCAGGTTGAAGGCATATTGAGTGTTTTTCCAGAGCATCTCTTGTAACTACAACTAAAAAAGACTGCTGAGAAAACTCCTGGGAGCTTGATTTTCTCTCGTCTCTGAGGACTGTCCATGGATGCCTGGTGTTGACGAGGATGGGGGCCAGAGCCATCAGTTCAGAGAGGCTAGGGATGAGACAGGGTTCTAGGGGATGTGATAGAATATGGAGGATATAGAATGAAAAGGGAGGCTAGGGATGAGATGGGATACTGTAGAATATGGAGGATATAGAATGAAAATGGAGGCTGGGGATGAGATGGGATACTGGGGGATGTGATAGAATAGAGAGGCTAGGGATAAGAAAACCTACCGGGGGATGCGATAGAATATAGAGGCTATGGATAAGATGAGGTACCGGGGATGTGATAGAATACAGAGGCTCGGGATGAGATGGGTTACTGGGGGATGTTAAAGAATAGGGAGGACATAGAATGAAAACGGAGGCTAGGGATGAGATGAGGTACCAGGGGACGTGATAGAATAGAGAGGCTAGGGATGAGATGGGGTACAGGGGGATGCAATAGAATAGAGAGACTAGGGATGAGATACCCGGGGATGTGATAGAATAGAGAGGCTAGGGATGAGAGAGGGTACCAGGGGATGTGAAAGAATAGGGAGGAAATAGAATGAAAAGGGAAGCTAGGGATGAGATGGGGTAACGGGTGATGCAATAGAATACAGAGGCTAGGGATGAGATGGGGTAGCGGGGGATGTGAAAGAATCCAGGGGCTATAGAATGAAAAGGGAAGCTAGGGATGAGATGGTGTACCAGGGGATGCGATAGAATACAGAGGCTAGAGATGAGATGGGGGACCAGGGAATGTGATTGAATGGAGAGGCTAGGGATGAGATGGGGTACCTGGGGATGCGATAGAATAGAGAGGCAAGGGATGAGATGGAGTACCGGGGATGTGAAAGAATAGGGAGGAAATAGAATGAAAAGGGAGGCTAGGGATGAGATGGGGTGCCGGGGGGCGCAATAGAAAAGAGAGGCTAGGGATGAGATGGGGTACCGGGGGATGTGAAAGAATAGGGAGGAAGTGGAATGAAAAGGGAGGCTAGGGATGAGATGGGGTACTGGGGGATGCAATAGAATACAGAGGCTAGGGATGAGATGGGGGGATGTGATAGAATAGGGATGATATAGAATGAAAAGGAAGCTAGGGATGAGATGGGGTACCGGGGGATGCGACAGAACAGAGACACTGGGGATGAGATGAGGTACTGGGGGATACAATAGAATATAGAGGCTATCGAAGAGATGAGATTCTAGGGGATGTGATAGAATAAAGAGGCTAGGGATGAGATGGGGTACCGGGGAATGTGAAAGAATAGGGAGGAAATAGAATGAAAAGGGAAGCTAGGGATGAGATGGGGTACCAGGGGATGCAATAGAATACAGAGGATAGGGATGAAATGAGGTACCGGGGATGTGATAGAATAGAGAGGCTAGGGATGAGATGGGGTACCGGGGATGTGAAAGAATAGGGAGCAAATAGAATGAAAAGGGAAGCTAGGGATGAGATGGGGTACCAGGGGATGCAATAGAATACAGAGGCTAGGGATGAGATGGGGTACCGGGGGATGTGACAGAATAGGGAGGCTAGGGATGAGATGGAGTATTGGCGGATGCGATAGAATAGAGAGGCTAGGGATGAGATGAGGTACCAGGGGATGTGATAGAATAGAGGGGCTAGGGATGAGATGGGATACGGGAGGATGTGATAGAATAGGGAGGATATGGAATGAAAAGGAAGGCTAGGCATGAGATGGGGTACCGGTGGATGCGACAGAATAGAGAGGCTAGGGATGAGATGAGGTACCGGGGGATGAGATAGAATAGAGAGGCTATGGAGGAGATGGGCTACCTGGGGATTTGAAAGAGTAGGGAGGCTATAGAATGAAAAGGGAGGCTAGGGGTGAGATGGGATACCTGGGGATGTGACAGAATAGAGAGGCTAGGGGTGAGATTGGGTACCAGGGGATGTGATAGAATAGAGAGGCTAGGGATGAGATGGGGTATCAGGAAATGTGATAGAATAGAGAGGCTAGGGAGGAGATCGGGTACCTGGGGATGCGATACAATAGAGAGGCTAAGGATGAGATCGGGTACCTGGGGATGTGATAGAATAGAGAGGTTATACAATGAAAAGGGAGGCTAGGGATGAGATGCAGTACCGTGCTGATGCTACAGAATGGCAAACGTTTCCAATGAAATAACAGAGGTAATACATTTTGTTGTGTACTGCATGTAACTTTGAATCAGCTGGATATGTGGGGTGCATGTGCTCTATAGGAGGGTAATAGATGAAGTGGGCAGAGCCAAGAAGGCAAAGAAAGACGGACGAGTTCCTTTGATATTTAGGAAATAATGTAGGGGAAGTTGCTTGGAAAGGCATTGAGAACCAGGAAACACAAGTGCTGGATATTGTGAGTACATTTGCTAGTGTCCCATCAGTGTATCTTTGTTGATCACCATTGAAGTTGGCAGAGGAGAGGGGGCAGTAGTACAGACAACACTGGAGACAAAGGTTGTGTGGCGTAAATCCTTTCCCTGAAACCTGAATTGGTGCAAGCACCCTACGAGATGAAGGCCAAATCCATCAAAACGCACATAGGGTACAGGATATTCCCCCAAAACTCTTTCTTAAAATTAGTCATATTTCTTAAAATGAGTCATATTTGCACACTATAGAGCAACGTTTTGGGGCTAAAGTAACATTTTAAACAGTCACGTTAATTTCACAGCAAGTTCTGTAAAAGAATGTGAAATATCCCAAAAATATCAGATAAACAGTCACCAACAGAATGCAAAGAAAGTATTCACTGAAGCAAATAATTGGCATGCGTTATGAAGTGGAGTGCATACCACAAACTTGGAAATGTAGGGAAATAGTAGTTAATTTGGGACTTAAAATTTCTTGTGGCCAAACATGTGCAAAGAACTTCCAACGGCTTGCCTCTAGGACTCTTTGCCACTTGCCTATCTTAGGGTCCTGGCACTACTGCCTACTGACCATCACGTTCCTCCTTGCTGACTCACCACACGCCCATACCCAAAGGAGCCTCTCCGGTCCCGTTCTCTCTCCTCTTTCTCCACTGCACCTTCTCGCTTCTCCACCACATACTCATTCTTCCAGCCCTCCCGGGCACTAGAAACGAGGATTTTGCCTCTTTTGCCTTAAACTACCTCTCGGCTTGTGAACTCCCCACAAGCCCCTCACACCTCCCCTGGGCTGGGCTCGTCATTAGCATGTGCAGCTGTTTCCCATAACTGTTTTCTGTTTGGGATTGGGTGATTACGGGCAACACACTGACTTTAGCTATGGAAGACTCAGGTCCACTGTGACGCATGGACCTAAGCTGTAAACGGCTTGCTTGCCACCTTCGATGTTAGATGAGGCTAGAGGTTGGGGAGCCATAGTTTTAATGGGTAGGGCCGAGCTTGTGGGTCAGACCTGGCTCTAGGAGCCCATCACGGGCGACCCCGGAAAATGGCTGCACAAAACGACTGGGAGTTGCAGGGGGGCTGTGCCGGGATCAAAAAAAGCAGGTGACAAACCCTCAATAATACCATGGAGCAATGGTACGTCAAGAGACAGTCAAATATGAAAAGGGTGAGCTTAAAAGTGAATGTTTTCAGTGTCACTCTTGTGGATCTATTTTGCGGTTAACTCTGTCAGGAAAAGTGTATTTAAAAAAAAAGCGCAGCATGGGCAACCGTACTGTTCCTCGAAGTGCAGCAATTGGAATGTTACATTTGTTTTTTGTCCTAAATGAATATTGCTTACTGCCCCACCTTCGCACTATTACATTGTTTGTAAATCCTCCATAAATTGGTAAATGCATGTCTGCAGAATTTTTAAATAAATCAGAATGCACCTTGATAGTTTGTCTTTGGATACTTGAAAAACAAGCGATGAACTATTCATTATAGACATGTGGTAAGTCTGCAACAATGTATTCTTATATATGTCACGATTACATACCATGTATTGACAAATTAAGAGATTTTGTGGTTTGTATAGGATTACGCCAGGAAGTGACATCATATGATCTGTTGCTCTGATCTTTGCCAGATATTGTCACCTCCGCCACCATTGCTAATCATGCTGCAGTGCTGGTTCAAGGGTCTATACTGCCTCAGATAAAGTGACATTTTCCAATTAGCCCAAGTGAATGTTTTTAGGGTTAACATGACGCCCTTTGCTGGACGTTGTGTTGGCACGCTACCTAGTATTTTATGGTTACCTTTTTGTAAAACTGCCCCTGAACCACCATAATCAAGGATATGCCGATTTAGCATAGTGGCGAAGATTCCATTATGCACATTTAGCACAACTGTACCAGATGCCGTTAGGCCAATTTAGCACAGCAGCAAAAGTGTCATATTGCTGGTATGATAGCTCAGCGGGTTGAGCGTTCGCTACTGCGATCTGAGAGTGATCTGCAGGTAGCAGGTTCGAATCTCAGCAAGGCCAACTCAGCCTTTCATGCTTCCGAGGTCGATAAATGAGTACCAATTTCGGTTGGGTGATATTCTATGTAAATATGTGCTCTGTAAAGCGCTTTGGATTAAGGCGCTATGTAAAGACACATCATTATCATATTGTAATATGTCAATTTGGCAAAACGGTGGCAGATTCCACTATGACCGTCATACGGATCATCTCTACTCTACATCAGACAGCCACCGACCTTAGCTGTGCCCACACACCCTTAAAAACACCACCTACATTCACATCCCAGTTTTGGACCTCGCCCCTTCATACATACATGCGCTATATTAGTCACCCACTCACCCCAGCTGTGCGTCCAGCCCCCCTCACCCAGTGCAGACCAGCTCTATACCCGACACCCACATCATAGCCGTGCATTCAGTCCCTCACACACCCATGCAGTTACCTGCACATCCCAGCTGTGCACCAAGCCTTTTTCGTACAAATCATTTCTACATCAGACACCCACCCCAGGCTCTGCACCCACCCTCAATACCCACTAACTACCTTCACATCTCAGAATTTCACCAAGCACCTCAAACAGACCAGATGTGCATCAGACATTACCCAGATGTGCTGTGCACCCAGCCCCTCGTGCAAGCCAGTTCTGCACCTGACACCCTCCCCCTGCCCCCCGCTCCATTTGTAGCCGGGCACCCAGTCTTGAACACAAGCACACCAGCTACCTGCACACACAAGCTGTGCACCAAGCCCCTCAAACACACCAGCTCTACAGCTGACATTCCCAGATATGCAGCAGACCAAGTCAATGATACTGCACCCAGTCCCGCACATCACAGGCGTGCTCCAAGCCCATCCATCACACCAGCTCTACACCAGAAATGTCCCAGCTGTGCTGTAGACGCAGCCCATAATAGAGATCGGTTCGACACCAGACTCACACCAACCCTAGCAGTGCACTGAGCTACACGCCCTGGCGGCAGGAGCGATGCACTCAGCCATATCTATCCAGCCACAATGGTGTACCCAGTAAGACACCCATTCATACATCCGGCTGATTGTAGGTTCTCTGACCCACCCATGCCTTTGCCTCCTGTCCATGTCATACCACCAGACGTTTCGCCCTGGGTCTGCTCTGTTCTGCCACTGTCATTACCCATCTGGGCTATTTCATGGTCACACACACTCCTATCAGCCACAAGATACCTCACAGACACTCGCGGCTTTGCATACCAGGCTCTCAGCTCAACTAGTAACCTCATGGCTTCACCACCGGACTCCACCCTCTTCCACCAGTGCCTTTATCGCTGTACCCCTCGACCGCCACCCACCTGCCGCATGCGAGTACGTCTTTTTTGTATGTTTTTTTAATCGAAGAAGTGGACGAGCACCCGGTGGGGCTCATGGTCGGCCCCTGCTTTGGGCAGGCAATGGCTCGAGAGGGGGCCAGGCCAGAGATGAGACTCGTGCATGGCTGCCAGCCCTCGTGCTGCCCGCCCATTGTTGCTGCTTGGGGTTCTTGTCTCACTTCATACTTTGTTGCCCGGAAACCCTGCATCCCTGTACATCGGCAGGGAAGATGTGAATTATGTCTGCTCTCACGCGATTGCTTGTATAAACTAGTGGGCTCATTATCTGGAATTCCCTCAATGGACATTTAAACTACTCAACACAGTCTACAAAGTCCCAGGAAAAGGTGCTGTTCCTCAATGGCCTCATGTGGAAAGCGCCTGCCTCCTTCCTTCCATCCCATGAACGGAGGTAGCCAAGGATTACGCCCCATGACACCCACTCCTGGACCACTTCATGCAGCTGGAGTCAGGAAGGGTACCTTGCGAGACATGCACACCAGAACATTGTGTGCTCAATAGAAAACCTTGATACACAGTAAATACACGTTCCATGCCCTGTGCCTGATTACTCCATCACTAACACTCAGGGAACAATGCCAATCGTAAATCATTGCCAGCAGATATTACACTAGTTTAAGATATTCTGCCAGATGCTTTTTCATTTAATGCACATACTTGTTCTTGTCATACAATACAATCAGAATTAGCTACCAATGCACTGCCACAAGCCAGCTTATTCAAATTGACAAATTTTAGCTCAGTGTGATGGTCTTTCAGTTTAAATATGCCCCCAATGCAATTTCCATAAGCCATTTTCAAACTGCACCAGTTCATCATAGATTATCAGTGTCATTTGCAATGTTGCAGAAGAAAAACCCAAAGCTATGCCAGTGTTGCCCCTATAATACATTATCTTAATAGCAGGAGTGTGTGTTCTATGGGGGCAACACTGGCAGGATATTCAACCAAACCTTTGAGTGCGACTTTGGGGGAAGGGAAAAAACATTGGGTGCCCCCAAACCCCTTTCCTCACGTTATGTCGCCCTATCTAACAGTGATCAAAGCCTTAATATCTAAATTGGATTATGGAAACAGAGCATACTTTGCCTCCCCCTGCCCTCAGATTCCAAAAAGCACAGAAAGAGATTATCACATTTTTTCCTCCATTAATCTCCTTCTATAGGCCAGCATAATGCAACATGAATTCAATTGAAGGTGCAACACATGAATAGCAAAGCATAGACCAAAAAGGCATCTCCTTTCCTCTACACAAAATTCCATCACTACAACCAGTGCAAAAACCAGTGCTCTTCTTCTAGAACCCTGCCTTCTACACGGTCCTTCAACAGGTGTCAAACTGGCAGACATGTTTGTTGCACTTGCCTCAAGTCTTTGGAAAAGCTACCAGTCAGAATTAGAACCATCCCCAATCATCTAGGTCGCCAAAGCGCCAAACAAACCACACATCAACTTCCTCCATTCTCCTGCCTCTCCTCTGTCCGCCATCCGCCTTACCCCTTCCCCATCACCGACGGTTGTACCATATCCCTGTACCATTCCTTGGAAGACCTTCCAAGGTGGCAACCAGCTTCACCTAGCTATCCTCAACTCTCCCATTGCTGTTAAACACTCCTCTGATATCCGTTTCCTTCTTTAAGACTGACTCTGATGTTCGTGCGCTTACTGAGACGTGGGTTACTGCCAGCTCTGTCACTGCTTTTGAAACACTCCTCCCTGAGGGCTACAAGATCCGCTCCAAGCCATGGCCTAACTGGTCTGGAGGCGGAGTGACCTTGATCTTCCCTGAATGGGTCCCGCTACTATCAATCCCACTCAGACCTACTCTTCCTTCGAATGCCTCGTCTGCAGGGTGTGTGTCTCTCCAACCCTCACGTTGACTCTCACTACCATCTACATGACTCCAGATCCGGTCTCCCTCTTCCTCTCAGAGTGATCTGACCTCTTGTGGGGTAAAATATAGCACCTCAATGCCATAAATAAAGAGGACAGAGTGATTTGTGGAGTCCCATTGAAGTCTAAAGCCAGCACACTGCCACTGAACGAAACCACAGTGGAAATAGAGAACACCTTGCCTGTTCTTCCAGCAGCAGTGACCTTGGGGTCACAACTACCATAAAATGTGCATCATGCTATATCTGGGACCATTGGGAGACCAAGGAGGGATAGGCCAAGATAAACATGATCCAGCATCTGGCTGGTCACATGTTTAAGGATAAATCAAACTTAGAAAAAAAAGTGGGGGCTGGAGCGATCGAGGCTTGTGAAGCTGGGGTTGAATATAAAAATACATGTTATTGCATAAAAAGGGCAACGTACATGCCACAAAGCTCAGTCAAGACTTTTATTAAAGGTGACAGTAATCTCCTTTGAACCATGCTAAAACAATATTTGTGCGATAAACATAACATAAGTTATTAGGGAAAATCTGCTTTGGGCCTTCCCATGATTCCGAGAGACTTTTCAGTTGGTGTGAGGGTGAAGGACAAGATTAACGTGGGAACTATGAAGTGTCATATTTTTCACTGATGCGGCTCCTGAATAAACGAAGAAAAACTGTATCTCTGCATAGGAAGTGCATGCCGACTTCCGATAAGCATCACCTGATTTGCCTTAAAATGTAGTTCTTAAAAATATATACATACATGTAAAGATGTGAAAAATTAGGGTACTTGCCATGTTGATAGATTTTAAGAGTTTAAACATGCCAAGCCCACGTGTCAGTTTGGGCTGACAAAGCTTTATCCTCCCCCAGCTTTCCCAATTTACACCCCTCAACTCCTTGTCCTAGCACACAGGTGGGAGGTGGGTGGAGAGAACCAACCAATCCCTTCTGCAGGAATAATGACAAGTTGGCGATGTCATTTGCCATATAATTAGACCAGTATGTATCAGCACTGGGCTTTTTCACTTATTCTGGGAGGTAACCTGCTGCTGAACTCTTGCGAGAAACACCCAAGCAGAGCGCCCCCAAATCTTGCATTGGAGACAGGGACCAGGAGACATAAAAACAGACTGGGACCCATTGGAGGAGCCAGAGGGGACTATCCTTGACCGAAACCCCCTTGCTGTCCCAGAGGGGTCCTGCTGCTCCCTGATGCCCACTACCAGGCCTCTCCTGTAAGTAAAACTATCCCAAAGCCATAGACTGTGTAGGCCATACATTTCTCTGAAGTATTGTTCTAGTTATCTCCCCACAGCAAAATACCCTGTTTGTCTGTGTAGTACCTTAGCATATTTAAAGTAAATCAATAAATTCCCCTATAGTAATCCCAGGATGTGTTTTGTAAGCATTCGAAACTAACAAGCTCCTCCCAGTGTGTTTTAAGCCGGAATAGACAAAGATTTGGTTGACTATTTGTTAGAAAACCCCTGACTGTGGTACAGAAAGAGGGTTCCTGAATCCAAAAGATTTAATCCCCAAATCCCTGTTTCTAAGTGAATGTGCAGGGTGAAAAACGAAATTCCCCATTGATTCCCTTTCATTTTAAATCGGAAGTATGAAGTCTTGTACTTCCTTTGCATGTGTGATAGAGAAAACGATTTTCCCATGGTGTTCACACTCTCTGCCACTGGCCTACAATTCCGAGGGGTCAAGTCGAATTGATGTTTGGAGGGTGGGGGTTGCTGGGAGGAAACGTATTATAACCAAATCAGAAATCACTGTGTGCCTTGAATTGTTTTTTTTCTTGTATTGGTGGGTGATTTGAAATGAAAGCTGCAGGAAATTGTGACTTCATATCTTGATGATGATGATTTAGCATTTATATAGTGCTACAAACCCTCGGGCATCTGAGCGCTGCTTATTATCACCCACGATGTGTGGTGCTCATTTATTGACCTTGGAAGGGTGAAAGGCTGAGTTTGGCCCTGCCGGGATCCAAACCTGCATCAGCAGGCTCTGCACAGATGTCAAAGCGAGCGATCTACTTGATGTGCTATCGGACCAGCATGGTTATTATTATCTCTGTGTTGGTGTCATTACAGAAGTCATTTTTGTTCTTGTGTTGCCACAGCATTGATGGCTGATGTTAGTCTGTTTGTCAAATTTGGTTTAAATAAATTAATGCATATATATTCTTACTACACACCGGCCTGGTTTCTAGTCCTCTGTGACACTGGGTATTTGTTGGGGTTGGGTGCGAGATGGGTTGGAGGCCTTACCAATTTGAACCTTAACAAAATAGTGCTTTGTGGCACGCCAACTTGCTTGAAGAGCAAGTGCAAAGTTGATGAGCACAAGTGGTGGGCATCAGGCACAGCCTCTGACAGACTGGCCTGCTGCCCACTCCAAAGGCAATACAAGCCTGCATCTTTGGGGCCTCTCATAACATAAGTTAACTGTTTAAAATCTGCAAGGAACTCGCCAATCCTACTGCAGTAACCACTTATCCCCTGCTATCCCTGACCCTCTGTACTTCATTGGCCTCCCACTTCTAAACCAAAACCTCTTCTCCCCTCTCTCCTCCCTCCTCAGCTCTCAGGCCTCCTTGGCCCCCCCTCTCCCTTTCCCTCTTACTCTACTCTTTCTTACCCACAGCACCAGATGAGGTCTCTAGACAAGTCCTGTCTATGAAAGTTTCCTCCAAACAGGTGCTCCTCTGCGCCTCCAGAACCACCAAGAACAACATTGCCTCCCTTGTACCAGCCTTGGCCGATTTCTGTAATCACTCCTTTGCCACTGGCTCCTTCCTGCTACTCCTCAAGCACTCCCTTGTGCATCCTCTCTTCAAAAATCCCTCTGCCGACCCCTCTTGCCCTGCTAACTACCGCTCTCCATTACACCCTTCCTGGGAAAAATCCTGGGGAAGGTGGTCATCTGCCAACTGATCGAACACAACAAATTGGTTGGTTGTTTCCATGACCACCAGTCTGGCTTCAGAGGAACCAGAGGGACAGAAAATGCTCTACTGAACACCCGGGAAGACTTGCTCTCAAATCTGGATTCCAACTCTCCATCCATTCTAATCCTTCTGCATCTTTCCTCTGCCTTTGACGTGGTCAATCATGCCAACATGACTAATCAGCTCTGCGACACCCTTGGCAACACGGGCCTGGCACTTGACTGGTTGATCTCATTCCTCTCTGACCATTCTTCCCAAGCTCAACTGAGCCCTTTTCTTTACCCCATCAGCCTCTCCAACTGCGGCATCCCTCAAGGCTCTATCCTCTCGCCATGGCTCTTCAACATCTACCTCGCCCCTCTGGCCCACCTGATCTCCTTCTCTCCTCACTTCCAGTGTTATGCAGATGACATGCAGCTCTCCATCAACCTTCCCTCTACTCCCTCTTCTTCCTCCTCGCTCATGCCTTACTCTCTGACAGCAATTCAGGCATGGTGTGCTGCCAATCATCTCTGCTTTAATACCAGTAAGATGGAGATCCTTCACATTGGGACCCCTGCTGCCTCCTACCCTCTGGCCGTGCTCTATGGGCCTCATCCCCTCACCCTCTTGTGAGGCAAAAATCTGTGGTGTCATCTTTGACTCCTTTCTCTCCTTCTCTCCTCACTTCACGGCCCACTTTCAGCTGCACCTCCTTAGAGGCATTCTCCCTTTCCTCGCCTTCCCCCAGAAAATCAATGTCTCTAGAGTACTGGTCCTCTCTAGGTTGTACTACTGCAAAAACCTCTTCCTCAATCTTCCTTTATCCTCCCCTCGCCCCCTTTAACTTATTCAGAATTGGACTGCAAAACGTATTCTTGACTCAAGCCCAGGGACTGCATCTCTCCAGCCCTAAAATCTCTCCACTGGCTCCCGGTTGCTGCAAGGATCAAATTGAAGATCCTCTGCATCATCCACAAGGCTTTCTGGGGCCGGAGACCATGCTACAGCCAACTCTCTCTCCCCAACTACCTCCCTGCTAGAGCCCTTCGGTCTTCTAGCTCCTACTCTCTGCAGATCAGACCTTTCTCTAAGCAGAGAGTGAGGTTGGATCTCTCTCCTCTGCAGGAGCCTCCCTCTGGAATGGTCTCCCTGCCCCTCTCAGGCTTGAGTCAGATCTCCTTAGGTTCCGGAAGCTCCTCAATACCGTCCTTTTATCTTCTACCTTCACTCTCCCCCTCCCCTGTTAACAGCTCTGTCTGCCTCAGTGACTGGCTGCTTGGTTCCTGCTAAGTTCTACAGGGCACCAGGCCCCCACACCAGTCCACCCCCCCCATCATCACACTTAGCATGTGGACCCTCACGCCCTGCACCCCATGCACTTGCCCTCCTGCCCTTCCCTTAGCACTCACATAGCCCCTATGGCCCTCCTCTGTCAGCCCCTCAATTGCACTCTCTCCTCTTTACCTTGCACTTCCCTTCTCCCTAGTATTTCGCATTAGCACTTCCCCCGCACTTCTTACTGCACGCACACAATCCAAATGTCACAAGCCCTAGTAGGACCATTATTGTTATCTTTCTCCCTTGTCCCCGCCATTTTTTTGTCATGTGGCGCCTTTTAACACCATTTGTTGCATAGGTGCCTTACAAATATCCAATTAAATAAATTCACCATCTTGGAACCAGTGCCAAGCGACTACCTTGGTGGCAAACATTGCGCTTCACAAATCCTAATAATTGAAGAAGAATAACGGTAATTTGTATAGTAGGCGCCATATATTGATGTCTGAGAGGGTATTTTTGGATGACTTCCTTCATTTGTAGATTTTATTTTGTTCTGAATGTAAAGTGACAACGGGGATGTACAATAAATATGGACCTTCATTTATAAACACATCTGTTATATTGACTCATCACTGTATTTAACATGAGGCAAACTGATGCTTTGTTGAGCTGGCTCATTTCCTTTGTCAAACCCAAAACAGACACATTCCTTCCCACTTCAAACAAACTGACTGGAATCTTTTCTTTCTTAAATTGCCCAAGATCGTAGGTACTAAAAGAGGCAGCACCAAGCTTGATTACTGGCCATTCCAATCCAGCAGCCACATTTTGTATCCAAAAAGAGTGAGGCTGCTAACCCTATAGGTCTAAGTTGAATCCGTCACGCTGAGTAGTGGCTCTTTCTTTAGACACCATTTGAATAGTGAGAATAGGTAGATCTCTAAAGCCCCACTCCCAGAATTCATAATTTTCACTCCAGCATTGTAAATTTAAGATGTCTGCAGCTTTTCTAACCCTCTGTTTGTTAGAAGTCCATGGCATAGGAAAAAAACCTTGCATGGGTGTCCTTCTTACCGCCCATGCATAGATCTCAGCCACCGTGCACCGCTCTTCTTTACTGTGGATGATTCTTTTGCAGAATACAGGACTTCAGCACCAGCTTCATGTTTCTCCAAGGAACATAAATTACATCAGCATTTCCTGCTTTATATCAACCATTGCTTGTGCAGATCAATAATTTTGAATGTCGTCACTACGAACATAATGTTAAATTTCCCTGATTAATTTTTGAAACACCTTAATAATTAAAGTTAAGCTACGCCTGTGGTCCTAAGGCAGCTTATTATTTAGGTAGGCAATTATTCTCCACATTCTCTCTTCTCTTATTCAGCAAGAATAAATAGAACAATATCTTTGCTCCGAACGATGAAGTGATACAATTAATAAGCACACATGATAACATTGTGAGAACCCAGAAGGTGTCTCACCTGCTAGTCCCCAGGGGTTTCTCTCTCAGGGGGCCAGCGCACGGCCATCGGCTTTGGATCCAGACCCTGGGGGTGGACTAGTGCAGGAGGATCACCTGGGTGAGGGGTCTTCCGGGAGTGTGAGTGGGACACCGGATGGCGAGACGCAGTATCCCCCCCCCTTTAACACCTTTACCCCATCCTACCAAGTAGGATACGTGGGAACTTTACCCCTCGCCACCTTACCTTCACAAAAACATCCACACAGACAGCCCGCTCTGCGAGAAAACAGACTCACACACGAGCAGTATACCTGACATGTCCCGCTACTATGTTTAGGCGAAGTCAGGCAATTACTGACAATCACTCACACCTGACTTCCATTAAACTTCCCCAAATGGATAAAAGGCAGAGCACTAGAGCACACTCTGAGTGAGGCAAAGCACACGAGGAACAGCAGTTTCGAGTCAGCAGCTGAACGAGGGGAGAAGACAGCAAACCAAGAAGGATTCGCAAGGAGGGGAATACCCTTGACCTTTTCGCCAAGAAACTGTTACTTTCAAGAAACCTTCGAGTCAGGAAGTGTAAGGCCTGGAAACCAGACAGAAGAATCCTGCATTGTGCGTCGGAGATACCAGAGGCCCTGCCACGAAACCGACCAAGGCGGAGAGGAGCAGCCGCCTGGTATCGTCCTTGGCTTCCAGAATAAAGAAGCGCCAGAGAGATAAACCGAGCCGGTGAGTTGGGGAGACCGATGGGAGATCGGTCTGTGTTGAAGTGAAGGTTGCAAGCGGCAACATTGTATAATGAGAGCTGGAACGCACATTGTTCAACGCCTGTGATGAAAGACGCGAGTAAAGCTAAACTGCTGATGAATGTTTGAACTTGAGAAGGAAAGATACAGTACCATTGACACAGTGGTCCAGCACAGTGAATGTGCTTAGTCGAAGATCTCTTACGTGTCCCGCCAACAAGTGGCAGGAACAAAAGTAAAAGATTGATCAAAAGGTTGTGTGAGGTGAATTGAAGTGGTTCTGCGATGGTTTAAGCAAAACCCATTGCACATTCGAAAGTCTTGATGTCAAGTGGAAAAGTAGAAAGTGGTCCCAACAAGGGAGACCAATTGTGAACATTGTGCTAAAGTGGTCCGAGCCCGAACGAGGGAGACCAAATTGTGAACATTGTGGTAAAAGGGTTCCAAGCCCGAAGATGAACACTGGAAGCGAGAACTTGTGCATGTGAAAATCCTGAATAGAAAGGAACTTTGGTGCTTGTTTGTTACGACAGGCCCTCTACACTAAGAGACTGTTATTGAGAAAGAAGCTTTGGCAGAAGGCCCCGATACCAAGGCTATGAACTGTATCCTCGTGGCAGAGAAGTCAGAGTGTGTGGGAAGCGCAAATGTGCCCCCTTACTCCGTGCTGAAAACGTGGGGAAGGGAAGCCAACTGCTCAGTTATCCTGACATATTATTTCTTGAACACTTTTTTTTTTGCCTACATTGTTGTGCCACACCATTTTGTAGTTAGAAGTAAAGATTGGCAATAGGTTAATTAGTAGGCCTTTTTGTTTTGACAAAGACTCGACTGCGTTATTATTTGATGATCGTAGCTTGCTCTCATCTTAGATTTAGGTTTAGTTAGGTGTTTATCACACCCTTGATAAAGTTCAATAAACACCCTTGAACTGTGATCACTTGTGTCTGTCTTCATTGTTTGATACCATGCTTTCCTTACACCCTACATTAGGTCAGCGGGGACACCTTTCATTACACCCCTTGTAATGTTTTCTTGTACACCATTGATTAGGGTAATCAGAACCCTGTCTAGACTCTGTAGCTCTGCCCCAGATTTGTGCAGCTGTCACTGTTATAACACGAATTACTAAACACCCTTTGACCTTGTCCCAACTGGGGTTAAGCTTTTACTTGCATATGTGGTAAAACACCCACATGCACGCATTAGTTACCCAGGCAGCCATTGTCAGTGACATTATATTAACTACAAAAGTTAGCAAAATGAATGTAATGAAATGAAATGATTTGTTAAAACCAGAACACGCTTTAACTATTTACATTAATAAACCATGTATTTGCAAGTATACGTTTAACAATTACAAAGGTTATGTCCACAACCTCTCGGCTAGGCCTCGCCTCCTGGTGAGTATGTTTATGTTTATTGTGTTTATATAGAGCTTTACACCAAAGCGCTGTACATTATAACAACAAGAATAGTTTTTGTAATCGCCTCTAACCATGCACTGTACATTACGCGTACAGAAAAGTCAGTGGATTTTCAAAAAGACTTTCATGTGATGTCTCAACCTTAGCTTTTGCAAATGTACATTGAAATCTGTCTCAATAGTGGCACAAAGCTCTCTTGTTTGAGATTTGCAATGTTGATCAGGTTTTCAAAACATAATGGGATTTAGTTATTTCCTTTCTAGTTTGCGCTGAAATTGAACCGGAGACATTTCTGCTTCCTTTTTTCCATGTTGTGGTGGAGTGGAGGCCTAGTGTCGAACAAGCATGGTCTGCTCTGACTTTGCAGAGCATTGGATGTGCTTAACCACACAGTTCCATTTGAAATCTCTAGAAGGCATGGGTAATTCACTTACTGCTCAGAGCAAAGTTGAAAGCTTGCAAGTGTTTTCTCCATGTTCTATGCATAATGCGTGTGCATGGAGTACACGATCAAAAATTAATTTGTTCTAATAAAAGACTTTTCCATGGCAAGCACATATTCAGTGATCAAATAAACCGCTTTTGCAAATACTTTGCTAAAACTTACATTTAACGATAAAATGCAGTTTCAACCTCTCTTGGCTATTAAAAACCAACATACTTGAAGCTAGATGCTAAAGCCTGCCTAAACCCTTGTCCTTTCGAAGTTTCATTATGCAACCGGACACATCGTATAAGGTGATGTTTTCATGTGTAAGACATTCAGAAGTCATGAAAAGGTGTCATTGAGAAGTAAAACCATTTCCAGAGTAACTGAAGCGTGCACGCACAAACCTGAACACGTCACACCGATGTCATCATACATTTGGGTTCTCACAATTGTGTTGCTGATGGACCCCTTTTCTTTGACTCAGTAGATCTGCTCCTCTGTTCCTAAACAGACGTTCTTTCTTATGCAGCAATATGAGAGCGCCCCTGAGCTCCCCTGTGAGCCTGTATTACCCATGTTCCTGTCCGACCCGGGACTGCTACGATAGTCTTCCTCTGTGGCACTTGGACCTGGCTGCTGACTGTGTACTGCACTGCCCGTTTGTGTGATCTTTGTCCAAGCGTGGCACTGGCCATTTGTCTTCTTTGTGGAAGGTTTGTCCTCACTGTTTCTTTATCTCGTTTGCTCTTCAACTGTTTCATAAAGCTCTCACCCCCAGATCAGATTAGTGATTCCAATCACCTGTTAGCGCTCACACCCCATTTGTTTTTTCTTGTTAAAATGTATATGCTTGTCTATATTAATCACTGCATATTCCATAGGGACCAGTGATTAAGAAAGGTGAATTTCCAATATAAAAGCATGGAATTCTCACTTGATGATCCTATTTCCTCAGGCAACATCCATGTTATTTTGTAAGAGTCGTTCACGTGTTATGCTAGTCTAGGGTCTATGGAATGACACTACATAAGCTACATCAACTCAATTTATGGCAGAAGGAAATTTTTCGAACAAGACATTCCGTGGCCCAATTCCCTTCTAGAGTTTCAGACTGTTCCATGTAACCCATGTGGAGGAGACAGAGAATAACACTTTGTTGGAAATGAATATTCATGGGTATTGAATCTTCAGTGCCAACAATCTTCAGACCTGAATGAAAACCTTAACAGGGACATACGTTTGCATTGACAAGGTTGATGAATCATAGGAATGAGTCTGGTATATGCCTAAAATATGAGAGGAATGGGATCTAAAGAACATTAAATACTACCACACTTTATTTCCATGTCCATGATCTGGGTTGTTTCAGTAATATCCTATGTGAGACGTGTTATGAGGGGCCAATTTCGATGGTCCCTATGGTATAGGTGGTGTCATGTTTCGTCAATGGCTTTCCCTACTCCCAAGATGGCGCCCGTTCGTTTAAGTGCATGTCCAGCTTCTCTGAAGCTTCCTAGTTGGGAGACTCCTCCCGTTGCAGCACAGTTTCTTCATCTACGGGCTTGTTCGAAGATCCTCTGCGTTGCTACTTTCCCCACACAACGCTTGAAAGTTTGCTACTTGCTGTCTCTCTATTTTCCTACACCTTTCTTCCTTGATAGCAGTCTAATTACCTCTTGTTCTTCTGCAGTCCTTGCAATCTTCCCCCTGCAGTGGAATCAAGCCGAGATAAAATAAGGCACCATTACATTCGTGCTTTCCCCTGTCCCACGGTAGGCTTCTTATTTCAAGCTCGATCTGTCTTTTGACCGCGTGTGCAGATCGCTACATTCGATCTTTAACATCTCTTTAGGATTTGTTTCAGATCCAAAGAACTCTTCGTGCAGTTTCAGAACGTGACAGTATTTCAAGAAAACTATCGTTCTTCCGGGTGAGGACGCACAGGTTACCATAGCAAGCTACATGCCTCTGCTTAGCTTGACATACAAATTTAACTTCCATCGGTTATTTTCACACAACACGTACAAATCCCATAGACCTCCACAACTACAAAATTCTCCTGAACACAGATACAGAACACCTTATCGCCAACCTCTGAATACGTCGCAAAGCGTCAACAAAGGTAAGGTTCAATATTCAGTGCTCATCTACGTGTTTATCCTTCCGCGTTTCTGTTTGTTCCCACAGCAACATAGGGCGCTGAGGAATAGAACTAAGAGATTTCCTTCTTAAACTTACCTCTCCTATCTTCTATTCCTCCAGTGTCTTCAGACAGTGGCACTTCCTTCTTGCTATCAGAAGATCCATAATCCTTCAGAATCCTTGACTGAGATTATCCAGGTAATGTTTCTTTGAGAAAGATATAGGATCTTGATCCCTTCCTTGTTTATGTTCCACTTACATCTGCTCGCTATACGCGTATTCAGTTACCCACAAAGAAGTACCAAGTAGCTACAGACATCTATCCGAAAAGAACTCAAGAAGATCAGAGGTCACATTTCAGCTCCTCTTCCTAAAGAGGACATCCTGGGTTTTATTCCGCAGAGGGTTTCCCGGGATATTCTGCACCTACCGTCTCTCATTCTCTGCGCCGGGGGTGTAGAGTAGTTCAGGGAACTTTCATTACCTCAAAATTGTAAGTTGAGGAATGCAGTTTTTGTGAACCTTGATTATGTATTTATGGCATTGACTAATTGACATAGGGTGACATGAGGAACTCAAGGTTCTATACCTTTGAACCATGCTTAGCTTTCTCCCTTTCTGAAGTTGATGTAATAAGTAATATAGAGTTGAAAACATACTTATGTTTCACAACTACATGTGTGCCTTGTACTGCACGAAATTGTTCCTTGGTGCAATACTAGGAGTTATTTCTGAATTTCAACTGTAAAAGTTCAAATTCTCGACACGTGCTCTTCTTCTCTTCCCTCTCTCTCCTAGATTTCTCTTCCCTTTCGGCCAATGATGCACTATCCACTCTTTCTTCCTCTATCTCCTCCTTTCTTGATCTACTTTACCCCCTTTCCTTCTACCGTCCAACCCGCAAACCCCCTCAACCATCGCTCTCTCCTCAACTTCTCTCCATGCATCATCTCCTCCGACGTCTCGAGAGACTCTGGCTCAAATCTCTGGCTCAAATCTACTTCTCTATCCAACCAAACCTCATATTTCTCTTACCACTCTCTTTATGACTCATGTCTCACCTCGGATAAACGTTCCCAGTACTCTAACCTTGTCCACACCCAAGCCTCTCACCTTCGCTGTATCTTCCAAACTCTCTCTCACCTTCTCTCCCCACCTACCCCTGACCCTTCAGCCTCTTCCACCCTTTCTCCCTCTGACTTTGCAAACTTCTTCTCCTCCAAGATTCTTGCCCTTCAGCAAAAAATCAATTGCTCTTCTTACTCTCCCCTTCCCCTTCTTCCTATTCCCCCTCTAACTGCTTGTCTGACTTCTCGCCTGTCTGTCCTTCTGACCTGTCCATCCTCCTCTCCAAAGCCCACCCCACGTCTGCTCCAACTGACCCTCTCCCCCTTCCTTCTTATCCATAAGATCTACTCTCTTCTTATTCCCTACTTAACTTCCTTCTTCAACACCTGCCTTTCCACAGCTACCTTTCCCTCCGCATTGAAGCATGCCACTATCACACCGATTCTGAAGAAACCGTCGGCTGATCCCCTTCTTACCTCTAACTTCCGTCCTATCTCTCTTCTCCCATTCCTCTCTAAATTACTTGAACGCCTTGCCTACTCCCAGCTCTCAACCTTTTTCACCAATCTATCTCTCCTACCCCCCTCTCAATCTGGATTCCAACCTAAACACTCTCCTGAAACGGCCCTCACCTACATCCTTAACTCCCTCCTATCCGCTCGACACTCTAAGCAATCCTCTGTCCTTATTCTTCTTGACCTCTCTGCTGCCTTCGACACTGCTGATCACCCCCTTCTTCTCAACACTCTTTCTTCCTTTGGATTCAAAGTGTAACGCTCACCTGATTCTTGCAGAGGCGCCGGTCTTGACTGGGCGACTATCGTATCTTCAAAGGTGATGTGTAGCACCCGGTTGGCTCTTTGGGCTGGACCTCTGTGCACTGTATGCCTGACGTGTAGAGTAAGATGTCTGCAGATAGAAAATATGGGGTTAATGAACTGGGGTTATTGGGGTGTCCCTATCTCTTTCCTCTTCTCCTCTCCTGTAGACCCCAAAGGTTAACGCTCTCACCTTAGGTAAGTGAATGCCGAGCTCTCCATCTGCCTCGGGGCAGGGTGCTGTAGCCAGTTTCTTCACTGGATAGGTAGCGCAGGCCTCTTGACTTCAGAGGGCTGCTGTCCGTCGTTTACTGCACGAACGGTAAGTTTCGTGTCATTCAAATGTCTTTTTAAAGTCTTTAGTAATGATGTCTCTTGTTTTGCAGGGTTCCGGCGATGGCGGATGACGGGCTGAAGTGAGTTGAAGATGGAGCCCGTGTGATGAATAGAAGCGCCTGGAAGCACGTGAGTAAGCGCTTGTTGCCTGCTTCACGATGCGCTCTAACTGTCTTTTTATTTTGCAGGTATGAGTTCGGAGCGGCTGCAGGGTGCCGGAATACCCACTGGATTAGATGTGGAAAGGAGTAATGGCACGTGAGTATTAAAGTTCCCCAATGTCTTTAAACGCACCTTGTTTTGTCTTTCAGATGCGGATGCAGCGCCGAAGGCCTCCGGAGCGTCCGAAGAGTTGGTAAGCTTTTGTCTTTCAGATGCCGGAATGCAGTATGAAGACCTCCGGAGCGCACGAAGAGTAGGTAAGCCTTTGCCTTTCCGATGCCGGAATGCTAACCTGTTCTTTCTTGTCTTTATAGGTGTTGCTGAAGACTGGATTCAGGATGGTAAGCCTTTTTCCTTAGGCCCAGGACTGGATGCAGAAGACACGATGAGCGTCCTGCTGCAGAGGGTGCAGAATAACGCAAAGCAAGATTCATCCACCGGGTGTGGTTTAAATAGCCTCCTGTAGTGCTTAGGTGTCTCCTTCCACAGCCACGCCTAAGTAAGAAAAGAGTTCCTGGTAAGAAAAGAGTTCCTGCCTTCCAGAAGAGTTCCAGTGTTCTAAATCTAGGGAGTGGCTCCAGCCCCACCCAACAGGAAAAGTAGTTCCAAACAGAAGAGGATCAGAGGCTCAACTGGCAGGCAAGTAAGCAGCATGGTCTGCTGCAGGTAAGTCCACCCAAGCATTATGAGCCCGGCGCTTCCAGCGCTGGGACTGGGCATATTTATGAGCCTGGTGCCACTGGTGCCAGGACTGGGTCCAAAAGGTCCCAATTGGGACTGGTTGGCACTCGGAACCTGGGTTATGGATCTGCTTCCAAGGGAGTTGGGAAAACCCTGACCTTTTGGAAGCAGAGATCATGACAGTACCCCCCCTCAAGGCCCCTCCCAAACCGGGCTTCTCCGGGGGTTTTGGCTTGTCCGGAAATGTTCGGTGAAATCTTTTGATTAGGCGAGGAGCGTGGACATATTCAGCAGGTTCCCAGGATCTCTCTTGGGGGCCGTAGCCTTTCCAGTCAATTAGGTAGAATAGTTTAGATTTGGAGATCTTGGAGTCCAGAATGCTTTTGACTTCAAACTCGAGTTCTCCATCCACTAGGATAGGTTTTGGAGATTTGGTTAGTCGGGTTTGAGGTTGCACGGGTTTTAATAGAGAGACGTGGAAGACCGGATGTATCTTCATGTGCGGGGGCAAGTCCAACTTGACCGCTACTGGGTTTACTATGGTAGTGATGGAATAGGGACCAAGGTATCTTGGGTTGAATGTGCGTGGCCCTTTTAGAGATAGATATTTGGTGGATAACCAGACTTGATCCCCTACTTGATAGTGAGGGGCTTCCTTCCGATGTTGATCTGCTCCTTTCTTGTATTGTTCTTTAGCCCTTTGAAGGTGAGAAACAGCTTCCTTAAAGGCTTGGGTGATTGTAGAATGCAGGTAGTCTACTGCTGGTGTTTCAAGATCTTGGAGGGGATCCAACTCCGAGGTTCGAGGGTGACTGCCGTACAAAAGAAAAAACGGTGTTTTCCCAGTTCCCGAGTGGACAGAGTTATTGTAGGCATACTCGGCTATCCAAAGGATATCTTTCCAAGTTTTTTCAGTTTGTTGCAGCATGCAGCGTAAATACTGTTCCAGAGTTTGATTGGTCCTCTCGGTTTGTCCGTCGGTCTGAGGGTGGTGACTGGTCGATAGTCTCACATCAATTTGAGCCGACCGACAGCAACTTCGCCAAAAATGAGAAATAAATTGACTACCTCGATCCGAAATTAGAACCGTGCAGTCGGACGATGTTTTCGAGAAATTCTCGGGCCAGAGTTGCTGCTGTTGGCAAGCCTTTGAGCGGAATGAAATGCGCCATCTTGGAGAATAAGTCCACGATTACGAGAATCGTATTGTATCCGGAGCATGGAGGTAGATCGGTGATGAAGTCCATAGAAAGCGTATGCCAAGGGCGAGGTGGGATGTCAATAGGGCGTAAGAGGCCTGCTGGTCTTTCCTTTTGACTCTTGTTTTGGGCGCATACTCCACAGGACATTATAAAGTCTCTGATATCTTTTTTCCAAGACGGCCACCAGAAGTAGCGCTTGATCTTTTCTGAGGTCTTGGCTATACCGGGATGACCTTCCATTAAAGAGTCGTGATAACAAGAGATTACTTTTTTCTGTAAATCTGTGCTGGGTAGGTATAATCGTTCTTGGAAATACAATAAGTTGTCCTTTACTGCAAAGTCCTTTCCCTGCAGATGCCAATTCTGTATATCTGCTGGAGTTACAAGTTGCCTGGCTTTATCCTTAACTTCCTCTATGGATTCTGTGGCGATTACACCCAGAATTCTTTGTTCGGGAATGATTGGTACAGGTTTAGGGTTGATCAAGTGTTCTTCCACTCCCATCCGAGAAAGGGCATCGGCTTTACCGTTCTTTGTACCTGGTCGATAGGTAATTATGAAGTCAAACTCGGCAAAGAATAATGCCCAACGGAGTTGTCTAGAGGATTGGGCTTTTGCGGTTTTCAAATATTGCAGGTTTCGGTGATCCGTAATCACAGTAACGGTGTGTCGGGCCCCCAGCAGATAATGCCGCCAAGCCTTAAAGGCAGACTTGATAGCCAGAAGTTCCTTGTCAGTAATCGTGTAATTGACTTCAGGAGGCGAGAATTTGCGGGACCAAAATGCCACGGGATGCAACTGATTGGTTACCGGGTCCTTTTGTGATAGAACTGCCCCCATGGCAAGGCTTGAAGCATCAGTTTCCACGATGTAGGGGAGTTCGGGGCGAGGGTGTTTTAAGATTGGTGCAGAGATAAATTTAGTCTTCAAATCCTGGAAAGCTTGTTCCGCCTCGGTAGACCATTCAAAACGTTTGTTTTTCTTTAACAAGGCAGTGATGGGCTGGACTATTCGAGAGAACTCGGGGATAAACCTGCGGTAAAAGTTAGCGAAGCCTAACATGCTTTGCACACCTTTTACGGAGGATGGTGATGGCCATTTGAGAACTGCATCGACCTTCTTTGAATCCATACGCACCCCGCCAGGTGATAATATGAATCCCAAGAATTCAACTTCAGTCACGTTGAAAACACATTTTTCCAACTTAGCGAAAAGTTTGTGTTGACGCAATCTTTCGAGGACCATTTTCACGTGTTTCCGATGTTCAGATTCCGATGAAGAATAAACGAGGATGTCGTCAATGTAAACAACAACACATACATCTATGAGCTCTCTGAGGACATCGTTCATAAAATATTGAAAGGCGGCCGGGGCATTGCAAAGTCCGAAGGGCATGACCTGATATTCAAATAGCCCATACTTGGTGCGGAAGGCCGTCTTCCATTCATCGCCCTCGTTTACTCGTACCAAGTGGTAAGCTCCTCTAAGATCCAGCTTTGTATATATGCATGCTTTTCTGACTTGGTCCAGGAGTTCAGGGATCAAAGGTAACGGATATCTATTCTTAACGGTGATCTGGTTCAGGGAGCGATAATCGATACAAGTTCTAAGGTCTCCTTCCTTTTTTGGAACGAAGAACAAAGCTGAAGAAGCAGGGGACTTGGAAGGACGAATAAACCCATTTGCCAGGTATTGATCCAGGTATTGTCGAAGGTGAAGGTTCTCAGGCTCGGTGAGGGTATAAATTCTACTACAAGGAGGAGTAGATCCAGGTATCAGGTCTATCTGGCAGTCATAAGACCTATGAGGAGGTAGAGAGTTAGCCTGATCCTTCCGGAAAACATCTTGGTATTCTAGGTATTCGGGAGGTAACTGGGGAGTCTCTGAAGAAATTGCGGCCAGTGCAACA
This sequence comes from Ambystoma mexicanum, assembly GCF_040938575.1. Classification (NCBI taxonomy): domain Eukaryota; kingdom Metazoa; phylum Chordata; class Amphibia; order Caudata; family Ambystomatidae; genus Ambystoma; species Ambystoma mexicanum. The sequence continues at coordinate 83,053,425 of NC_090933.1, forward strand.
CCAGGTGGAGGGTGACAAGTAGAGACACATTCTGGAAACTGGACCGTTCTTGCTCGCCAATCGATCAGAGGATTGTGTTTCTCTAACCAAGGTATTCCTAGAATAATCTGAAACTGAGGGGCCTTGATCACATCGAACACGATCTTCTCATGGTGTCCATCTTGACTTACTAGCGTCACTTCTTGAGTGGTATGTGTTACTGGCCCGGAGGCTATCTCCGTACCATCCACCGTAGTAATGACGTCCTTTACAGCCTTGGGACAAAGAGTTAGATTCAAAACCATTTCATGATCCACATAATTGCCGATGGCACCGCTGTCGACGTAAGCTTCAATTGCATGTAATCGATCCGGATTATCAGGGCTAATGAGGACCATAGGTATCACGAAATGCGAGGTCACGGAACTGGTTTTTACGCTCGGCAAGAGGACCTCTATTCTTGTCGGGCGAGGTCGTTTCCCTGCTCAGAGTTTGTAACTTTGGTAACTGCAGCTCCTACTGCCTTCTTGGCAGGTTTCACCGGACAGTCTCGAAGAAAGTGCCCTGAGTTTCCGCAATATAGGCATAATTGCAACTGTTTCCTCCTTTCCCGCTCCCGTTGTGTTAGAGGACCTTTCAGACCCCCTATTTGCATGGATTCCCCGGAGTCTACCCCTTTGGAAGGAGTTGGCGGTTTGGAAAATACTCGAGCATCAAACTTGGAACGATCGGCCTTCCTGTTCTGCAGCCTGTGATCTATTTGAACGACCAAGTCTATGTAATCCGAACAGTCTTGTGGGGGATTCACTACTTGGGCTAAAACGTCTTTGAGCTCTCCACGTAGACCTCTATAAAACAGCGTAATCCTTTTGTCCTCAGGCCATTGAGTTTCCACTATTAGTCTATTGAAAGATGCAATATAAGCCAAAAGGTCTTGATTACCCTGTCGCAACGAAAGAAGCTCATTGTCCAAGGCCTGTCCCTGTGAATGTCTTGCGAACAGTTTTTCCATACTAAGCTGAAAGGCTTGAAAATCATGGAGAACCGGATCATCTTGATGAACTAGAGGGATCGACCAGTCTGCTGCATTGCCACTAAGGTACGAAAGTACAAAAGCTACTTTAGCTTGATCAGTTGGAAAGGCTGCTGGCCGGCATAAGAAGTGCAACCGGCACTGATTGATAAATACTGCAAACCTCTTTGGGTCACCAGAAAATCGCTCGGGCGGAGCCAGAGGTACATTCCCAGGTAGGTTGATCTGCACTGGATTCATAGAGGATGTTGAAGGAAGATTTGCCCCTGATGCGGGTAACGGGGTTTGTCCGGCTTGTGACTGTAGCACTTGTCTAGCAAGATTGTCTGTTCTCTCCTTGGAAATAATTAGTTCCCTTGTTAGAGCATTCGTTTCCTGACGAGTTGCATGCACTTCTGCCCTTAGTTCCCCAAGTAACCGGGCTAGGGGGTCAGTATCCGAGGTTTCCATAGCGCCTGGGCGAGAGTTTTGCGGTAGGCTTTGCGTTCTGTAACGCTCACCTGATTCTCGCAGAGGCACCGGTCTTGACTGGGCGACTATCGTATCTTCAAAGGTGATGTGTAGCACCCGGTTGGCTCTTTGGGCTGGACCTCTGTGCACTGTATGCCTGACGTGTAGAGTAAGATGTCTGCAGATAGAAAATATGGGGTTAATGAACTGGGGTTATTGGGGTGTCCCTATCTCTTTCCTCTTCTCCTCTCCTGTAGACCCCAAAGGTTAACGCTCTCACCTTAGGTAAGTGAATGCCGAGCTCTCCATCTGCCTCGGGGCAGGGTGCTGTAGCCAGTTTCTTCACTGGATAGGTAGCGCAGGCCTCTTGACTTCAGAGGGCTGCTGTCCGTCGTTTACTGCACGAACGGTAAGTTTCGAGTCATTCAAATGTCTTTTTAAAGTCTTTAGTAATGATGTCTCTTGTTTTGCAGGGTTCCGGCGATGGCGGATGACGGGCTGAAGTGAGTTGAAGATGGAGCCCGTGTGATGAATAGAAGCGCCTGGAAGCACGTGAGTAAGCGCTTGTTGCCTGCTTCACGATGCGCTCTAACTGTCTTTTTATTTTGCAGGTATGAGTTCGGAGCGGCTGCAGGGTGCCGGAATACCCACTGGATTAGATGTGGAAAGGAGTAATGGCACGTGAGTATTAAAGTTCCCCAATGTCTTTAAACGCACCTTGTTTTGTCTTTCAGATGCGGATGCAGCGCCGAAGGCCTCCGGAGCGTGCGAAGAGTTGGTAAGCTTTTGTCTTCCAGATGCCGGAATGCAGTATGAAGACCTCCGGAGCGCACGAAGAGTAGGTAAGCCTTTGCCTTTCCGATGCCGGAATGCTAACCTGTTCTTTCTTGTCTTTATAGGTGTTGCTGAAGACTGGATTCAGGATGGTAAGCCTTTGCCTTTCAGATGCCGGAATGCTAACCTGTTCTTTCTTGTCTTTATAGGTGTTGCTGAAGACTGGATTCAGGATGGTAAGCCTTTTTCCTTAGGCCCAGGACTGGATGCAGAAGACACGATGAGCGTCCTGCTGCAGAGGGTGCAGAATAACGCAAAGCAAGATTCATCCACCGGGTGTGGTTTAAATAGCCTCCTGTAGTGCTTAGGTGTCTCCTTCCACAGCCACGCCTAAGTAAGAAAAGAGTTCCTGGTAAGAAAAGAGTTCCTGCCTTCCAGAAGAGTTCCGGTGTTCTAAATCTAGGGAGTGGCTCCAGCCCCACCCAACAGGAAAAGTAGTTCCAAACAGAAGAGGATCAGAGGCTCAACTGGCAGGCAAGTAAGCAGCATGGTCTGCTGCAGGTAAGTCCACCCAAGCATTATGAGCCCGGCGCTTCCAGCGCTGGGACTGGGCATATTTATGAGCCTGGTGCCACTGGCGCCAGGACTGGGTCCAAAAGGTCCCAATTGGGACTGGTTGGCACTCGGAACCTGGGTTATGGATCTGCTTCCAAGGGAGTTGGGAAAACCCTGACCTTTTGGAAGCAGAGATCATGACACAAAGGCTCTGTACTTAACTGGCTATCCTCTTACCTCTCCTCCTGATCATTCACTGTATCCTGGGACGGCCGTTCCTCACCAACCCAGCCTTTGGAATACGGCATACCCCAAGGCTCGGTTCTTGGCCCTTTCCTATTCTCACTCTACACCTCCCTCCTTGCCCCTGTTATCTCCTCATTCAGTATTTCTCACCATTTCTATACCAATGACACTCAGTCCTTCCTTTCCTTCTCTTCCTTCTCTACTGACCTCCACCTTAAACTCTCTTCCCGTCTTACTGCCATTAAAAACTGGATGTCATCCCGCTTTCTTTCCCTCAATACTGATAAGACTCTAGTCTTATTCTTCCCCTCCAACTCTATTCCCCCTCCCTCTAATCTCCCTATCTCTGCCCACGCTCGCAACTTAGGCATTCACATTGACTCCTCCCTCTCCTTTTCCCATCATATTTCTCTCACCTCTCGTGCCTGTCGCTACCCCCTCTTCAATATTTGCAAAGTCTGCCCCTCTCTCACTTTCCATGCTACTAAACTTTTAATCTCCTCCCTTATCCTCTCTCGCCTCTTCTACTGCTCCTCCTTACTCTTTGGACTACCTACTTCTCATCTCGCCCCCCTCAAATCTATCTACCATTCCGTCACCCGTGCTCTCTGTCTCCTTTCCTCCCGAGACTCCATTTCCGCTTCCCTCTCATCCCTTGGCTGGCTTCCCTTTCACTCCCAACATAAATTTCATTTCCTCTGTTTAGTCTTTAAATCTCTCCATGGTCTTGCCCCCCCTTATCTCTCCTCCCTCCTCTTTCTCTACACTCCCTCCCACTCCCTTTGTTCAGCTGATCACTCCCTTCTTACTGTTCCTCCATCCCCGTGTGCCCCCTCCCGTTTCCGCTCCTTCCAGCTCCTAGCCCCCCTGCACTGGAACTCCTTACCTCTCTCAATCTGCTCTATGCCTACCTTCTCCTCCTTCCGCACTTCCCTAAAATCTCTCCTTCTCCATCCCTCACCATGAAACCCTCCCACGCTTCTTGCTCCCCCTCCTTCCTTTGTCTCTTCCCCATGATCCTCTCACTCCCCTTAACCCCACCCACCCCATTCTCACCCTCAACCCCCCCTTCTGTTTTCCCCCCTCCGTCCCCTCCTCACCCCTCCCTCTTCCCTCTTGGTTTAATTGCTCTACTTACTGTTTTCCTGGTTTGATTCATAATTGTAAATTGCTTCTACTGTTATATGTTATATGTATCCAGTGGTTAAAATGTACAGCGTTTTGGAGTAAAGCGCTATATAAACATAATAAATACAAATACAATAAAAATACAAAAAACTGAGTCTTTCTTGACCAAAATAAAACCTGTGGTGTACAGATTACACGCAGATGTCTGCAGCAGGTCCATTAACTACTTAAGAGTAAAAGGATAGAGGGTTTTATTGGAATAGTCCAAAACAAAGGTTTCATCCATATAACCATGTGGTAAAATAGCTCAGTGGGATAATAAACCTGTTGTAGAGGCAAGCCTCTTCGTGAGAGGAGAGCAATCTAAAAGTAATCTGGAAACATTGGCTCCAACTCACAAGGTGGCCACTCATGCAGGCCTTACGCTTCGAAATGTGATTGACAGATGTAGCGTCTAATGCCTTGCATGTGCCATAAGGCCATGATGGGTGATAGGGCAGGCTGCCATGGAAAGATAAAGGAGGCTATTATACACTGATCTTGTTGTGTATAAATACACAAGATCCCCAGTTCTTGGAATTGGTTGCAGTGGCCCGAATAGTTTAGACATGAATGTGAGTATAATCAAAGAAGTGCAAGCGAAAGAAACCCTGAAGATCATGCCAATAGCAGAATTGATTAACACTAGCTGTATCAGTGTAAGGATGAAGGGGCTAGGAGTGATAAATAGTGCAGTCCCAATTGAAATTCAACTGAATTTAGCTCATGTGTGGGTCATTATCATTGCTATGGTATTTATTGATGCGGACCTAGCTTCAGGAAGCAACAGAGTGCTTTATAAGTCATAGGAGGGAGAACACAGTGAGGAAAGCAGAGATAAAGGTAGCGAACTGTAGGGGAGGACTGGCAATTTGCTAAAAGCAACTGAGGAGGAAATAATGGGGAGCAGATCTCCCAATCTTGGGTTAGGTGGGAACTGAAGTGTGTGAGGACCAAGATGTTAAGGAGGAGCCATTTCTTCAGGAGGAGGGCCTTACGCTCCTTTCTGAAGTGTAGAAGTGAAGAGGCGAGTCTCATCATGAAAGGGAGTTAGCAAGACAAGACTACTTTATTTTATTTTCATTTTCCAATAGGTAATTTGGTGGTCGGTCAAAAAACCGAAAACAAAATATCGAATCGCAAAAATCCCGAATCCAAAATCTTGAGAAAAAAAAATCTCGAATTATTTATTTATTTATTTATTTATTTATATGTATTTGTGGTTTCAGGTAAGTATAAAAAAAGGGTAAAATAAAAAAAAAAAAGAAAAAAGGGGGGTTGGGGGTGAACCCCCCCATTTCGAAATAAAATTGTATTTAAAAAAAAATTCGAGATTTTTTTTTTCGACATTTTGGATTCGATATTTTGGAATTCGGTTTTTTCACTATAAACCAGGTAATTTACTAACGAGACCTAGAGCGGTAGCATATATTCGAGTACCTTTGGAAGAGAGACTCTGCTCCTCAGTTTAAAAAGTGTTCCCAGATCATGTAATTTTTTCATGTGCAGTGTTACAAAGAGAAAGGCATTTTAGTTATGTTCATAAAATATGAGAAGCAATAACTATTAGAGACGTCTCCAGAGAATCAGATGTGTTTTAAGCTGCAGTATGTGTGAGCATATGGCATGCAAAGGGCTTGGAAATCTGGAGTAATGTTTGTACGGTTTAAGTGGAACCTAAAAATACAAACACTGACTGGATTAACCTGCTGCACATATCGGATTGCAACCGGTGCAGTACAGTTTGGAATTTGGGCAAGGAGAGCTCAGACCTTTACCCTTCATCAGTCAACAAAATGGGCAACACTGAGTTGGAAAGAACGCAGAGGTCTGCAGTATGCCCACTAGCCCGCTGATCTGCCCTACCAAAGAGTAGCAGATATGTTCTACAAGTACAACAAAAGTAGTATGCATAAAAAATAAGGGATAAATAAGAAAAAACAGAAGCCTCCTCTTCAACGCATTCTTGAGCAGCTAGGAAGTATTTAAACTTTGCCCTACCTCTTTAAGATGATACTAGAGAACAGCTATTGGCCAATATTTGTTTAGCTGGATTACAGAAGAGCTGCACTGCACCATGTCCTGTGCATGCTTCTTTAGTGAATCTCCCAGTGTAGAGAAATACTGGGACAGAGTAGCAGTGAATGCTATTGTCATAACACTAACTTCTACTCTGTTTCAGTTATAACGCTAACGGATACATGTTCTGTTAAACGATTGGAGCCATCAATTTCAATCATTTAAGAAGTATTTTGCCTGCAGGGATCCATGAAAAACTGTACTTGAGCAGATAACGTTTGCCTTTGCTTAGAGACACTGCCAAACAGAAAACTGTCTTGCAATTAGTGTACAAACTTAGATGGCTACATTTTTAGAGTGCCTCTGAAATGTTTACTCATTTATAACATCGTTTTCGTTAAATCCGCTCAAAGATTTTTGGATGGACTCCCTTCGAAGAACGAGACGTTTAAACTGGTCGCAAGTTCAAGAGATTTAGGGTTTGCCACAACCATTACGCCAAGGTTTACTTAAAAGAGGTTTACCAGTATGCCAATTTCTGGGATGTGGGAGTAATGCAAACCAACGGCGTGAAGGATTTTTCTAATGTCCTGGTTCCAATCAGTACACGGTTGGTGTTGATGTGGTTGATAGGTTGTCAATTGGTTAGCCATTTATGAGTGGAAGCTAGGGAAGTAATCAGTATCTTTACTTTTTCAGACACTTCGACCCGCGGCAGGAGCGGTGTATGGAAACGAAGCAGATGACTAGGAGGCTGTGCGATATTTCTAGCGCCCCAAGGGTGGCGACGTAAGGGGATGTTGAGAGAAACGCTGCTGGTAGGTTCTGGAAAGGGACTGTTCTGGGTCAACCATGTCCCCCCCCCTCGATTGCTCAAGAAATTGAACTTGCTCCATCTGATCAATCCTCCTATAATTGAGAATTACAGCCATCTGAAAAAGGAGGTGGAGACCCGATAAACCAAATTGAGTTTCTGGAATTGTACAGCCACTAAGCGGGTATTTGCCCACGAAACCTGACCGGGGGGATAGTCATCTTAAATGACTGATGAGCAGAAACCTAGGTTCTGGACACCTAAACCATATAAAAGCGTGATATGTGCTGCAAGTGGACAGCAATGCATTACACACCTCTAGTGTACAGTTGTGGGCTCCAGCAAATGCTTTCTTTTGCTTTGCAGACATTACCAAAGGCAGAGTGGGGAGCTATTTAAAGTCGTTTTTATGAAAACTGTGGGATGCTGACGGCGGCATTAGCATCCAAGTTTCCTCCTCCCAGGAGAATTTCTGGAAATATGTTTGTTGCAAAGTTCATTAGTGAGTCAATACTGACAGTGCAATAAGCAAAAGTATGATGAAGTTGTAGTTAGTAGTGGGGCTGTTTTAAGACTGGCGGGTGCCCGGTATGAAGGTGGGTGCTTTTATTTTTGTCTGTAATAAGGGACGACATCGTAAAATGTCAGTCAACTCAGGATTTTACCAAATTCCTCCAATTAGGACAGGTTTCTTAAGCCCATCTTCCTACTGTTGAATTGCTGCCATGCAGAACGCAGTCATTGTTTCCAGTAGGAAGATGGGCTTAAGAAACCTGTCCTAATTGAAGGAATTTGGTAAAATCCTGAGTTGACCGATATTGGTAGCAGCACATATACTATAGAAGGAAGATTTAAAGTATTTTTTACATTTATTAAGTGCACAAAGCAGCCCTTGGGCATCGTGGCGCTGTTATAAGGAGGCTTGCTAAGTTACACATGAATGAAAGCCTGTCTGTGTTTCGTGGGTTACAGGAGAACCTAGTACAAGACAGATAGCGGTACATAGTATACTGGTTACAGAGGATAGGGAGCCTCTAAGGTTTAGAGGGTTACAGGTGAAACGGCTACATCCCTTACATTCGTGAACAAAGAGGTATCAGGGGAAGAACCTAGGGGAGGTATGTGGACTAGTTGAAGAGCATCATTTTAAGGGCTTTGCAGAAGGCAAGGTGCATGGTCTCATTCCTTAGGGTAGGTGGGAGGGTATTCCATTGTCTTGAGGCTATGAAAGGGAAGCTTGCACTGCCTGCTTTGGCACGCTTGGGAGTAGGGATTTTCAGTTGGTTGGAGTACTGTGATCTCGTAGGCCTGGAGGAGACTGCTGTAACTAGTTTCACTGAAAGATAGGCAGGGGCTGTGTGGGGGTGAGGCACTTGTGGGTGATGGCAAGGGTCTTTAAGAGGATGCATTCTTTGACAGGGACCCAGTGTGCGGAGTGTCCAGCATTAGAGATGTGTTCCCTCTTGGGTATGTTACAAGCTGTATGGAGAGCGTTGTTTTGAATTATTTGCAATCTGTCTACTTTTTTTGCTGAGGCGCCAACAAAGAGAACGTTGCAGTAGTCTAGTTTAGCACCTATAGTGGCTCTAGCTATTGCAAGACAGTTCTGGGCAGATAAGTAAGGTTTGACCGCATTGATCAGCTTCGTATTATATGAGGCTGAGGAGGCAATAGCGCTTACGTGCCGTGACATGGAGAGTGTGCCATCCAAGTAAACCCCCAGTGTCTTCACGGAAGATGAGACCGGAATCTGTGTGTTGTCTATGGTGAAAGAGCTGTATTGATTGTTGAGTTTATTCCTTGGGGCCGACTAAGAGGATTTCGGATGTATCCCCATTTAGGAAAAGCCCATTGGCAGCCATCCAGGCTAGGATGGTGGCGTAGACAGTGTGAAGTGTTTTGGCATCCCTTTCATAGGTGCCCGAGAGAGGGAGGAGGACCCTAATGTCATCAGCATAGTTAGTGTACGCTATGCCGATTGTGTCTAGTATGTCAAAGAGGGGGTTTTGTGAATATATTGTAGAGGATGGGCTAAATACAGGAGCCCTGTGGGACTCTGCAGTGGATAGTGGTAGGTGTTGGGCAGGCCTGCTCAGAGAATACTCTCATGGCTCTCAACCCAAGGAAGGAAGTGATCCATGCAGTGGCTTCAAGAGTGAACTGAGCTGAGGTGGTGAGGTGTCTGCATAGGTTCTTATGGTGCACTAGGTCAAACGCTGCAGATAGATTGTGAAGGAGGAGTAGTGCTGGTTTCCCTTCATCCATGATTTCACCCAATTGATTATTTAGGTCCAATAACGCTGATTCGGTTCCGTGGCCAGGGCGGAAACCCGGTTTACGCTTGCCTAGGATGCAGTGCTTGTCTAGGAAGTGTTGGACCTGGGTGTAGGCTGCTTTATCTAGAATTTCTAGCAAAAATGGGACTGTAGTAATGGGCAGGTAGTTGTTAGGGGAAGAAGGGTCTAGAGATGTTTTTTTCAGGAGTGGGCGTACCAGGCCTCTATAAGGGATGGGGGGACAATTCCTGAGGCGAAAGAGGCATTTATGAATGCAGTGAGGAATAGGGCTAAGGTGTTTGCGCAATGTTTGATGATATTGGCTGGGCAGATATCACCTTTATAATTGGAAGGTTTGATGTGTTTGAGGAGGGTCAGGAATTCGATGTCCGAGACATCTCTGAAGGCGAAGAGTGGCTTGTCTTGGATGTAGATATTAGGAGTTGGAGTGATGGGGAGGTCAGGAGTGGCCAAGGTGTTCTGGCTGATTCGGATTTTGCCCTATAGGCGGTCTATTTTGTTGAGCAGGGCTGTTTGAATGCTTGAGCACCAGGGTTCATCTTTCGCGATGTCTTGAGTGCTGGGAGCCGAAGTCACTAGTTCCCTGAATATGGTGAAATCTCTTTAGATTCTGAATTTGCATTAGTGATTCTGGTGTTGAGGGATGTGGATTTGGCTAGGATAATGGCTTTTTGGTACTGGGTAGCTATCTTTCTGAATTCTTCGTTAGTGGAGTCTTGGGGGTTTGGTTGCCAGTTGGTGAGCGCAGTGCGCTTAAGGGTGCATAGTTCAAGAAGTTCCAATGTGAACCATGAGTTGGCATGTCTAACAGCTTTGGCTTTTTTTCCGCTAGTGGAGCTATGGTGTCAACTGTGTTCTTGATAGTGGCATTGTATATTTCGGCTAGTACTATAGGGTCGTTAGAAAATGGAGGTCTGAGGGCAGGATACTCTAGGAGGTTCTCTTTAGTTAATTTGCGGGAGCTCCTAGGTGGTAGAGGCGTGGTGAGATTTTTGGATTTGATGAGTATTGGTATGGAGAAGTGGATAACATGGTGATCCGTCCAGGGGCACGGGTTGTTGACGCTAATTAAGGCAGAGCAATTGTGGTCTGCAATCAGTCGAGGATGCGTCCTTTTGAGTAAGTCAGGGTTGTGACTAGTTGTAGGAGTACCATGTTGTTTAGGGCTTTGGCGAGAGAGTTGGCATGTTTGTCTTTTGGATCATTAAGACCTAGGTTTAAGTCCCCAAGTAGGATGGTAGTAGTTTTTAGGTTGTCTCCCAGGAGGTGGAGTAGGTCATCCTGGAAGTCGGAAGATGAGCCAGGGGTTTGATAGATGATGTGAATTGAGATGGTGAAAATGGGTGACAATGAGGTTGAGGGCGATGGAGTCAGCGTTACTATACAGCAAGGAGTTTGTTTGTCTGAGGGACAGGCATTCATTGGCTATAAGAGCTACACCTTCCCCCGTTTCATGTGCGGTCGGTCATGCCGGTAGATGGTGTAACCTTGCGGGAGGGCTATGGAGATGGCGGGGCCAGCATCCTTGTGAAGCCAAGTTTCTGTAATGGCTAAGAGGTCTAGGATATGGTTGATGAGTAGGTCCTGAATCTCTGTGGCGTGAGCCGGGAGGGAGCATGCTTTGATAAGAGCACATTGGAGAGGGATAAGGGGATAGCTGGTGTTAGTGGCAGATTTGCCTTGAAGTGACCTGGTTAGGGTGATGTTCGCAGTAGTTGGTGTGGTGGAGACCTTATGGCTCGGAGAATGGGGTGTGGGTGACTTAGTATCAGCCTGCATGCTATAAAGGTGGGCCTTGATGAGCTGGGTGGATTGAGGAGGACTTGTAACTTTGGGTGATGAGAGGTTAGTGAGGGTGGACTTCACAGGCGGTGTGTCAACAATGGTGTTTAGGGTGCTGTGCATGGATGGCGTCTGGCGTGGCTGACCGGTCATTTGACACGTAGGTGGAGCTATAGGTGCCGCCATGCCTTGAATAGCGGTACTTGAGTCTGGGTGGATGAGGGACAGGGTGCCGGGTGTGAGTGAACAATAAGCTGGGGCAGGGATGGGGGTGTATGAGGCAAAGGCTAAGGATGTTGTATTGGTGAGGGGATCATTAATAGAGCCAGCAAAGGAAAAGATGGGATTGCCTAGATGTAGGCAATGAAGTGGTTTGTAGCAGGTTGGTAGTTTAGGTGGTAGTGAAACCGCTTTCCTGGGGCACGCAAGCCTATGTGTAGCTAGGGCAGGGTTAGGGCCCGGGTGGGAAGGCATAGGTTGCTGCTTGAAGGCGCTGATGTGTTGGGGTGAATGATATCGCACTGTGGGTATTTCGTACAGCTGTCCTGAGAGGATGGGAGGACATGGTGTGCCTCCTTAATAGGGGAAGGAATTGAAATATTGCCTGGGCGATTGCTGCCGTAAAATGGGGGGGAGTAGGGGGTGCGACCCTATGCGAGGACTTAGGTGTGGTATGTTTGGTGGCATTACTATTGGTGTTCAATGGGGCATGGCTCGCAAAGAGCGCCAGCCAAGTTGATCGTTTCTGAAGGCTGTGGGCCTCGGGTACACTGAGTAGTACACTGGTCTCATGTGGTCCTGCAGCATTGCTAGTCTGCGGGCAATGAGTTCCTGCGAAGCGAGGGCTCTTAGCAGGGCATAACGCAGTGTGGGCTTGTAACGCAGGGGGAGGGAGGGCAGAGGCGCCGGGGGCGATAAGGCATGGGACAGCAGTTAGGGTTGTGTATTAGTAACATACAGGTGATATGGGCTAGACAGACATTATAAGAGCTAGTAGAACAGAGAGAGGCCTTACTGTGATACATGATCGGTATAATAATTGCCGGCTGAGGCTCGCTAGGCTGCAGGACCCTGTGCGGTCAGTTCTTAAAGTCTTGGGGCAATCTGCGAGATGCAGTGCATGCTCGCTTGGGAGGTGTCAGCAAGCTTGGGCCTTTCGGTTAGCTGGGATGGGCTCGTACTGTCTCTTACAGGCTCAGAAAGGAGCCTTGATTGCAGGGCCTTTGGTGCAAGGGGTCGGTTTACAGTCTGCTGTTTGCCCTGGTTGGATGAAGAGTGATGTGATAGCTAATCAGCTGGTTCCAGTAGCTCAAAGCTCCTGTGGTTGCTAGGAAGTAACCGGCGCAGCCATTTTGGAAATTTCTGGGGTTCGAAGCGTTATGTGGGTAGGTGGCAGCAAGCGGGGGCTATCAAACTGGCCAGGTAGCACCACAGTGCCAGTCTGGTCCTCCTCAGGTGCTGGGGGCATGTGGGTTGCACGTGGATCGAAATCTGAATTATTTCCTTATATATTGCAATGCTGTGAATGCGATCCTACAAAGTGTAGTGATCACGCTGCTCCTGCAGCATGCTCCGACGTGAAGAGTGAGTGCTCCTGCACCCAACAGGCTCATGGAAGGTCTGCTGAATCAGGCCCAGACAGGGGCCTTCATCGCTGGGCCTTTGGTGCGAGGGGCCGGCTTACAGCCTGCCGGTTGCCCTGGTTGGATGAAGACTGGTGTTCCAGCCACTCAGCTGGCTCCAGTAGCTTGAAGCTAATGTGTTTGCTAGGAATTAACCAACGCCGCCATTTTGGGAGATTTCTGGGGGCCAAAGCATTGTGTGGGTAGGTGCCAGCAAATGGGGGCTAACAAACTAGCCAGGAAGCACCATAGTGCCGGTCTGGTCCTCCTGAGGTGCTGGGGGCATGTGAGTTGCATGCGGAGCGAAATCCAAATTATTTCCTTATATACTGCATTGAAGTGAATGCGATGCTACGCAGTGTAGTGATCACGCTGCTCCTGCAACATGCTCCGACGTGAAGAGGGAGTGCTCCTGGATATCAGGGAGCAGGGAATCTACAAAATGGGATTGAACCTCCAAGAGAAACATCAGCAGAAGAATAGTCTGATTAGACACAATGAGTGTACTCTCCTTGATTCTGAATTCAAGGGTTGGAGGCCGAGCAGAAACTTTTGACTGTGTTCTAAGTGCATTGATGGAGTAAAAAAATGTGATTCGTGGTATGAGTGGGAGATAATATTAACCATCAACCCTTACCTAACACCCTAAGTAAGACCTTAGTGTTAAGGTCAAAACACGTGTTGTTAATCCAGTAAAAACACTTGTACTGAAAATTGATGCATTTGGAACTGGATATCTCTGAGATGGGAAGACGGGTTGCTTTTAAACTGGTTTTGTATTGGTTTAGACTGCGGTGTACCGTGGGACTTGAAAAATACTGAGATGCTTTGAAGCATTTAATGAACCTAGAGGGCGGTAAATGTTTACCTTGGGTTAGACACAAAGGAATCATTGTATGAATTAAATGAGGCCAGAGCATGGGAGAACCCTCAAAATCAGATCTCTGGAGAATTACAAACCTTGAATATGATAGAGGCAAAACATTCTTAATTGACAGGGCCCTACACTTAAAGCTGGGCCCTGATTATTTATTGCACAAGAGCTGCCAAGGTTTTGAAGATTATCTTGATGTAATTACACCGCCCTTTGAAAGGTGCCTGTGTGTGCAATTTAGGTTGGGGATTTTACAATTGGCTGCTTTTACAATATCATGGCGGCCTGATGGCATAGGGGTTTGTCCCCTGTGTGGGGACATTAAAGAGGATCTATTCCACTGCTTGTTTACCTGTGAGAAGCTGCATTATTTAAGATGTATTTATGTAAGACCAATTCTGAGAGGTGCCAGGATTGACACCACAAGAAGGTCCATGCATTTTTTGCAGGAGCTCACAGAAACCCTATGTCGTGTACGCAACGGCTTGTATTATATATAGGGCATGACTACAAAGAATGACATTTTTGAAAATGGGGAATAATTTCAATGTGTTTGAATAATTTGTCGATTGAAGATGGAACTTTGTACATAGTAATGACTGGGTTTATGCTATACGGTTGAGAGTTCATCCTTGTGATTGTTAGTTTACTCTCCTCATGTTTATTATACTATGTTCTAGCTGTTCTTATAGTGTTGCATTAGCCAACTCTATGGGCCTCAGTACACGGTAGGCGGTAAGTAACGGTCCTTACCGGCATGGCGCTAATAACGTGTCCGTGTATGAAGCAGCCCGCTAATTGCGTGGCATCACGAGTACGCGGGCACTAGATTAGTGCCATGCCGGTAAGGACCCTACCGCCATGCCGCAAAAGGCCCTGAAAAGTCCTGTAGCGGCACCGAGGAAAGCGCTGATTGCACTTCCGCCATCTTACAACACGGCACTAGCGGTTATCGCCAAAAACGGTGACCGCTAATAGCGGTGACCGTAAATAAGCGGAACCAGAAGTAGCATCATCGCACAGGAACGGCAAAGAGCACGGCGGCCATCTTTAAAAACACAATCCATTGCCATCCTCTGCCCCCAGGATCTGCAAGCACATCAGCGCTTTCCAAAGTCATCCCCAGACCCACTGAAAATGCCAAGGCCATAAAAAAGGAGCGCAAGGCGCGATTTTCAAATGAAGAGCTCATAATGCTAACCGACACCCTTGCTGCCAACGCAGAGGTCGTGTTTGCCAATGACATGCAGCGTCCCACCCTAATCAAGAAGGAGATCTGGGCAGAGGTGGCCCGTAAAGTCAGTGCAGTGGGCTCCACCCCCTGCACTGTGAAGGATGTACAAAAGCGGTGGGACGATCTACGCCTCCGTGTACGCAGCATCCTGGCTTTCAACCGGAGCCTAGCCATGTGCACAGGAGGCGGTGGAGGATCCCCAATAAAACTGCAGGAGTGGGAGGAGACCTGTGCAAGCACCATTGGGGTCGAATCAATCGAGGGAGTAGGTGAAATGGAGCACGGTGTGCCTACATCGTCAGATGTAGGTGAGTGTCCACACAAAACACTGCACTGTGAAACATGAGGTAATCCCCCAAATGTGACCCTGAAGTCATCTCATGGATGGGGCCATCAAACATACATGCACACAACCCTGCCCATATGCGGTGCACATCCTGACACAAACACATGTATGCAGCACCACAGACACGTGTCACCCAGACTCATGCGTGAATGACCCACCCAACTGTCTAATGACCTGCATGGCCAAACATGAAGTCCAAATGCATAGAACAGCAGGAACAACATCTGCATAAAGCACGTTCGCCCATCACCAATGCCATCCCTCTCTTTCTCCACCACAGGCTCACAAACTGACAGCGATGAGTAGGACACTGCAACGCAGGCCCGACCTGCTAAGAAACAGGCCAGTGGAATGGAAGCAGGCACCATGGCCAGCACGTCGAGGGGCACTGGAAAGAGTGCACTCCCCCAGAGGGCCAAACCCACAAAGCCACCCACATCACCAAGACGTGAAAGTCCGCAAGACGCAATTGCAGCACCCACTCCAGCAATCCCCCCACGCACGATCCACCCGTGGAAGGGACACTCTCCGCTGCTAATAGCTCCATTGGCGAGGCAGCTGCCACGGCACCCATGTCTGATGTGGAGGACACTTGTAACTCGCCCATTCAACACCATACACCCAGCCCACAGCAGTCAAAACAACCGAGCCCACACCCCACATCACATTCCAGCAGCCATGAGCAGTCTGGGGATGAATTTGTGGCAGGGTGCTGGAGTCCACCGGTGACATCACCTGATGCTGGACAAATACCACAAGGTGCGGCACCCACCGCACAACGCAGACAGAGGCCATGACATGGCCATCATCAGACAGCGGCAGGAAGACATCACTGCGCTGGTTGGCCAGGAGTGCAGGGAGCATGCAAGGGGCATCAGACAAGCCATAGAAGCCAGCACCAACCGGCTATGTGAGGAAACGTCACTTGTGAGCAGATCCTCACACGCATAGCAGACGCGATGGACAGGCAGAAACCCCCACCGGCACCGGACCAATTGTGCACCTCCTCCTCTGCCGGCTCAAGGCAGACCAGCCCCCTGCGCAGGTCCTTGCGGGCTATGCGGCGCACAACCTCACAACCCCCCAATGGTGGCAGAGGGGGTAGGAACTAGGGCCAGCCAGATGTTGCTGGCACGTGTACAGCTATGCAGCACTGATGTGCAAGCCATGTTTGGGAGTGTTGTGGGGGGAGGGGGAAAAGGGTTTTTGGGAGTGTTGTGGGGGGAAAGGGTGTTTGGGAGTGTTGTGGGGGAGGGGGAAAGGGTTTTTGGGAGTGTTGTGGGGGAGGGGGAAGGGGTTTTTGTGAGTGTTGTGGGGGGAGGTGGGAAAGGGTTTTTGGGAGTGTTGTGGGGGAGGCGGAAAGGGTTTTTGGGAGTGGTGTGGGGGAGGGGGAAAGGGTGTTTGTGTTGTTGGGTCCATGCACTTCTTTTACTTACAATACTTAATACACACTGGTGACATGACAAATCACAGGAGTGGATAATTTTATTTGTGTATGTGTGCTTTATTGGTGGACAGGGCACAGTGTACATTTCACCACAAAACCCAGTGCCCAAATACCCACATCCATTGAACACTCTTCATCCATGTGTATTAGAAATATTGGTCTATCAGATGCTGGCGCACAGCACGTCCCTCCTGGGCATCGCCACCTGCATGATGTGCAGCCCCATCTTCTCCCTCCTCATCCCCATCATCATCCTCACCAGGTGGTTGCAGTTCAATGTCAGGGGGCAGTGGCGCATTCGGTCTGATGCACATATTGTGCAGCATGACACATGCCATGGTGATCTTGGCCACCTTCTCATGCCCGTACAGGAGTGCCCTACCCGACCTGCTGAGGCACCGGATCCGTGTCTTCAAAAGGCCAAATGTCTGCTCAATTACCACACGGGTATGGGTATGTGCACGATTGTATTCCTCTTCGTGCCTGTTCTGTGGGTTCCATACAGGGGTAAGGAGCCATCTCTTCAGGGGATAGGCAGCATCACCTGCATGGGTGCAACAATGGGTATGTGTAAGTGTGTACAACAAGTGGAACCTGTACACATCACACAAATCAACTTAGCATTGTGAATGACATCCACAAATCCCTGCATGCATGGAGGTAATCAAATTAACTGCAATGTGGGAAGGTGATGTAGTCCTTGCAAGTGGACATGCACCATGCATGCCTATGGCAGTTGATGCCATGTACTGGGTGAGGTCCAGTCATTTGTGTATTTTGGTGCAGACACCATTTGGACCACACTGCTTGTGAACTGCCATTCCGAAGTTGATGTCTCCATGCTGTCATGCAGCACTTCTGTAGTGGTGTATGGGTGTGAATCATTATAATGGATAGAGGTAATCCCTTTGTATGCACTCAAGGTCGCATTTCCGTTGTGATGCTGTTCAGCGTACATTTCCATTGTCCATATTGGCTGCATGTAGCTGTGTTATAGGGGTTATGGTCTGATGTTCAATGTGCATGTTGATGGAGATGGCATGATTGGGTTAATGGGTTAATTTCTTTGTTGTGCAGCTTACTACTTGCATGTGGTTTCCATGTGTCAGGTCCAGTGTGCGCTGCCTCGGGGGACAGTGGTGTGATTCTGTATGGGCATAGTTGACCCTGACAACTAATGACACCCAGTTGGAGTATGCTTCTCTCCCCCCCAATCACACCCGGTTGGAGTATGCTTCTCTCCCCCCCAATCACACCCGGTTGGAGTATGCTTCCCCCCAATCACACCTGGTTGGAGTATGTTTCTCTCCCCCCCAATCACACCCAGTTGGAGTATGCTTCTCTCCGACCCAATCACACCCAGTTGGAGTATGCTTCTCCCCCCCCCCCCAATCACACCCGGTTGGAGTATGCTTCTCTCCCCCCCAATCACACCCGGTTGGAGTATGCTTCCCCCCAATCACACCCGGTTGGAGTATGCTTCTCTCCCCCCCCAATCACACCCGGTTGGAGTATGCTTCTCTCCCCCCCCAATCACACCCGGTTGGAGTATGCTTCTCTCCCCCCCACCAATCACACCCGGTTGGAGTATGCTTCTCTCCCCCCCCAAAATCACACCCGGTTGGAGTATGCTTCTCTCCCCCTACCCAAATCACACCTGGTTGGAGTATGCTTCTTCCACCCCCAATCACACCCGGTTGGAGTATGCTTCTCTCCCCCCCCCGAATGTACTGCCCACATCACAATTCCATGTGCTTGCTATGCTACTCACCAACTAGCCACGAATGTTGTCCAGCATGTCGCTCCATGTAGCGTGGTATCGTTGAGTTCCGCAGGACCATTGAATCATGGGTTGATCCGGGATAGCGGGCACAACAATATGTGACGATCTTGTTGGTGTCACATACCATTTGGACGTTGATGGAGTGGTATTGCTTTCTGTTTCGGTACACTGCCTCATTGGCATGTGGGATAACCAATTCCACATGGGTACAGTCGATGGTCCCGATGCAACTTGGGATGCCTGCCAGTGAATGGAAGCCAACCTTGGTGTTAGAGATCTCCTGGGCAGTCCGTGGCAGGGATATGTGTTCACTTGTGTGCTTCAGGTGGACATCGAGCACCTGGTTCAGCGTGCGTGAGAATACTGGTTGTGATATGCCATGCATCTGCCCTACCGTATGCTGGTAGGTGCCTGTGGCCAGGAAGTGGAGCACAGTTGCCACCTTCAGTAGAGGGGGGATGGCAGTACGGATGTCTATGAGGCAGACGATGCCGTTGTGTACCATGTCCACAATGTTGGTGATGGTATCCCGGTCCAGACGGTACAGGGTGTGTATCTGCTCAGGGGTTAGGTTGAATGGACTGGCTCTGATCCTGGGGATTCGTGGCTGCCTCTGTGGTACAACTAGATGCACTGGTGGGGCTTGCTGTGCCTGTCTCGCCCTCCTCCTCCTCCTCCTGCGTCTCCTCTGTGCTGCCTGTTGTTGCTGCTGCAATACAATCATGTCCTCCAGCCCATGTAATGCTGCTAGTATTGGAATCATTTTGGTGTGGGAAGGGGTGTGGTGTGCTCCTTTTGTGCTATCCCAGTCTCCATTGCCTCCACCTGTGCTGATTGTGGGCACGTGTGGCAGTTGGGAACACTGCACATGGCCTTTACGGGTGGTTCGCGATGTCGGTATATGGGCTTTTTGAGACTGCTCCATGCCACTATTTGCATGTTCACTTGTCTTGTAATGGACTCCTATTACTGCCATGCTGCTATTGCCGCCATGAAGGGTCGCGTGCCCGCGACCGTGCCGCTATTGGAGGCACCGTACTTAGCGGTGCCGCTAATAGCGGGTAGGCGGGTCGTAATTGGCAGGTGCGGTTAGCGATGCCGGTAATCCTTTACCGGCATCGTTTTCCCTTAACGCCTACCGTGTAATGAGGCCCTATGTATTAATGTATTCTGTTTTGTGTAAAATGTGATTATGAATTTCAAAATGTGCATGTGCTTCGTTGCTGTATGCCTAATAAAAACATTTGACTAACTGACTGGGTGCTTTTATTTTTGTCTATAAAGGGATGCGTATGTGTATATTTATGCATTAATCAAGGGAAAAATCCCAAATAAAGTTTGATGAAGAAATAAATGAGTGGGGAGCTAGGAAATATTACTTATTAGCACATTGAAATAATTATTGACCTCATCTTAGCCAATCAGAATGTTAACTACTGATATTGACTACAATCTGAACTTTGTTTTCAGAAGCAGACCGGGAAACAGACATTGCAATTTCCAGGAATTATTGTGTTACAATAAGACAGCGTCTCTACGGGGCCTATTTTTTTTACTGCAACATGCTAATTAACACACAAAAGAGAAAAACATTTGAAAATGCTTTCACTTTCTTGCAGAGAAACCATTTACTTTTACATGACACCTCATGATTTTATGGTAACCCTGTTCCAGTGCAACCAAGTTGTAACTTAAATGCTTAACTTGAAGACACCATGTTATTTAAATACTACAATATAAATTGCATTTAATTTACTAACTCAGTTTGTCTATTTACTTCACTTACTCTTAAAGCACAATTTTTTACTTCAGCACGAAAACTCCAAAACCTTGCGCTAATAGCCTTATATACCTGGGGGGTTGCTATCCTTCCCCAACTTATGGCCCGGTAGTGGGTCATTATCCAGCAATAACATTATCCTGCATTACCCCCCTCCTCCCTCCCTGCATTTCCCTTCCCACCCTATTCTATAAATGAACCTCGCTGGTTTGATTTCTATACATTGGTGACTGCTCTGGCAACTATGATGGACATTCCAGCTTCATATCTCTAACATTTAGCAAACCAGTTTTTCTACAAGGGATCTCCCCTACGCTGATGAGATAAGGTGGCTCCAGGTCTGCGGGCTGTGGCATTTGACTCTAATTGCTTCAGTCATTCTAGACTGTGGCTTCTACAGGTCTGCCTGGGGATTCTTAATAGAAGGAATTCTCCAAGGTCGAATTGCTTTGTTCATGCAACGCATTTCCATGGTCTTGTCAGCCATTTCGTGCTGCCCTCGTACGAGGTCTATAGTGATACGTATGATGTCTATAATGACATGCGTAATAGCTTCAGTTTTTCCATCATTCATTGATGCAATTGTGTGTAATTTTCTTGATTTTGGTTCAATACGTTTTTTAAATGTATTCTGTTAAAATATACTCTCATTTATAAGCAGCCAGTATATTGAGATTGACTTCAAACAGCATTTTCATGCAATATATCTTGCAAATCAAACCTAAATCATAAATATAAAGCCATCCGTACATAAATATGATGTAGAAACGGTTGAATAATTAACAACATTGCTTCAGAAAAATGGAGCAGAAGGCTATTTAAATGAGATCAATGTTTTGGGAATATTTTTAAGTTTACAGTAGATTGCATACAATAATGATTGCAAAACAATCATTTTAATTATAGCTTTTTAGTGAATGTTTTATTTTTGCACAATGAATCGTTTTTTGTGAATTTTCATAACTGTAGTAATTTTCCTTCGAAATGGTCTTCAGATAGCCGAGTGCTGCTTGTTAATGTAAATGTAAGGTAAATGCAAGACTAAAAGCCGACAGCGAGAACGTCACTGCTGCTTCCCACATGCAATGCAGATATATGTAACTAACAAGCGAAGAAGGTGCTGTGACTAAAATACCAGATGGAATTTGTAAGAAAGTAATTCGAAACAGAGACATAAAGGCAGTGGAAGGATGGATACCTCGGAGGAAGGGTGCCCTATGTCTTTATACGGAATTCATCTACAATAAAAACAGAATTCATCATGTGTAGGAAAGCAGCAACAATTATGAAGATGGTTTATGGGTTGCACAACTTCAGGCCTCAAGGGCGAGATCCATGCTGGGTTTTCATGATGCTCCTCATCAATATTCCTGAGATACATTTGCATACAATGATTCTAAATGAATGCAAATGTGTCTTCATGAATATTAATGAGGGATATCCTGAAAACCCGTTTTTAGGCAGGAAAAACATTTCCACATCCAAATGCGTCTACATCTGCAACCTTCTGCTGATACGACAGATCTTTGCTGTTTTGCGGTCTGTACGTTTTCCAATGAGCGTCTTCCCTACCTCGGGTTCCCATATCCCTTACACCAACAGCTTGCTGACATTCCTTTTGTTGAAGCAGTTTTGTCCCTAACTCCAGAAGCTGTTTCCAGTCTCCTTTTACTATCGTTCCATGTACCACCCTTAACTGAGCACCCTTCATCTGCAGTACCGTCTGCCCCTCCATACTCTGTACTTTGCCTGTCTTTATATTCCTGGGGGACCCCCTCAGACTTCCCTGCACCCCTTCACCTCACATATTTCACCTTCTCTGCCCCTATGTATAGCCCGTTTACCGCAGCTTCCGTGTCCCATCTTCTTGTCCCCCCCACCCTTGCTTGCTTTGCTCCCCCCCCTCTCATCCAACATGACACCTGCTGCGTTTGCTGTGTGTTCCAGCTTGCGTTCCGTTCCCCTATGCGCTCGGAACATGCCTCCTTTCAGTGGGCACCCTGTGCTTTAAGGTAAGTGAACTGGTAGTTGTTGCCATGAACCCTCCGTCTTTTATGGTTCGTAAAAATGTATGTATGTTGCTGCTTATTTGTGTATAAAATGTGATTCTGCAAGCCAGTCAACATGTGGCATCTGGCACAGAGATCAAGCAGATGGAAGTCCTATTCCAGTGGAGTGAACTTGCATTAGGGAATGTCATTATTCATGCACCTGTGGGTCTCCAGTAGAGTAAAAGAGGGGGCCAACAGATGGGTGTGGGGAGGATAGAAGGAGGCCAGATATTTAATTCTCGGCCCAGGTGGTCTGTGTGCCCTTCATTCTTCCCTTATCTACCCGCTGTGCTGATGGTTCATGAGGACATGGCAGAGGATAGAAAAGGTATCCTGAGGGCCCATGGTGACATCACAGAAAATGTAATCTTCACTCTCATTGTATCAGATGTCACTCAGCACCCCTTGGTAAAATATTTTAATTGCTACACTTTCACAATTCTAAAAATGTGTTATTTGTTTTAATGTCCTTTATTCATTATTACTTCTCAATACAGTCCTGCATTCAAATATATTATGTGATCATTTCCGCATTCTCAACCCTTCGGTTCCAGCCATGTTTTGGCAGAACCTCCCATCACTGGATTACCAAAATACCACAGTAATCAGCAAATCATTGATCACCTAATACTACTTGCACATTGCATTGCTACGTCTTGCAGTTAACCTCACACAAAGTCCAGCTGTATGGTCTCTAATATGAGTCATTTGTCGGACTGGTTCTCAATTTCAGTCAATGCGGAATGCAGCTCGTCACTGTTCTGCTATCTTTTTCATGCACTTGAGTTATTTCGAATTCATTCAAGGAAGAGGAGAGATGGATATGAAGAGCCAGGTCAACACTCACAGAATTGGCGCTAGCCTCTGACATAGGCCAGGTGTGTACATGCACACGTTTGAGTCCCAGCAGGGCCTACTTGGCACTTCATCCAGTTTCAAGGTTAACAATTTGCTTTATTTACATTTCATAATGCATGAACCACCTAACCAGTAAGCAGCAGAGCATAGAATCAATAAATCAAAGCAATACATTAAAAAACAGCGAGAAAACAGAAACTTTTAAAGTTAGGTAGGAAACAAAAAGAGCTTCTTTACTTTGGGTGGTTCATGACCCGCCCGCCCACCGTGGATTATATTAAGGCTACTGTCAAACTGAGGGGTTGGGGTAGAACCACATCCTTGTAAGCAATACTGGCAAGTTTGAATAGAACATGAGCTTCGAAAGGAGGCCAGTGTAACTCGGCTAGAACTGGGGAGTTTAAGGGAGGCATGGTATCAAACAGGAAGACAGACACAAGTGATCACAGTTCAAGGGTGTTTATTGAACTTCAAATGGGTTTGAAAAATGCCTATCTAATCCTAAATCTAAAGATGGGAGCAAGCTACAACCATCACATAATAATGCAGTTATAGTTGTTTTTTGTAAAAAATAAAAATAAAAAAGGGGCTATACTAAAACCTATTGCCAATCCTTACTTCTAAATACAAATAGTGTGGGAAACAATGTTATACAAAAGAAAAGTGTTCAAGAAATAATATGTCAGTATATTCAAGCCGTTGGCTTCCCTTCCCCACGTTTTCAGCACGAGACAGGGGGGTACGCTTGAGCTTAACACAGTCTTTGGCTTCTCTAGCACGAGGATGCAGTTCAAATCTCACTATCAGGGCCTTCTGAACCAAAGTCTCTTTGCCATTCAAAGTCTCTTAGTTCAGAGGACCCGATGAGACAAACAAACATTCAAAAGTTCCTTTCTCCCCAGGATTCTCATGTACAACTTGTTGGGTGATTTTCAATTCACCCCTTTGCCCCTATGCCGGGCTCAGACCCACTTTAAAATAAAACCTTCTTGGGTGATTCACTGTTCACCCTGGATCCCCCTGTGCCGGGCTCAGACCAGCTTTTACACAAAATCTTTAATTGGTCTCTCTCTTCCGGCTCAGACAAGATTCGTGTATTTTTCCAAACTTTCTCTATTTCAACAAAATCAAACACTTTCGACTATGCGCAGGCTTTTGCTTGACTCATCGAAGGACGACTTTTATTCAAATGTATTTGTTCACTTTCAAATGAAATCCCGCTGCCAGGCTCAGATTGAATGTATCTACTTTCATTACTCCTCTGCTGGATACCTTTCAGAGACCTTCGATTGAGCACCCAAGTGGTGCCAGGGCACTCTGTCAAAGGTATTGTAGCTCGTTTTAAAATTCAATCACTCAGCAGCAGTTTAACTTCACTTCAGTCTCTTATCACACACGTTTTAACAATGTTCGTTCCACCGCTCGCCATACATTTTGCTGCCTGCAATCTTGGTTTCAACACAGACCAGTCTTGTATCGGTCTGTCCAACTCACTGGCAGTGTTGTTTTCACTGAAGCAGCTTTGTTCTTGGAGCCAAGGACAGTACCACGGTGGCAGGGGATTCTCCCTGCCTTGATTATTGACGCCGGAGGGCCCAGAGTATCTTCAACACACAATGCAGGACTCTTCAGCCGGTTTTCCTGGTCTTATACTTTCCAATCTAGAGCACCCATGAAAGCAACAGTTCCTTGTCGAAAAGGTCAAGGGTACTTCCCTCCTTGTGATCCCCTTCTGTTTCGCCATCTTTCTCCTCTCTTTAAACTGCCATCATGGAACTGCTGTTTCCTCGTGTGTTTTTCCTCGCTTAAAGTGTGCTTTCATGCTCCGCCTTTTATCTGTGTGGGGAATTGTAATGGAAGTCAGGTGTGTGTGATGGTCAGTAATTGCCTGACCATTGTATTGGGACACATCAGGTAAACAGCTCAGATGTTAGCCTGTTTTCCCTTAGAGCGGGTTGTCAGTGAGAAAGTGTTTGTGTTGTAAAAGGGGAGTGGGGGAAGTTTCTACCTAAATATCCTACAGGGTAGGATGGGGTAAAAGTGTTACAAGGAAGGGGATACCGCGTCTCACCATCCGGTGGCCCACTCCTACTACCCGAAGCCCTGTCCCCCAGGTGATCCTCCCACCCTAGTTCAACTCCAAGAACTGGATCCAAAAGCGATGGCTGTGTCATGGCCACCTGGATGACAGATCCCCAGGGACTAGTGGGTGAGACACCTTCTGGTTTCTCACAGGAGATAGAACTGAATTTCTCTTTTCCTGAACTTGACTGAGTGGCAGTAAGTAAGACCCATCCAAGTTTCTGATGAGCGTGTTTGGAGACTACTATAAGAATAGCGTTTTACACCATTCGCTCGCGAAAGAACTAAAGCTTGTACAATTGAGCATAATAAGCCTCCAGGAATATGAGATTTAGGGCCTCATTACAAGTATGGCAGTAAATCGTAAAATGGGTGGTAACCCATTTACAACCAATTTTACCACTACGCCAAGTTATAAGGTCACCTCCTGTGTTCTCTCATCCCAAAAGGGCTAATCCAGACTGAACCGCTTGGTCACATCCCTTCTGCACAAGACCAGAAGCAACCCCAGATGTGTTTCGGCCAGATGAGACCGATGAATGGCCATATAAATCAACATCAGCAACGTCACTTGTATAAATCTGTCTTTCAGAGATTTCACATTACCAAAACAGACACTCTTATTATTAGATGCTATACTGAACATAACTGACATTGACGATGTAGGCCTGCTAGTCCTACTCGATTTGACAGTAGCATTTGACACCGTTAATCATTAGGTATTGTTATCCATCCTTGTCACTTGGATGGGCTTTGGTTGTATAGAACCATTTAAGTACTGTACCATCAATGTTCAGTCCATGTCTTTTGTGGGGTCCCTCAGGGCTCAATTTTGTGCCCGGTTTGCTAATCCCTATGTTGAACCCTTGGGAGTTCTTGTCTCCAATTTCAATATTACCATCCAACAATACGCTGATGACACTCAACTATATGTTTGGGTGTCTTCGGCTGATGATGTTCACAATCTTAAGCAATATTTGTCCAATATTGAGAAGTGGATGGTGTTATTAACACTTATGTTCAACTCTCCCAAAATGTAATTTATTCGGTTTACCCCAACGATTCAAGAACAGTACATTAAACTATGGAAAGCATCTTTGAATGAGAAGAACAAGTTACTTCTTACCTTGTAACGTTCTTTCGACGGGATGTTCCTCCGACGTATTCCTCATCTTAGATATATCCTTCCAGCTCTGCTGGCCTCGGAAAATTTTTTCTCCAGAGGGCGCTGCGCGTCGACGTCCCTCGAGTCGATGACCTTCGACAGCCGCCGTATCGACGCTCGACGTCATCCTGCCTATAAAGGCCGCGCGCAGCGTCCGTTGCTCAGTTCCGTTTTGTAGCCCACAGAATTACTGTCTGGACTAGACTAATCACCCTGAAGGAGCGTAAGCTGCAACAACAAGGGAAGTAGAACTGCGGGGATGGATGGGAGGGTCGATGAGGAATACGTCGGAGGAACATCCCGTCGAAAGAACGTTACAAGGTAAGAAGTAACTTGTTCTTCGAAGGGATTGTGTCCTCCGACGTATTCCTCATCTTAGATAGGCTCCCATAGCAGTATTCTATATTCGGAGGAGGGAGTACTGACTTCACGCTGTCTTCTATTGATGAATAGAATGCAGTACAGCCCTTCCAAACCTAGTCTCTTGACTAGAGGAGGAATCCAGATTGTAAAAACGTGTAATGGTATGGACAGACGACCATGTAGCGGCTGCACATATATCTTTAATCGGCACGCCTCTTTTGAGGGCCGATGAAGCTGCAATACCTCTGGTCGAATGAGCCCTAAGGTTTTGAGGGGGCTCTTTCCCTGCCAGTTTATAACATTCCAGAATGGCTAGAATGATCCATCTGGAAATGGTCTGCTTAGTTATTGGTAACCCCAGCTTGTGACCTGCGTAACCTACAAACAGCTGGTCTGCCTGTCTTATCCTGGCTAGTCTACTAATGTAAAAACTTAAAACCCTCCTAGGGTCTAGTCTGGGTAACCTCTCTTCCTCTTTTCCCGGGTGAGGAGGAGGATAGAAAGATGGTAGGGTAATCTTCTGAGAGATATGGAATTCAGAAACTACCTTTGGGAGGAAATTAGGCTTCACTTGCAGGACAACTTTGTCTTTGTGAAAGATTGTATGAGGGGGTTTACAAGAAAGAGCTTGTAATTCGCTCACCCTTCTAGCAGATGTAAGTGCTATTAATAAAACAGTCTTAAGGGTAAGGAATCTTAACGAACAAGAATGGAGAGGTTCGAAAGGTGTACCCATCAGGAAAGTTAGTACTAAGTTCAAATCCCATAGGGGAACTTGGAATGGTCTTGGGGGATAAACATTGGTTAACCCCTTTAGAAACTGTATTACCAAGGGTAATTTGAAATAGGATGGTTCCTCCGCAGTACGCTTAAAGATAGATAGCGCTGCGAGATAGCCCTTAATGGTGCCAACTTGAAGGCCTGAATTTGCCAAATATAGTAGGAAGGACAAAACCATTTGTGTACCACATGAAAATGGGTCGATATTCTGTTCTCTACACCAGCTGCAAAATCTGTTCCAACGGCAGCGGTATAAAGACTTTGTTGCTGGCCTCCTTGCCGAAAGCAACACCTCCATAACATCATCAGGGAGGTCCCAATCCTTGTACCTCAGCCGTTCAGAAGCCAAGCGTGAAGGTTGAGGGTTTTGATGTCTGGATGGAGAACCTGACCTCCCTTCTGTGAGAGTAGGTTCTCTCTGAGCGGAAGTCGAATTGGAGGGCAGATGGACAAGTCTAGAAGGTCCGGGTACCACGTTCTCCTGGCCCAATCCGGGGCAATTAGGATCATGGTTCGCCGGAATCTTCTCAACCTCCTGATCATTTGAGGAATGACGGGGACCGGTGGGAACGCGTACAGAAGCGGAAACTCCCAGTCCACTATGAACGCGTCTCCCAGAGCTCCTCTCGGAGGAAATTCCCTTGAGCAGAACAGGTCGCATTTCCTGTTTAGGCTGGTGGCGAACAGATCTACCTGAGGGGTTCCCCAAAGGGCGAAGATCTCTTGAAGGACTTCCTGAGCTAGCTCCCACTCGTGGGAGACTGTGTTCTGCCTGCTCAGAGCGTCCGCTGTCAAGTTCTTCTCTCCGGCTAGGTGAACTGCCGATAGAGAGATTCCTTCTTGGATTGCCCAAAACCAGAGCTGCATCGCCTCTCTGCACAAGGGTAGTGATCCTACGCCTCCACTTTTGTTGAGGTAATGCATGGCCACCGTGTTGTCAGTCATTATCAGGACGTTCTTCCCTTGTACAGCTGGCAGGAAAGCCTTCAACGCAAGTCTGATGGCTCTCAGCTCTAACAGGTTGATGTGTAGTCTGGACTCCGATGGAGACCAACGACCGCTGATGGTCAAGTCGTTGGCGTGGGCTCCCCACCCCGTGAGTGAGGTATCCGTGACTACTGTTATCTCCGGCCAGGGTTGCCAAAACTGTTCTCCTTTCAGAATGTTCTCCTGACAGGCCCACCACTGAAGGTCTCGAGCCACCCTGCCGGGAACCTGAAGAAGATCTGTCATTCTCCCTGAGAATTGTGACCACTGAGTCCTCAGTGCCCACTGGAGGGATCTCATTCTCAGGCGAGCCTCTGGCACAAGGAAAATGCAGGATGCCATGAGGCCTAGCAACCTCAAAAAGTCGAAGGCTGGGAGACGTTGGGCATGTTGGAACTTGGTAACCATCTGTAGAATATCTTGAGCCCTCACCTCTGGTGGCGAGGCTTTTCCCAGGGAAGTATCCAGGATCGCTCCTATGAACTGGAGTCTCTGCGATGGTATCATTTGAGACTTCTTTAAATTGAGGGAGAAGCCCAGTTTGTGAAGGGAGTAGCACACGTGATTTAGCTGGATCTGAGCTTGCTCCGGAGAAACAGCCCTGATCAGCCAATCGTCCAGGTAGGGGTAGACGTGAATCCCTTCCCTCCTTAGACTTGCAGCCACTACCGACATTAACTTGGTGAAGACCCTCGGGGCGGAGGTCAGCCCAAATGGCAGTACTCGAAATTGATAGTGAGAGTTGCCAATTGCGAACCTCAGGTATTTCCTGTGTTTGAGATGGATAGGCACATGGAAATAAGCGTCCTGAAGGTCCAGAGATACCAACCAGTCCTGAAACTGAAGGGCCTGGAGGATCTGAGAAAGAGTGACCATCTTGAATTTGTCTTTCCTGAGGAATTTGTTCAATTCTCGCAAGTCCAAGATGGGTCTCAGTCCTCCGTCTTTCTTCGGAATGAGAAAGTAAGGGTAATACCAGCCCTTGTTCCTCTCCGCTACAGGTACCGGTTCTATGGCACCTTTCTCTAGCAGGTCCAAAATTTCCTGCAAGAGGAGCGGATCTGGAGCTTTCTGAGAGCTGATCCCCGGTGGATGACTCTGAGGTATACGTAGGAAAGGCAGGCAGTAACCTTGGGCGACTGTTTCCAATGCCCAAGCATCTGACGTGATAGCCTGCCATACCGCCAGATGTTAAGTCAACCTGCCTCCTACAGGTGTCCTGTGAGGGGAGTCCTCAGAGTGGTTTTGGGGCGGCTGATGCAGATGCCGATGGTAAAGAGGCACCTGCTGTTGCTGCGGCTTTAGAATATCTACCCCGTCCACCTCGGGTAGTTCTTCTTTGACCCCTTTGAGCCGGTCGTCCTCTACCTCTTCCGAATGCGGAGTAGAAGCGAAAGGACTTGCCCGTGGGACGAAAAGGAGTCTGACGGATTGCAGCTCCTAGGGATTTTGCTGCTGCTTTTGAAGTTTGCAGTTTCTCTAAACTGTCATCCGCCTTTTTCCCGAACAAAGAAGAGCCATCAAATGGCATCTTCAAGAGCCTGGCTTGCACATCTGGGGCAAAACCCGACTTTCTCAACCAAGCGAACCTCCTGGTTGATGTACTTGCCGCCATTGCTCTGCTGATACTGTCAGCCGAATCAATGCCCGTCTGGAGGGATTCGCACATAGCGTCTTTACCGTCCTGTATAATATTCAGGAACGCATCAATTTCTTCTCCCTCTGGGATGCAGTCAGCCGCTGTAGAAGCACACTCCCAAAGTGTATGGCTGAACCTAGCAAGGGTGCAAGTAGCATTAACAGACTTTAACGCCATGCTACATGCCGAAAAGACTTTCTTTGCCATAGCATCATATTTTTTATCGTCCCTGTCCTGTGGGACTGTAGGATAAGCCGTCTTGACATCGGTAGAGGATGCTGCTTGTACCACCAGACTTTCTGGGGATGGATGTTTAGACAAGAACTCTGGGTCTGTGGAAGATACCCTGTACTTTGCAGACAGTTTTTTATTTACTGCTGGTATTACATCTGGGGTTTCCCAGTTTGTCATGATCTTTCTCTGAAGAGCTTTATGAAAGGGCACCACTGGATCCTCTTGTGGGCCTTTGTCAAGAATATCCGTGAGGTCATCTTGCTGGAAAGATTGTGAAGGTGTAGACCACCCCATGAACTCTGTAATCCTGGCCATTAAGGCTCTGTAGGGGGTTTCAGCATGCTCCCCCGGGTCTGGCTTAGCAAAATCCACCTCAGGGGAAGTGTCTAACCCACTTGCCTCATGTAAAGAATCATGAAGATCCTTTAATCTGCGCTCTTCAGAGGAAAATTCCTCTCTAACTGGGGTTACAGGTCCCTGTAACTCAAATGTGTCTTGTTCAGACAAATCACCCTCTTCTAAAATTGAGGATATAGTTCTCAATTGTTCTGAACTCATAAAGGGAGTAAATCCCATTTCCAAGGCAGAGGGTGCCGAAGTTGTCATTATTGGCCTCGAGAACGTCGATGTCGTCGACGCCGACGTCGAAGGCTTCGAGCGTGGCGTCGAAAACAGAGGTGGAGGCCTCGAGGACCTCGACAGAATTGGAATTCTACTCGACAATATCGACGCCATCGACGTCGAGGACCTGGGGATCGTCACTGGATGTGTGGTCACCGTGACTTTTCTCGGCGTCGACGCCGGTGTCGAGTCGACAGACCCGTGTGTCGAAGGTCCCTTCGACAACGGCGTCGAAGACATCGACCTCGACGGAACCTTCGAGGAAGGTTTGGAGGTCATAGTCCTACTCGAGGGTTCAAGACGCGCTCGAGAGGTTTCTTTCGCCGGGTACTGCGACTCGCGGCGTTTTTGACCTTCGGGTCTTTCGACCAGAGCATCGCTCTCGGCAGTCTTCGAGGGGGTCGAGGCCGCTTTCTCAAAGACGCTCATCATATTTTTTCTGAATTCCTCCCATTCAGCCCGGGAACTATGTTTCGTGGGTCAAGGGATTCTTTTTGGCGAA
This sequence comes from Ambystoma mexicanum, assembly GCF_040938575.1. Lineage (NCBI taxonomy): Eukaryota > Metazoa > Chordata > Amphibia > Caudata > Ambystomatidae > Ambystoma > Ambystoma mexicanum. Next base: position 83,084,909 of record NC_090933.1, read on the forward strand.
ACAGAGGAAGAGGAAGACAGAGAAGGGGATCTTCGACGTCTCCTCTTCGAGTGCTTCGATCTCGAGGAGTGATGAGACCCACTCCGAGACCTGGAGCGTGAATGGTGACGAGGAGACGAATGTCTCGACTTCGTCGACGAAGAAGAAGCTTTAAAAGTCTTACCTTTCTCCAGCTTCCCCCTACGCTCCTTCAGGGCCTTAGCTGTCATGGACATACAGTCCTCGCACTCCGAACAATGGTGTTCGGCTCCCAAGCACCACAGACAATTTCTGTGAGGATCGGTCAACGACATCTTTTTCCCACAATCTCGACATTTTTTGAAGCCGGATCGAGGAGTTGTCGGTTCCGACGAGGAAGCCATCGAGTACGGATCGAATAACTCGAGGTAAATAGGTATTATCTGACTAAGAACTGAGCAACGGTATTCCGAGGCACCGAGTAGCGCGGAAAAACGGAACTGAGCAACGGACGCTGCGCGCGGCCTTTATAGGCAGGATGACGTCGAGCGTCGATACGGCGGCTGTCGAAGGACAACGACTCGAGGGACGTCGACGCGCAGCGCCCTCTGGAGAAAAAATGTTCCGAGGCCAGCAGAGCTGGAAGGATATATCTAAGATGAGGAATACGTCGGAGGACACAATCCCTTCGAAGGGTATAATTCACACTCTTGCTCCAACTGCCAGATCCTTCTAAACTTCTAAAAAGCCAGGGTAGAAAATGACCATAATGCCCTTCACTGAAAGACTAAGGGCCTCGTAGTTGGGCAGTATCCCAGCAATAAATCTTCCGGCATACTACCCAACCGAATTACTGTTACCGCCACTTGGTCCAGCGGTATTACTGATGGATTACAAGTCCCATTGTTGATGTAATTCCCAATTATTTTTGCGTGCTTTTGAACACCTAAAGAGGCCATGCTGCTCCCCAACACGGAGCTCACCATTCATTGCAATATCTACAGAGGAAGGTCATATACTTGATGCTTTAATAGGGAGCAGGGAAACCCAGCTCTACTATTGACAAACAGCTAACAGTAGTAAGGTTAATGTTTATACTTAGAAGCATGGGGGAAAGATTTTCGAGTTTTCTCTATTACTTATAACAAAGTACTAGCAGTAAGCATGTATGTTTGAATAGCCCAGCCTTCATAAAGACCAGGAAACTGTCGAATCACCTGTTGGCACAAGGGCATCAACAATATTTGCGGAGTTACAGGATGTTTTGAATATTAGTACTAAACCATTACCAGAATCATACACCAAGACTGGCTATTATTTCTGAACAATTAACCAATCAGATTGCCATTCTCGAACAGTAACCGACTAATAGCATTAAAACTGAAACTCAATTGACAAGGGGCATGCGCTTGTGATATGGTGTAGTAACCAAACTCCAAATTGACATTCCCTGGTGCAGCGAAACGGAGGAGGCGTTTAATCAAACCCGCTTTCAGACATGAGAGAAAAATTCCTCAAGTCAAAGATGACGGGATTCAGATCAAGAGAGTAGATCATGATGACAGATTTAGCTCTAAATTGAGAAACATTAAATTGGATATTAATAATAAATATTATTAAAGCAATTAGGAAGGTGCAGGAATTGGGCAAGCAGAGCTATATACAAATCTGATAGTATGGCATTTACAAAAGAAACTTACTGGATAAAAGCCTTTTTGTCCAGGACCCAGTACACAAGAACTAGATGTCAATATGTGAAACTGGAAGGGCTCAAATGACTGAAGAATGGCCTAAAATATGTTGCACAACAAGGCCAGTAAATTATTGACATGACTCTGCAGGAAGTCCGAGTGTTAATTGAAAACATCAAGGACAAGCGAGCACAATACAAATGGATAAACAAAAGTAACGCTTCAAGAAGAGAGAGATCAAAAGCTAACAAACTTCAGGCCATGCCCTCACTGCTTTATAGGTGGTAATGATGATGTTTATTTATAAAGCGCCTATACACAAGGCAAGTATTTCAAAGCGCTAAAGGATGGAGGGAACATGGGGAAAAAACAACAGTCGTTCAGAGCCCTTGAAATTCTGAGACGATAATAATCTGCACAGGCAGAGTAAGTGCAAATAATACAATTAACAGTTGAGACGCAGCAAATAGGCCTGACAGCGATTCTGCAGTTTTAGCAAGTGCAATTAAGGGGTGAGAGACAGCGGAGAACAGACAGACGATCTTCAGGCAAGGTGCGATCGTGAAAGTGCACAGACAGTTACTGGGAGGGTGAGGTACAAGTGCACCCAGTCGGTGGAGACTGGTGAAGTGCAGAGAGAGCCACCCTCTTGGGTCATTTCACAAGTGCAGTGAGGATGGGGCGAGTGCATGGCCCTGAGGCAAGTGCGAGAGAGGACTGGCGTGGGTGCCAGGGACCTGTGAGACTGAGGTTCACCCGGTGGCCAGTCTGCAAGCTGTTAGGAAAAGGAGGGAGAGAGGGGAAGAGCAGAGAGGTGGTTTAGCAGGTAGAGGGAGAGTGAAGGAAATAGAGGGCAATAGAGTAAGGCTTAAAGGACCTTTGCATAACAGGCAAGTGTGGGTGGGCTTTGTAGGACAGTTTGTTGACTAAGTGCACATTACCTTGTATTTCATATCTAAGTTGCTGGACTAATGTGGTTTAAATGCAGTATTTTTTGCCAACAACCAGCCCTACCTCAGAACATGATTGCTGCGACAATGTGAACCATTGCACCCTTGCAGCAACTGTTACCCAGATGAGATGACTTCCTGTCGTGCAGTGAGTACCGGGAGGTTCCTTCTGAGAGCAGGAGCAAAAGGGAGCAGCAGAAAAACCCCCACAAAGGGTGAATACAGGGAAGGTAGGAATCTTAAAGATGCCGAGAAGGACCACAGTGTAGAGCAACAGTAATCAGAAGGTCTGCAACAGGTTGGATAGGGCAGCAGGTAAGGAACAGGAAAAAACACTGGGAAAAAGAAGGAGAGGGCAACATGGGATAAGGGGAACACAGGACACAGAGCAAGCCTCAATACTCGGCCTGTGACATTCATGAGCATTGCAAGGTTCCGTCAGGAAGTCAGGGATGGCAATAAACGATCTACCATGTTAGGTCAAATGTCCAATGTTTCCATGTGAGGTCACATGATCAGGATGATCCTACATACTGCACCAGTGGCGTAGCTATTTTGAAATTGTCAGAGCTGTTCCAGAACCTCCGTCGAGAATAGAAGGACCAGCACTGCTGGGCACGGAATGAGATTGTGATGACTTTCCATCATTTTTCTTCAAAATGGGCCACCACATAATAGAAAAACAGTTTGTCGTGTAAGGTAACAGATCGAATTTGCGAATGCGGACCGCTTTTCTTTTGGTATCTTGGTAAATGTTTGCCTCAAGCCCATTGGCTTGCATGCAAACACTGTGTGCGAAGAGCAGCAGGCAACCCTGTTCATGTGCAGGTCCTACCGTTGATTACATTGCAAGTGAAGTAGCTCTGACATATGTTTTTCTGATTTTTACAGAGGCAGATGTGATAGAATAAGCAGTGAATGGTAGGCAACGGCTGATTGGGCGCGTAACGCCGACCTGTTTTTATTTCTGAGAGAACACCGTTTATGACTGAAGACAATGAAACAAAGGAGATGTGGGAGAGTTACTGGAATACTTATCCGAAGGTACAGAATCAAGGTGACCCAACAGATGTTGCACAATAGTGCTTCCAAGAAGTGATAATGTAGGAATGGGGTGCAACTGTGAAGGGTTTACTATTTTGTCATTTCAGGGTTTCGTTTAAGCTATGAGAATGCTTCGAAGTATAAACTATTATTTATGTCTGTAACAGAACACAGTAACGTCAGCAGGAGACATTCTGAACTCTGCCCGGGAGTCAATGGGTATTTAAATTGTGCCAGTTATATATGTGTATTATATGATAACCATTCCATTAAGACAAAAAAGCAGGCTAGCATTTCTGACAATTTTACTAGGGGTAGATGAAAGTAAAACTTATCTAATAAAAGTCTCTTCAAAAAGAGACTTTTTTTAAATATAAGACACAAAAAGCATCAAATATAGAAAACGGAAAGTGTTTCCCATAAATTAAAACAGGACACCTGCGTTACCTTTATGAAAATGTACAAGATACTTTTTAAATATTTGAAATGGTCGAAATTTGATCTTTTCACAGTAAATATTAGCCGTGAAAATGTCATTGCAATTTCCACATGACAATCTTTGCAGCGTGGAATATAGTCAAAAGGTATCTTTTCTCACACCTGCATTATCAGCTATCGCCAATAATACATGTCCCAAGATATCCCACGGTGTAATGAGGACTATTTGTTGTTTTGAGCCCTATGGTTAGATCAGTCATTGGATAACACTTTAAACACCAGAATGTTATAACTGCACTAAACCATCTACAGATTGAATCCTTTTTAGGTTTTGGTAATGGAGAAACTCCCGGAGACTTGCGCTAATTTGCTGTAACTTTTAGGTTTTTATTGTCAAAAAAATATCAAAGGTGCCCTTGCTGATGACGCGTGTTTCGGCTGGTTAGCCTTTATCAAATCAGGGCAAAGTCTAAATCATAAGCCATCATTGGTACAGGTTGAATTATGGCAAAGATAGCAAAAAGCACAGAAATGCATATGTGAATGTCACATCAGAAAAAACATACAATTTCGAAACAAACAAAAAATACATTTATGGAATGTCAGTGTTTGAAATAGTCATAAAGCATAAAGCATTGGCCATTATATTTCACATCATCATGTTTGGACAGAGATTAAGGTAGGGTTATGGGGAGGATTGTTCAGGGCAGGGAGAGAAGTTGGAGAAAGAAACAGAGGTTTGTCAGTTTTTGTGTACCATATCTTATTAGTGATATCATATTGGGTCATTATGACTTTATAGTATCAATCATGTCCTTCTATGCTTACCATCCATAATTGGTTGAAGGATAAGGTTCTTCAGTACGAGTCATGGGTTCGATACCTGTGTCACTAAAATCAGAAAGATGTGTTCATTAAGCTTCCTAATGGTACTGTAGTTTGCTAACATCTACGTTATCTTGAAGCGGTAGTTGTTAGCATCGGACTGCCTTGTTAAAGTGACAGTTGTAGTTAGTCGTGTGAATCGTACCCGTGTCTTTTAATCTGGATGAGCTCTCTGACCTAATTGTGCAGAAGAGGTTACGCATGCTCCTCTCAGACCCATCATTCTTAATGCAATCTTATTCTGACTCGTATCTAGATGACTTCGTATTGTCCCATGGGCATGGGTGTGCAATGCGCGTGATCCAAACTAATGTTAAATAACTTGACCAAGTCGACAAAACTTTTTATAATTTCAAAGACACTCCGATTATTGAAAAAAAGTAATTGCTTACTCTAATTACTGGGTTAATCCGTATGACTCGTTGGTCCTCTCATGGTGAGGTGCCAGCGCCATACTAGACCTTGTTATACGTGTTGCCATGACAACCTGCCGCAGTTGACAGCAGTCGTCATGGTAACGTTGCGATCTCTCGGCAGCGTTCGCTCCCTTTGTTAAATGTGGCTGCCATCTTAGAGAAACGTGCACCACTCGTTTTGATAATGAATACGTGATAAAAAAATACATAAACCGCGTGTATATTAGATGCTCTGAACGTATTGTTTAATTACTTTGATTTTTTAAGTGTAAACTCCTAATGTATCTGTTTTAAACAAACAAATAAATGTAGAGGATTGAGTCAAATATTCAAATGCAATATCAGTGAATGTATATCTATTATAGCCAATATCTTGTTGATAAATGGTGCACTGTTTGTATATGACTGACTAATTATTTGGTTGAGACTCTAAGCTGCGGCAAATAACTATTGTTATCTAGGATCCATACTGTTAAGCCCAGATATGTAAAGTGAATAAGAGCCTTTTAATATATATATCTGGTCCATGTACGTGTCCACAATAAGTGCTTGTCATATCGTAACACTACTCTTCATCCTATGGTAAAAGTGGCGTCAGTGTAATTGTGTTTATAGTGCTTATGCTTGCACGGTACTCTGTCGTAAGGGAAGGAAAGCAATGGTTAGTCGGCAATTGACAGATCTAAGCAAGTTTCACATTGTAAGCAGTAGTTCATCAGAGGAAGGATACCATTTCATTATCAGAGTTCAAACCAGTAACGGTTGTGTTAACATAACAGATTAATCTGGCATCTGCTTGTCTAAGCTGTTTAATCCTGTCCCCTCTTCTTCCTAGGTTCACTTGTTGTAAACCTATGGATTTGATATTCAATTTGTCCCCCATCTGGTGCATTGTTTGCCAATGGTGAAATAATGGAAATTGTGGATCTTGGCTACCAATTTTTGCCAGGTGCTCTCGAATACTTATTCTTAGTTCCCTTATTGTGCTTCCAATATACCGTTTTTTACATATACATAGTATGCCATGAATGACAAATTTAGTTCTGCAATTAATGCCTCGTTTGATATTTACAGTTTTACCAGGCTTGTCTTGGAATTCTTTCGTTTTGTCATGTGCATATCTGCACATTGTACATTTACCACATTTTCTAAATCCTGTCTGATCCGTCTATAGCCATGTGTTATCTTTTGTGATAGTCATGTTTGGTAATAGTGATGGACTCACTTTCAATCTCAATGTTTCTGCGCGCTTGAAAATTAAAGTTGGTTTATCACCTACGTATTGTTTAATATGATCATCCAATCTCAGTAGATACCAATGTTTTGTAAGTACCTTTCTTTTGATGAAGTGACTACTACTGAATTTGGTGATAAAACCTACTAGCTTCGGTTCCGATGTATCATATTTACCTTTGGTGAGTAATGTTTGTTCTCTGTTCATCTTGCTTGACTTCATGTATGCTGCTTTAATACTCGTGGTGGAATACCCCCTTTGTTGGAACGGTTGTTCTAAGAGCTCACATTCACTTTCAAATCTTCTTTGGTTTTGACAACTCCTTCTAGCTCCGACATATTCCCCGAATGGTATGTTGTCAATCGTGGGTCTGAAATGACAGCTGCTGGCATTCAACGTAGAGTTTACCTCTGTGTCCTTTCCAAATGTCCAAGTTTCAAGGTGAGCTCCATCCACATGTATCATCAAGTCTAAGAAATTGATTTGGTTATTGTCGTGTGTTCCTGTAAATTCTATTCCGAACTTGTTGGTATTGATTCTGTTAGTGGATGGTAAGCATATGAGGACATGATTGATACTATTAAGTCATAATGACCCAATAAGACATCACGAAGATAAGATATGGTACACAAAAACTAACAAAGCTCTCTGTTTCTTTCTCCAACTTCCATGCCATGGGGCCTATTCCGCAGTCCTTAAGGATTCTATTAAGTACGAGATGCTGAATGCTGCATGCATCACATGGACTAAAAAAAATAATCAGAGTAAAAAAAAGTGTCTGTTTTCAAAACCCAGAACGTCCAGGGTAATACAATCAGCTGGAATGCTGATGTATGTTAATGATAAAGTGCTAAGTGCCATAGAAATGACACCAAGTGCATATATATATTATATAGTATAACATACATAATAATTGTGTCAACAAAGGGTAAATAAACATGCAGCTTGCAGCATAATGATGAAAATGATAATTAGAAACATCATTGCACTAAAATCATAAGTGCACATTTCAATAAAGTGCTAAGTGCATCACTAATTAGCATAATGTCTAATCCCTATTGCAACAATAAAACAATGCAAGCTGACATCTTTCTATAAGGAAAGTCAAACAGAAATGTCCATAATGATCACATAACATTACAGAGAGGACCATTGTAATATAACATGTATTATTGACAACATTAATGAGAGGACCATTGTAATACTGTGACCAATGAAATAAAGGACATTTTAAAAGTACTCTTTACAATAATAAAATGTACTATACATGACAACTGAACAGTTTTGCATTAGTGGTGTGAATGTTTGTCATATACATTGTAAAAAAACATATTGCATTGCGAGGTGAAATGAAAAAATGGACACAATGGACATTAGGAACCCAAAAATGTGTAACGTTCTTCATCGACAGTGTGTCAGTACGGTTTCAAAATGTAAAGTCGTTTTTGTCTCAAGCTGGCGTAACTTGAATGCCCGATCTCCATCACGAGAATTCTGAGCAACATGCTGAATGCCAAAATAGCTGATGCCATCATAAATTTAATGGAAATGCTTAGCCATGACATATGTAAAATCAGCATTCCTGATTGCTCCGACATGTTGGAGAATGCATTTGCAAATTGTGCTACCAACATACCACTTGTTGCATGAGCATGACAGCACATACACCACATATTCTGTGTCACTGGAAATCCTGTTTAATTGTTAACTTTCTTCCTCAAATGGGGTGAGCGTAGGTGTCACATGGAGTGGCATTGAGACTTGCCTTGTATTTAGCACATTTAAAGAAACCAGAAAGCATTCTTGCTATCCTGGTCAACCCACTGCTCCCTATTTGTTTAGGCTGTAAATAACTGGACACTTATTTATCCGTTATATTTAACAGGTGCGTCGGAGCACTGTGCTCACCCTAACAATTGAATACACAAACCAGCCCGTTTTTCTAAAGCCTCTTCTCTATTCTAAAACTATTTTTTAATTGACAGGTGTGACCGAATATTGTGCTCATTTCAGCTAACGGAGTCAGCAACAAGCTGGCTTATCCACAAGCCTTTGTGACTGGCAGCCAATGTTTAGAAATGCCCACTGTGTTTTACAGACCCGTTTCAGCCACATACTATGGCAATAGACTACTCGAAATTGAGAAAGGACCACGTCTATTGGAGCCATAGAGTTTCTGCTGTTTTACTTTGACTTTGCGATATAAGCTGACCTGTACACTGAGTGAGCCATATGTGAGCAAGCAACCGGTAGGTTGCGAAACGTGTCGTTTTTTACTGTTATTCAGTCTATTGTGACGACTTAAAAAACTGGAATTTTTTAAGAACATCAAGAAGCTTTTTCGGTGAATTAATTTATCTGCATGATACGGAGAGCCCGCTTGGAGTGCAAATCCCCAGCGCCTGCTTCAGCGTTGTTGTCCAGTTTTTCCATATATATTAGTGAAAAAACTAAATCTTTGTTAAAGGGATGTTCTGGTTACAAATAATCAAAAACCCCCATAAATGTGCCAGTTATGGTACAGTAAGCAACCATAACTCGCACCACACCGTGGCTTCTTTAGAAGCCACCTTTCACAGTATTGAAAAAGTTACAGGCCCCTACGCAGTCTGTGGAGTCCGTGGACAGCGCGGTAGTCCGCGGACATCAAATGTGTGTGGTCGTGGCATCAAAAATATTTAAGTCTTTCGCATGGGAAAATGGTGGCTCTGAAAATAACCTTCTTTTGTATTTTTGACTTTTATATTTTTTTTTTATTTTTAATGTAAACTAAAGAACATTGTACTAAACATAACTATTTCTTGAAACTTGAAAAAAAGTAGGCTTTTTTTCCCCAGTGTATCCATTTTTTTTTTGCATCTACTGAACAATGCTTTGTATATTTACAAAAACTGCTTCAAAGCTTTCTGAATGTTTTGCAGAAAAATCTGATTACCCGCATCTGTACTGTACTACATCTCTGCGGAAAATGTTGGCAATGTCAAGAGGTCATGACAACATCTCACAAAAATGCACACAAGCCTTATTGACTTTGCGCCTCACTTTCTCCATTTGTGGACCGAATGAATTTGAACGCATCCACATCTGTCTCTTGGCAATGCAAGAAAAAAACATTCTTGAATTGGGGAACATTTGCTTCAATTTTCCAAATGTCTCCTTCATTGAAAACTGCAATGAATTTCCAGTCACATACCCTGATACAAAAGGAAATAAAACCACAAGTATTCCAGCATAACCATTTAATTGGAGAGGAAACAATATGAAGTCACTGGTTGCTCTTAATAGTATTTTTTTCCATTAATACAAGTTGCATACTGATAAGGAAATTGTTCAGCCAGGCCTTGCTTAACAGGATTCATTAATATGCTCGAGAAGGATCTAGGCTTTTCATTAAAGATAACACTATTATTAGCTGTATGGAACAATTGTTGGTATTTTTTCCCCCATCTGCAATATTACAAACTGTAAGCTTAAGGCCTTTATCATATAGTTCCTGAACATAGGAACAGCAGAGAAACTATAGCTGGAGACCGAAACTCAATGTATACCCAGTTAGAGGTGCTCTCCCATCTCGGTAATTCAATGTTTAGTATATGAAAACCAGAAATTCTCGCCAAACAGGAGGTTGTTCTAAACAAATCAAGCAAGTTAGTACGATTTAAAAATAAGCTTGTTCTAAGAGGAACAATTTCCTCAATCTTTACCATACGGCCCAAAGACAAGTAAAAATTAGTATTCGCTTTGCAATGGGCCAGAGTGTAAAGAACGGGCTGAGAACTCGTTGAGCCAGAACGTTGCGAGACCCTACAAGATACCAAAGGAGCGGAGACAGGAGGCACCGTATCAGGGGCGATACTTGGTAGTTGTGATCTGGGGGGCTTAGAAGGCACAGCAAGAGCCTCAAATGAACATTGCTATTCGCAGAAGAAACATTTACCCATTGAACCGTGTAACACTGTCTGTCGGCGCTAACCATCACTCTGAATCCTAACTAACCTTTTGGAGCCATCGAAGGAGAAACCAAAGTAAGTGAGTCCACCGGAGCCAAGGGCAAACTTACAGAGGAATTAACAAAACCCACCCTTTTCTTGCAGGGAGGACCTAGGTTATTACTCACAGAACTCTCATGACGGTCGTCCTCATAAATTATGGGACTATCAATCATAGAAAGCTCATTACAAAGAGCGTCCATGGCATCATTGTCTTTCACAGCTATGATATTGAGGGTTTATAGTGATTACGTCGAAATAAAAAGGGATCAAAATGCAAAACCATCGAATACAAACCATCGCATACCAAACTATAGACAACCTATATTTTACAAGTAAAAGTGCAATTCCATCGACAATATACATGGACTGTTTTCAATGGAAATACACTTTTACATGTAAAAAGTAGCATTTCCATGCTTTTTATGTAACTTTAAAGCGTTACATGGCGCTGTCCAATGCTGAAATTTCAGCACTGGCCAGCTCCTTGTAACGTTTTTAAGTATTTCTGTATATTGGGGGGGGGGGGGTCCCCCCCAGCCCTAATACTAACACTAACCCAAACACTAACCCTTACCCTAATTTAACCCTTAATCTAACCATAGCCCCAACCCTAACCCTAAACCTAGCCCCACCCATAACCCTATCCCCAATGTAACCCTTAAGCCAACCCTAAACCTAACCCTAGCCCCAACCCTAACCCTAATGTAACCCTTAATCTAACCCTAGCCCCAACCCTAACCCTAATGTAATGCTTAATCCGACCCTAGCCCCAACACTAACCCCCAACCCTAACCCTAATGTAACCCTTAATCTAACCCTAGCCCCAACCCTAACCCTAATGTAACCCTTAATCTAACCCTAGCCCAACCCTAACCCTACTGTAACCCTTAAGCTAACCGTAGCCCCAACCCTAACCCTAATGTAACCCTTAATCTAACCCTAGCCGCAACCCTAACACAACTCTAACCCTAATCTAACCCCTAATCATAACATTACATTTCGATGGATCCATCGAATTTTATTCAACGAAATGGCCATTCTATGGAATGGTTTTCGATGGAAAAAATTTGATGGTTTGGTGTTAGATGTATTGCCATTCGATGGAATGACTGGATACCGATATTGAGTATTTCACCTTCCTTTAGAGCTCTAGTATTATAACCATCAACCGGCAACGATCTTACATGTGCAGAACAATTGAAATGAGCTGTGATTAGTTTCAGCCCTTGTCAGCGTGGAGGGAGCAGAAGAAATCATCTGTAAGTATTGTAGTGCTGTCAGCAGTTGCAACAGTGCTTTTAATGGACTTCAGAGGCAAACTTGCACTGTGCATCGTAAAGTCCCACAATTTAGTAATTTTCTTTTGTGACGGATGCGTAATCACAGGCAATATATCAGATTTGCCTTTCTTTGCCCTGGGAGGCTTGCTGTGGGCTTTGGACGCACCAAGAGGGTTGCAAACTCGCTTACCAGCTTTAGGCCTTTCACTTTCTTTTAAGCGGCATGCTTATCAGGGAATGCCCCAAGTAAGCAGGGGGTAAAAAAGCAGCAAAACAAATATAATTCCACCAACAGCTTACCGTCACAGCAAATGAGCAGTCGAGCAGGACACCCTTCGAAGTAGAAGAACGAAGGGCAGGGCCAAAAGAGCAGCGGCTGGAAAGAGCCTACTTAAAGGCTCCCCACAAGCATGCACGCCCAAACACCCAAACACTCCTGCTTCGCTGCGCAATAGAAATTAACGTTATATGTTCTCCTCCCAACAGGTCATCGACAGTGAAGAGAGACTCGGGAAGGAACTCCAAACACACCTAGAAGCAGAATACCAGCTGCAGAGGCTGCCCAAACACTTAAGCTACACTTCGCAAAGCAAATATACGGAATATGAAATATGGCTTACCGACTCATAACAAGGGTTTTCAATGCCTAAACGAGACAGTTTATATATATCTGTTTGCAAAACTAATACATAGGAAACTTTCATTTAAAATTTACTTTTTTCTCGCCAATAATAATGGCATAAATAAGGGGCTTGGAGCTGCCTACAAGTGACTTATTTGTTGATGAAAGGTTGCTGCATCGTGATAATGCAGCAAGCGAGGAAATGCACATCACGTGAAGAGAGCCGCAAGTATATGAAGAGATTTCAAAATGGCAGCAGCGCTGGATTATGAGGATGCGGGGTGCTACAAAGGCTCTTTGCTGACATATCAGGCAAGTTGTTTCTATGCTTAATCTAGACAAACGGAGGTGATATGTGAGAGGGGTACCTGAACCTAAAGAGGGAAGTCGACTTAAAGATTTGTCACTTACCTGAACATACAACGTGCCATTAAGTCTAATTAATTTTGGGAAGTTTAAAATCGAGGATGTGTGTAGATGGAATGTGACATGCACAAATGTTCACCACAGGCTACTGTGTAGAAGGGCAAGCGATCTTACAATCCGTACAAATATGTATTTTTGTAGATGGGAACTATCCCAGATATCTTTGGGTAAAGGAGATACATCAGAATATACCCCAGAACGTGGATTATGCAATGTGAGAAAGTAAAGTGCAAAGACGAAACTATCTGAAAACAATGTATATATTAAAAGAATGTGGATACTAATGAAGATTTGCTAAACAACTACTATTGAGAGTACATTACTAATATGATATCAACCTCTATGTCTCTCTTCCCCCACCAATCCACCAATCCTACTTACTACCAACCCAAATTTTCTGTCTGTCTATCCTCTTCATGATTTATGTTTAAAACTGACCATGTTTATCACGGACTTCAGATTCTGTTCTAAGTACATAAAAAAACCTAACCCGGTTTTGAAAAAGGCCTGTTGGCCGAAACACGTGTTAACCACAAAGGGCATGTCAAGTACCAACAAGAAACTGGTTTAATTCAGTATTTTGAATTATAATTTTGAATATAAATTAATTTGAATCAATACCAATTTATGTCTCGTTTTTTTGTCCGGCACCGCATCAGAATACCAAGATTGTTGAACAGTTTAATAAATACTCTTGAACTGTGATCACTTGTGTGTCTATTCTTGATACCATGCCTTCCTTAAAGAAGCCAGCTGCCGTCAAGTAAGTGTGGTCTTTGTGGGAAGTACAGCAATTACTGTATTCTAGTAAAGCCCCATCACTCTTATTACCTTACATAACATAGCACACTGATGCTAGCCAGCTATTAAGTAGTTTTCCAAACACTGTGTCCCAATTTTAGGTGGTTCTCCATTTAGTGCTTTGTCTCAAACTTGGGCGTTTATTCCCACTCGCCAGCTATCTTTTTTTTTACTGCTGTCTATCAAATATAAGTGTTTTTGTTTATTTTATATTCATTGTTTCCTGCTTACTTTTTATTTCTTTTATGTGTAAAGTTTTATTTTAAAACTAAATCACATTAAATAAATACAATTAAGTGTTTTCCCCCTACAGCAATGTGTGCCAGTTCTAGGCGTCCCCATACCACTGCTAGGTTTCAAATCTAGGTTGCTTCACCTCTAGTGCCATCTTCCAAATCTAGGCGTTTTTTTCTCACTGCTGTTGTGTTACAATTCATGGTGTGTCCCACATAGCACTGTGTTTCAGTTCTGGTTATTTCCTTACTACTGCTGTGTTTCAATTGTAGGTGTTTTCCAACGGCTGTTTTTCCAATTCTAGCTGTGTTTCAGTTCTAAGTATATCCTTAACCCCTTAACTGCCAAGTCCTCCCCCCCACCCCAGTGCCAGGGCCTTTTTTGGTGATTTCAGTATGTCGCCATTCAATCCCTTCTAACTTTTGTTACATGAGATATCTCGACCAAATTTAGCCCCTTTTCTTCCCACATGTAGGCGGTCATAACGCCCCCAAAGAATCTTAGTTTGATGTAGGGGGGGTGAGAGGAAATAACCAAAAAGGGAGATTTTTTTTTTCTTCAGAAAATACCAATAAAATAATGTACAAGGAAGCCTGTGGCGTTTTCCTTCTAAGAGCTAGGAACAAATGGTTTGCTGTGCTGAATTTACCATGTTCCAGGGTTTCGAGAACAGGTTGAGTGGAAACCAAAAGAACATTTTGATATGGTTACCATGCGTTTTGTGAGAGGTAGGCGCTTTTCGCCTTTTTTTTCCAATCGGACATGCATGGATGGAATGGAAAAGGAGGGTAGAAAGGCTGATTTGGAAGACAGAAAGGCATACATTTCTGAAAAGTAGACAAAATTCCAAGTTTAGGAAGGGGTGATTTGCGTACGTCAGGCAACAACTATGTAGGGAAAATGTCCATAGTTTGGGGAAAAATTGGAAAAATGACAGAAAAAAAGTTTGTGGTGGATATGGTTGGCCTGGTAAGGCAATGGCTTCTGTGAATTTTGAGAAAAGCAATGCTCCGCTACATTCCCTGACTCTTCCAGTTAGGAAATCACAATTTTTTCATAACGTTTCACAAAACAAACAATACCACAAGCAAAAAACGGAGGCATGGTACACAGAAGTTTTATGCTTATGGCCTAAACAGACGTACTTAGCATGTGTAAATAAGGAAAACAAATGTGGTGAAGAATGGTAAGCATACATTTATTGAAAGAGCACAGGCAGACCTTTTGAAGGGTAGGTGACTCGTGCAGGTTACAAAAGCGTATAGTGCCAAATGTAGGTCACATTTGGGAAATTAAATGGTTGTGTAACAAAGTGCAGCAGCAAATGTATGAAAACGTTATGAAAACCAAGCAAACACAACAAATGTCCTACCTTTCTGCGTTCCCACAGGTGTCCTGACGACAACAGTACCTCACGTGTGGTCCTACCGACCTGGGCGCAAAGGAAAAAGGCTAAACCACAGGTAACTCCTACTCTTTTGGCAAAAGCAGATTTTGCTGTTGTGGACAACCTTCAGATTTGGGCCTGGGGTGTCGCAGCCACCAAGGAAAACAGGAAACCCATGCATTTCTGAAAAAAAACAGCCGTGGGAATCCACAGAGGTCTGACTTGCGCGAATCGCCCCAGAATTTATTACCCACAATCCCTGGCAAAGTCCAAAATTTGGCAAAAAAAACCCCTCAATTTTTGGACATTTCCCCCCACTAACCCATCGAAACACACCGCCAACAATGCATTTCCTACCTTCCGCGTTCCAACAGGTGTCTCGAGAAAAACGGTTCCTCACATGTGTGGGTGCACCTATCTTAGCGCAAAGGGAACATGCTTAACCACTGGTAACCCCAAGTTTTTCAGCAGAGCAGATTTTGAGGGATTTTGCTCTTGTGGACAACCTACAGATTTGGGCCTAGGGTGTTGATGTGTTTTCATCTGATTAATGTTTCATCCATCCCGATTCAAGTGAGCGTTTTTGTCTCTTCAGGATTCCAAGCTGTGGAGCGAACCAGTTTTGGTGTCCAAGATTGTCCATTACTAGTTTGGATTTGAGAGGTGCAGTTTTATCTAGCATTTTAGTAAAAATGCTAGAGAAGGAGGACACCATACAGACAGCTGAGTGTGTGAATCGCGCGTTAGTCATGATAGTGTCTAAGCAAATCTGAAGGTCTTGAGGGAGCACCCTTTTAAAATTCCGGCTAATGACTGTTTTGGTGCCATTAATAGGTTTTGAAGGGGGGCCTAAAAGTTGGTACATTGCGGCTACCAAACCTAAAAACACACCTACGCGGCAGTGAACAGTGTCACCAAACTGAAGCTGCCAACCACACATCACAGCTCTCACTCTATTTTCCCCG
The DNA here is from genome assembly GCF_040938575.1 of Ambystoma mexicanum. Classification (NCBI taxonomy): domain Eukaryota; kingdom Metazoa; phylum Chordata; class Amphibia; order Caudata; family Ambystomatidae; genus Ambystoma; species Ambystoma mexicanum. The sequence continues at coordinate 83,101,232 of NC_090933.1, forward strand.
CTCAGCCGTGTTAACTCACCCCCCACCCTCCTTGCATTACAGATCTACAAGAGTGCCAAGAAACTACATCAGTGGCAACAGCGTGCAGTATAAGAACTTTTAACATAATATAACAATTTATAATGGATGGAAACCAAAATCATTATTTTCTATGATCATTGTCCGGTACTAATTAAGTTAAAATCTGAAAAACCCATAGTTGTGGCAAATGGACAACACTATTTTGGTGTGTTGTGAATTTGTGCAAGTAGTTGGAACAAAATGAAGGTACTACACACTATTGTACAGCATAGGAACTCTTCAAAGTTGCAGAAAGGTTACAAATAATTTCAAATAAAGTGGTTTAGATTAACTACCTTTAGATTAACAGATTTAAAAGGAGAATAAGGGAAGCACACACAACTTTCTGCTTTCGATCATCTGCTTAAAGACTGAAATGGGAGACCTGTGAATTGATGGCAAACAGGCTACCGAAATGTGCACTATACAAAAGAATGAAAAATTCACATGTCTGGTAGGGCTATGACTTTTGAACTTCTCATCAACGCTGAACTCCCAAGTGGCTCAGAGAACGAAGCAAAATATTTTAAAGGCTAACTTTGCTGTAGAGAATCAATACTTCGTTCAAAGTCAGGCTGGTAAAAAACACAAATCATGGACTGAACAGCACTCGAATGGATGAGAGGTTCAATGCCATTGACAAACTTAGAATTATGCTTTCCAAAACAATTTGGTTGCCTAGTGCTTTATACAAGCAGTGGAAAGTAAGGGTGTCATTTAGCAACCATCTTCCATTCAGAAGTGAATCACTACTGCGCAGTGAACAGGGCAGAGAGTTCATGGAACTTGAGGCAAAAAGTAAAAATATGCATGCAAAAGCTTTTTTTGAAATGTGTATTCTAAAGGCAAAGTAAACCACACCACAGAAGTTTAATGGAGTGCGCCTGTGTGGCATCTGTATGCAACCTTGCCAAAAAGAAGTAGAGCTAATAGTATTAGAAACAATGACATGAGACAAAACTTAAAAAGAAAGTGTGGTGTTTTACGCAGCATGTAATCAAGTAATTACCTGACCTTCATGAAAAGGAATCCCAGTTTCTTGTAGGAAGATCAATACCTATGAAGGAATAATGTTCCCAGAAGGAATGTAGCCCTTCCAAGATCAAATAGAAAGGGTTGAAAATAGATGTTCTATTACCAAACACTGGGAGTGCAGAACAATGTTAGGGTAATGGAAATGATTGTGGCTATGAAGTAGCTGCTATAGAAACTGAGAAACCCGAGGACATTCTCATATCTACTCCCTTTGAATTCCTCTTCTCAGCTGGCCAGGGAAAGGCCATCGCTTTTGGATCCTGCCCCTGGGGGTGGAGATGCAAGGGAGGATCACCTGGGTGGAGGGTTCTTGGGAATTGGGGGGAGGATGTCCGCAGGCGAGACGCAGTATTCACTGTTTCCCTTTCTCAATGAACCATCAATCCCTGAAGCCTTCACAGGGTATTGTCAACATCCCTCCTTTTTTCCTGCACCCCAGATAGATCATTCCAATAGAAGTACAAGGAAAAAACAAGAAGGAGAACTCTGCGTTATGTGGATAGACTAGACCTATATTTAACCCCTTGAATAAAATCTAGAACCTGTCAGAATACAGCCTACCCTCCCCCAACATTTATAGGTTATCACTCTTCCGCTCTGTTACGTATACCCACTGTCCCACATTCATATCGCCATAGTATTGGGACGAGGAAGAGGCAACTAGGAATAGTAAACACTCAGTTGTCATTTAATCACTCTGGTACTGGATGAGGAAGAGGCCCGAGGACAATTGTGGGGGTCAGACATGTCCCGATAACTATGGTCAGGAAACTAGAGCAATTAACTCACACCTGCAACCTGTTAAATGGTTACAGGTGTATAAAAGGAGAAACCAGCAGAAAGAGCGAGAGGGAGATCCAGCGGGGCAGGAGAGCACGGCAATCCAAGGCGGAGCGGGCTGCAGGAAAGTCTGGAGGAAGCGGAAGTGAGAGAGGAGCAAGCGAGAACCTGAGAGTGAAACCAGAGCACCAGGAGGAGCGGCCACACACCGTGAGTGATCGGGAAGGATCACTCAGGCGGGGCGCAAGAGGGACATAGTATGTGTAACGGCGGATGACAAATGGGTCTGGAGACCAAACGTGAACTATTGAATACCGAACAAGTTGCCAAGCATGTAATGCGTTTTGAATACTGAACAGAGGAACAGATATGAGAATACCAACAAATGAAACAGAAAGTGAGGTGCATTTTCGAACGAGAGGAAATTAAAGAGACCGCATTTGGGCACACCAAGTGAAACAAGTAAAAAGCAAAACACTATTGGATAGTGAGAGCGAGGTGGTAACCAGGGGAAATACCATGAAGGAAAGTGTGTGAGAGTCACATGTTGATAAAGGCAAGAAGCTGTTAAAGGGCAACCAGAAGCATATGTGGACTTATGACACAGATACAGAAATGAAACCAGTGTTATCAAGGAAGTCCTATGAGAAGGAATAAACTGTTGCAAAGTGCCAAGGGTTATCATTGCGCAATCTGCGATGGTTGAACTGGGTGGTCCGACAACTGCGTCTAGACCGAGGAATCCTTACTTGGAGTAAACCAAGATAAGTCATGAGGCTGAGGCTGGTCGGACTAAGATTGTTTAAGTGACAGAAAATTAAGCCAAACTAAGTAAGTTGATTAGGTGAATTTGAAACCAGAAGAACTGTGTTGAACTTGGGGAAGGGAACACCAAGACCATTTTGTGGAACTGTGTTGTACTTGAGGAAGGTAACCCTGAGACAATTTTGTGGAACTGTGTTGAACTTGGGGAAGGGAACCCTGAAATAACAGATGCCGGACCGTTGGTGCGTATGCTATGCTTTGCTTTAATGTTCATTGGTTGCCAACAATCAGGGTTGATAGAAGAGGCGAGGAAGGTAGGTACATAAAGACACGATATACGGTAACGGACACCCATGCAGCCAGCTTCCTTCTGGCAACTGACAACTATCACCCTTAGAACACAGAAGTACCCACATTCCACAAGGCCCAGAGGCTCTGTCATCACAACAGAACCTCTGACACCACATCACCCGATCCACACACAAAGCACATTACTACACTTCTCCCTCCACTAACAGATACACACCCAAATGGAAAGAAATGGAAGTAATGACTAGCACAACTAGACACCTCATCCCGTGCACACCACCCACGCTAGAGTTTTCCCACCAAGTGACCAGCATAGTAGGAAATACGCTGAAGCCCTTAGGAGAAAACAAAAGTAGCCAACACAAAGCAAACCAAGACCCGGACCCATCAAAATGCCAGGGCCCAACACCGAATAACAAAAGGTGCAGATAACGATGGATCACAATAAATCTAATGCTGTTAAAGAATAAACACCACCACCAGATCAAACACGTACCAGATCAGAAGACGCACCATCAGTCCACTCCCTCCTTACACCAATGCAGGACTGGAACAAAAATGCCCACAGAAGTGGAAAAAGTACATTAACGGCCACTGCACCAAACCAACCGACAGGAACACCACAAGAGACAAAACAAAAAACTGCACTCCTTCCACTCTGGACTGTCCCCCAGAGCCACAGGCCTACCACACCTGAGAACCGACCAACTTGCTTCCCTATGAGCAACAACACAACTACCCACAATCCCATCAGACAACCAAAAATACCAGCAAAACACCACGTAATACCGACCCAAATAGTCCACTGGCAATGTTGCCAATGTCGAACAAATAGCTTTAATGGGACAAAAAGAAATATCCCAAAGGACGCCCTTGCTGCAGAAACACATCCGTGTCCAGCATTAAACACCACAAAAACCATATGCACAATGGCATAGTCACACCTCCACCCCTCCAAACACACCACATCACTTCCTTGTACCATGTAAGCTTAAACCACGAAAACACCTCAACTCCTCCAAACACACATAGTACATAGTCATCCTTGCACTATGTGCCTTAAATCTTAAAAACACCCCAACAACACCAAACACACCCACAGCACTTACTTGCGCCATGTATATTTAAATCTCTAAAACACCTCAACGCAACTAGACACACAACTCCATCGAACACACACAGCTCACTCCTGCACATGTAACTTTAATTGTCTAAACACCTCAACGCCCCCAAACACAGTTTATCCCTGCACCATGTACTTTAAATCTCGAAACACCTCAACACCTCAAAACACAAGACAGCTCTTCCTTGCGCCATGTAGCTTTAAACCTCGAAAACACCTCATGCCACTAAACACCTCAACACCTCCAAGCACAAATGCAGTACAGCCTTGCACAATGTCACTTTCATAGCACATAAATGCACCATGTAAATCCTTGCACCAAATTTGTGTATCCGAACCTCATTACATCCGTGTAATAACAGAACAAAGATAACTTGGTGTCAACCCAACACCCTCATGTCCAAATCAACATTTCAGGAGGTGCAGAAAACATCCACCTGTAAATAAACAGTATACACTGAGAGCAGTGTCCATACCCAGAACACGCCAACCCTGCACCCTCGTGTCCAAATTACCATTGGAGATACACCGCTAACACAGGGGAAAACCTAAACACCTAAGGAAAGGGCCACAACATCAACACAAAACAGAAACACAAACAACGGCCCGACGCCTACACCACTAAACCACCCCAGGGAACATCGAGCTCTTCGCTCCTCCACCTCCAACTCCTTCAGGCTCAAGTCACTTCTCCAAGCAATGAGTTGGTGGTAGATCTCTTTCTTCGGCTGGGGTCTGCTTCTCTGAAACATGTGGAGAACCATCTTCGGTTCAGGAACCACCTCAAGACCTTCCTCTTTGCTTCTGCCTTCTCTCTTCCTCTCCCCTGCAGATTTCGGTCTGTTTTTGCACTGGGCACCTGGCTACCATCTGAATTCGGGCCCAGATTCCAACCCACCCAGCTGCATACCTGCACTGCCTCCGAGTAACCCTTGCACTTGGGTCTGTACCTGCAACAATACAGTCCCCTTACCTGCACTTTTCAGTCACCTGTTGTCTGTGTTCATTCTTGCACTTGTCACTTGCTGGCCGCACTATCTGTTGTTGACTTGATCACGTGTTCAGCACTTTCCACTCCTCCCCTGTCCCTAGCACGTTCCCCCTCCCCTGCATTTGCGCTTTCTCAATGTTACTGGGCCTAGTAAGATCGTTGTTTGTCCTCCTGTGTACCCCTCCCTTGCTTTGTTGTGCCCTGAAACACTTGTGTATAGGCGCAATATAAATAAAATATATCATCCTATCCGACTAGCAATGGGCCATGACATGAAACAGACAGTGAAAGAAACAGGCCAGACACCAATACATGCTAACTACTCCCTTTAACCCAAGCTAAACCGGACTGTGTCCGTGAGCCAACTCCATAGGTCTAAATCGAATTGTTTCAACTTTTCCGAAATGCTCCGACAACCATAGTAAACCTACGGGCAATCCATTCCATTCCAGCACACTCAACACTCCAACTCTCCATCGTCGAAATGTCGAACACAGCAGCAGTCACTTCTCCACGCTGTGCTGCCAGTCCATTAGTTAACTGGGAAGGGAATACAGTAATCATTCTTAGGCCTTGAAGTTTCCGAATGATCTAAACAGAAAACTAGCATACGAGGCCTGATGGCATTTCTTCTAGTGCAAGTGCACGAGTGTTACAGTTTCAACCAAGCTAGTGAGGGGGGACAGACAATGGTGCGGGGGTCGGGACAAGACCGACAAACTTACTTTTCCTCGTGCATTTAGTTAATGCATGCGTACAGATGGAGGGACAAGGAAGAGGGGTGGGGGTACAAACGCATCTAGTCCAACAGGGCCCTGGGTTAAGTGCAGAGAGGTTGACTTGCTCATAGAGTGTAGGCAGAAAGTGAAGTAATGCTGAACATAGTGCAGTGGCCCTGAGGCAAGTGCAAAGACTGGAAGGGGGCCGGGGGGTCTTGGACCTGAAAGGCTCTGGAGGTGAACCAGGCAACCAGTCAGCAAAAACTGAGCAGAGTTAAGAATGTGGGTTAGCAGGGTAGAGGGAGAGAGAAGAAGGAAGTGAAGAGAAGGTCCTGAGGAGTTTCCAGAACTTCAGGTGCTCCGGCTCAAGGCGGAGAGAGGCAGGGAGGCTGTTCCAGAGGGAGGCACCTGCAGAGGTTAAAGATCTACCCCAAATCTCTGTTTGTGAAAGCGTCTCACCCGCAGAGAGTTGGAGGAGGATGAGCAGAGGACTCTAGAGGGAGACTATTTAGGAAGGGAGTGTTGTAGATAGTGCTGGCCCTGGCCCCAGGAAGCCTTGTGGACAATGCAGAGGGTTTTGATATTGATACTTGCAGCCACGGGGATCCAGTGTAGGGATTTCAGCGGCAGAGAGATGCAGTCCCTGGGCTTGAGGCCAAATATAAGTCTCGCAATACTGTTCTGGATGAGTTGTAGAGGCCAGAGAGTAGTAGTAGGAAGGTTTAGAAAGGGGCTATTGCAGTAGTCCAGTTTAGAGAGAACCAAGGCTCTCCAGGTGGCAAGCCTGTGGGGGAAAGTGAAAAAAGGTAGAATACCTCTGAGGAGGTGCAGTTGATGGTGGGAATTTTTGGTGATGTCTGGGATGTGCAAAGATAAGGAGAGAGTGAAGTCAAAGATCACTCCAAGATTTTTTGCCTCATTGATAGGTGAGGGTGCAGGGCCAAGGGAGGCCGGCCAGTGAGAAAGTGGGAGCAGGGGTCCTAATGAGGACAATCTCTGTCTTACTGGCATACAGGCAGAGATTGTTAGCAGCACACCAGGACTGAATTGCGGATAGGCAGTCAAGGATGAGCGAGGAGGAGGCTGAGGGAAGCCTGAAAGAGAGCTGCTTGTCATCAGCATAACACTGAAAGTTAGAGGTAAAGGTAGAAATCCTGTAGGCCAAGGGGGCTATGTAGATATTGAAGAACCAGGGGGGCAAGTTAGATCCCTGGGGACACCACAAGTAGAGAGAGTGATAGAGGAGAGAAAAGGCCCAAGTTCCACATGGGAGGGCCGGTCAGAGAGAAATGAGGCGAGCCACGCCAGGGCCTGATCTGTGATGGCCAGGGTATCACGCCGATGGGTGATCAGGATGTTGTGGTTTACTCTATCAAAAGCAGAAGAATGAGGATAGAGGGAGAGGTAGAGTTAAGATCTGAGAGCAGGTCTTCACAGGTGATCAGAAGAGTGGTGTCTGTGTCTCTGGATGCTCTAAAGCCAGACTGATGGTCATGAAGACAACCAACAGATTCAGTGTGGACGCTAAATTGGGTAATGGCCAGCTTTTCCAGGAGATTTCACCAGGAAAGGGGTGATGGAGATCGGGCCATAGTTTGCCGGAATAAATGGGTCGGCGGAGGGTTTTCTGAGCAGAGGGTGCACAAGAGAGTGCTTGAGAGGAGAAGGGAAAACTCCAGTGGCAAAAGAGAGGTTGCAGAGCTCAGCCAAGGGGGAGGGGGTAGGTGTCCACCTGCTTGAAAGAGGCTTTCATAGACCGGACTTGTCTAGAGACCTCATCAGGTGTGACAGGGGAGAGGGAGGAGAGAAGAAGGGAAAGGGTGGGGGCGGCCGAAGGGGGCCCAGGGGAATGTTGGTGCAGGAGGGGAAGCGGAAGAGAGTGAGGACAGGATGTCCTGTGTTTTGGTGGTGAAATGTGCGGCAGGGGCGAGCAAAGGGCCAAGTGGGTGCAGTAGAGGATGCGGATGCAGTGGAGCTGGCAAGCTGCTTGCAGACTTTAAAAAGTTGCTATCCCTGGCGGGCCCCAAGGATGCCGATTGGTGGCATAGTACCCTCGCACTGACTCTGACCTCGTTTGTGTGGGGAAGGTCTTACCGGGGGCAGTGTCCTTGCCCTGCTGCACTCCCCTCAGCAGCTCCTGACGTTTTGCCATCCCATCCCACCTTCGTCGCCAGTGAACTAACGGATGCTGGACTGTCGGTATGTAATGTCCATTGGTTGCAAACAGTCAGGGTTCACTTCAGAGGCAAGGAAGGTAAGTACACAAAGACACAATATACGGTAACGGACACTGGATCCCCCCACACCCATGCAGCCGGCTTCCTTCTGCCAACTGACAACAGTCACCCTTATAACACAGAAGGACCCACATTCAACAAGGCCCAGAAGCTCTGACATCACAACAGAACCTCTGACACCACATCACCTGATCCACACACAAAGCACATTACTACACTCCCCCTAGATCATTGTGTATGGAACTGTGTTGAACTTGGGGAGGGAACACCAAGACCATTTTGTGGAACTGTGTTGAACTTGGGGAAGGGAACGCGGAGTCCATTTGGTGGAACTGTCTTGAACTTGGGGAAGGAAGCCAGGAGCTGGAAAAAGCTCATAACCTCAGTTTGAACACAGTTTATTTGGTTGCTGACATCCCTGCACATTGTTTAGCTTAAGCTGTGAAGGCAAGTATAGGTGTTGGACACAGACAGACTTAAGTTGAACTCACTGACTCAAACTGTGCTTAGTTTATTTAGGTAGGGAAATCCCACCTTAGTATAAGGCAGGTCAGGCCTTACACCATCCTGACATTTGAGTTAATAAAGATCTTTTGTTTGAACTTTGAGTCTGTTGTCTGTGTCTTGCTTCATGATAGCTTCACAAAACTGAACTACATACACAGTAGTTGTTTGAACTTTGAGTCTGTTGTCTGTGTCTTGCTTCATGATGGCTTCACAAAACTGAACTACATACACAGTAGTTGGGAGAGAAATTTACAGGAAGTGAGACTTTAACCTTGATATGGACCTAGAACAGAAGCTTATATAGACACGGATCAAAAAATGCAATTTTGCAGAGCCTATTATGGTATCTTCAAAGTGTGAGAGAGCTACATGATACTTAAACGATCATCCTAAACTAAATAAAGCAAATGAACATCCATCCATGTTTTATCTCGGACAGAGAAGAAAACAAATGAAGTTGTTTTGTACCCACTTTAGTAGAACATTATGTGACATTGATGGGGTTGGGAAATAGGACACATTGATTTTAAAGAAAGAGAAGCATTATTTTTAATGAAATAGAGTTTGCATTTTTTAAATTTTTTTAAAAAAAACTTTTCTTTATTGGCATGAGGAAAAAGCAGGCAAACAACACAGTGCACATATCAAATAATGCTACACATAATGAAATGACATTGCATACAGGGATGAACAGAAAAAGACAAGCAGATTCTTGCGCCAATCAAAGCATTGCAGGAAGTAACATTGCAGGAATTAACAGGGGCTATGAGTCCGACAGAGGAGAGGAAAGCAGTTCAATATCATCTTTACTGTTCAAGTAACTGCAAAAGTCAGCCCATATGTTCTTGAGGCGGGAGGCCATGGGGAGGGTGCGGATATAGTCCTTCTCACACATTTGGGTCCAGGTTAGAGCCTTCAGCCACATTTCGAAAGAGGGAGGGAAGCGGCGCTTCATGCATTGTAATATACATTTTTTGGCAACCATTGTCCCAACATTCAGAAACCTGGACACCTTATTCAACTCCAGCCCATCCCATAACCCAAATAGAGCGGCCAGCGGGCCAGGTGCAACTTGGATCCCAGTTATTTCAGTAAGGGCCTCCATGATGGCCTTCCAGATGGGCCCAGCGCCTCACAGGACCAAAACATGTGGATGTGGTCCGCTTCCGTGGATTTACATCTCGGGCAAGTAAATTCCTGACTATGTGCAAATCTACCCAATTTGTACGGAGTGTAGTATAGGCGATTCAGGAGCTTGTATTGTATGCATCGAAATCGAACATTTAGGGATACCTTACGTGTATGCATGCACATCCTACCCCACATGGCATCGGTAATGGTCAAACTCAGCTCGTTATTCCATGCCTCCCGCATTAACGGAGAAGCGTCACCCAATTTCTCAAGTAGCATCCTGTATAGGGAGGACGTAATACCTTTAACCCTGGGTGAGTTGGTTATAAAGTGAATTTCAGGAGAGTCTGGGAGTTCGTGGGGGAAGGATGGAAACATGGCACGAATCGCCGTCCTCAACCTGAAATATTGCAATAATTCCAGCGCCGAGCCATAGTGACCAGGCCGCCATGTCTGCGGGGTGATAAATTTCCCTTCAGGAAAGAGGTCCGACAGCACACGATAGCCAAGGCCCTGCCAATGTTGCACAAGAAGTTTGTCGTGAGTGGGACTGAGACCCGGGAATTGCCATATGGGCAGCCATTTGTAGTACGTGCGGGAGCCAGAGTGGGATTGTAATAATCGTCTCCATGCCATGATCGTGGCGGCCACTGGATCTGCAGGAGCATCGGCACAGTACGCGCAGTGGAGGATCAGGGACAGAGTGTTGACCTCCTTGGTAGCTAGTTTCTCAAGTTTCACGTGTGGGGAGGGATCAGAGAATACATACCAGTGTGAAGCATGTTGTGCCTGTGCCGCTATCCAGTACCGAGCGAGATCAGGGGCCGCAAAGCCCAGGGCCATGTGCTACCATTTTTTACGAACTGCACCAGAGTGCCACAGGAATTGGGCGCATGATATATGTAGACTCTTAAAGTATTGCTTCCCTGGCCATATCGGGACATTTGTAAAGATATATAAAAGCTTGGGGACAATAATCATCTTGATTAGGGATAGCCCGCCCGACAGCGAAAGGGAGAGGTTGCGCCATCTCAACATCCGTTCTTCCATCTGCCGCGCCATGGCTATGTAGTTATCAGCTAGTAACGAAGGCTGAGAAAGGGATACTTGAACCCAGAGATATCTGATTCCTCCCGGTGACCAGCGGAGGGGGAATTCGCGTGACGGTTGGGGGGTAGCTACGGTGAGCGGGAATATTTCAGACTTATTGAGTCAAGGTGGGTGGATGGGTCCCTTATATAGAGGAGTACTTCGTCGGCATATAGCGAGATTATCTCCGGAGAATCTCGTAGACGTATATCTTTCTGGCCATGCTTATTCCTAACATGATCAGCCATGGGCTCAATAACAAGCACGAACAATATAGGGGAGAAAGGGTAGCCTTGGCGCGTACTCCTATGGAGTGTGAAAAGAGACGAAGCCCGAGAATTGACCAGGACCCTGGCCAGTGGGTTCGTGTACAGTAGCTTAATGTATGAAATCATACAGAAACCAATACCCATTTTATGCAGCACCACCTACATATATTGCCAAGACACCATGCCAAATGCCTTCTGGGCATCGAGGGTGACCGCTACATACCTGGCATCAGGGTCAATTCTGGACATGACATTCAACAACCGACGGATGTTAAAGGACGTCGAGCGGCCCAGTACAAAGCCACTCTGGTCAGGGTGCACCAGGTAGGTCATTATAGGAAGGAACCTATTTGCAATAATTTTGGCGAAGATTTTTGTGTCCGTGTTAATTAGGGACAAGGGTCTAAAGGACCCACATTCGTACGGTGGTTTACCCGGCTTGGGGAGGACAGTTATGAGGGCTTCACGCATGGACTGAGGCAAGGTGGCCAGCCTGAGCGACTCATTCCAGACTTCAAGGACCCTGGGTGCTAGAACGCCAAGGTGAGCCCATCCGGGCCAGGGACCTTGCCCTTTGGGAGGCCCGATATGGCAGCCGTGATTTAATCAAGGGTTATCGGAGTATCCAGCTGATCGGCAGAGGAGAGGAGGGTCATGGGGATTTGATCCAAGAGGAGGTCTGTATCCTGTGTGCTGTGTTCCTGCTGGGGACCGTATAGGGTCATGTAGAATTCAGTAAATATCTCAAGGATGCGTTGGTCAGACCAGTGCTGATTGCCCCCAGCGTCCCTGGTACAATTGATGTGGGTCCTACCACCTTCCGCCCCGACCAATCTGGACAGGGTTCTCCCCGGTCTCTCACCCTCACCATATTTCCGCGCCACTAAGGGGCGGACATAGTATTGTACCTCTCTAAGGGCGTGGGCCTCAAAGGACTCCAATTCCGATCTTATCTGTGCCAGTATGGACGGGGAGGGGGCATTGATGTAGTCTCTCTCAAGTTCCTTAAGCTTTGCTTCAGAACTCTGCAGGCTGTTTTTGATGTCTCTAACAACCCCGGCCTCCCTGGAGATACACATCCCCCCTAACAAAAACTTTGAACGCCTCCCACCGAACCCCATCAGATGTATCATGTCTTATGTTACATTCAAAGAAGGTGTTAATGTCGGCCAGAATGTCAGCTTTGAAAACCACATCCTTCAGAGCCTCGGACTTGAAGCGCCAGGCGGAGTGGGAAGGCCGGCCATGTCCCATCTTGATCCGCAGCGTCACAGGGGAATGATCTGACAGCATGCGCGGTAATAATCGAGTATCTGTAGTCCTACCCACCATCTCGCTAGAAATAAGAAAGAGGTCAATTCTCGACAGGCTGTCATGCACTGATGAGTAGAAAGAATACTCCCTGAGGAGAGGGTGAAGGGCCCTCCACACGTCAATAAGTCCTAGAGTAGCGGCATGTACATGGAGACAGTTGGCCGGCCTTGAATTGGCTCTGCAAGATGTGCCAGATCTGTCCAACTCATTGCTAAGAATTAGGTTCATATCCACCCCCCCAAATGACTGGGACTCCTATATATCTCAAAAGTATTGTGATGACATCAAAGAAACCTGGGGAATCAAAGTTTGGGGCATATGTGTTCACAAGGAGGTATTCCGTATTTTCAAGAAGGCAGTGAAGAATCACATATCTACCCTCTGGGTCTAAGTGACTGGTGCGCAGTGAAAAGTGGACTGATTTGTGGACCAAGGTGAGTCCACCCCTAGACTGGGAGGAGTATTTTGTATAGTATCTATTCGGGCCCCAGGTGGGAGCCAGGCATGTTGCCAGGCGCCCAGTAGCATGTGTTTCTTGAAGGAGGAGTATTTTAATTCCATGCCGCTGTGCATACGCAGTGATCCTGCGGGTTTTAGTATAATTACTCAGCCCACGGACATTTCATGTCATGAAACTAAGGGACATAGAGCCACATCAAGGTAAATCCCAGCATCCATTTTGGCCATTCAACACCCTGCACACAGCCCCAGTGAGACCAAACCGTCCTGCCACCAATGCATCTGCTCTCATGCCATTTTCAATTAAACAACCCCAACTTTGCCACCCCCGTCCCTCACTGCGCACCCACAATCTGCAGTGTAGTAAGCCCCACCCAGACCAGAGACAACAGGGTGCCATAACCAACCTAGCAACTCCAACCCATATGCCCAACAGCGGCGAAACTGGGAACAGACCAAAACTACTAGTATTGCAATCGCAGCGGGGGTCACCACTGCCGTTTACCCAATTCAGCAAGTAGTGCGGCACAAGAAGCGCCTCCTGGGCGGATACAGCATTTCAATGCACTCTTTTCAATGAAAGCATAATGACGGATGGTAACAGACAAGGAGATATATAGTTAGCATTAGCATGTTGGAAGTGTGTGACAGCTCAGTCATTGTCCATCATATGATCTGCAGGTGCTCTCAATGGGATTTGTGATTCGATGAATTTCGCGGCTTCATCCGGAACTGTGAAGAAGTATAACTTGTTACGGTAGGTAAATTTGAGCCGCGCCAGAAATAACATTGCATATTCAATTTCTCTTTCCCGAAGCATTTTCTTCACCCAGTTGAACTGTCTGCACTCCACCTGGACCCCCACAGAAAAGTCTGGGAAAATTCTAATGATTTGGGAGTCCATCCTCAGTTCACCCTTCTCATGTGCGAGGCGCAGAAGGGAATAGTTTCTTACCTGTAACTCCATTTCTCCAGCATCGGTATCTTTCATGGATTCACATGCTTAGAATATTCCCCGTCGTCAGACTGTGACCCTCGGTACACATATATAGCCTTTTCCTATAGGAAAACTTCCAACACTTTTGTGTCCTATCTACGTCCTTTTAGGACCCGCCTACACATGCTCCGTAGGCCGTCCCAGTATAAGAGGCCCGCCCCCGCGGCTCCCCTTCAGATTTCGGCCCCTCCAAAGTAGGAAGGGTTAAACTTATCACGCAAATACATTGCATTCCAGGGAGGTTGGCGGGCGCATGTGAATCCATGAAAGATGCCAATGCTGGAGAAATGGAGTTACAGGTAAGAAACTATTCCCTTCTCCAGCATTGGATCTTTCATGGATTCACATGCTTAGAATAGATTGTATAGCAGTAACACCTGAAACGCACCATAATACACAATGCATATGTACAGCAGGAATAAGTTTACTCATATAACCTTTCCCACATAAAGTATACTGTCATCAAAAGGTAGAAAACCGACTCTCCACAGCGTGGAGCTTACCTTACTGAAACAGATGGCGCAGGACAGCTCTTCCCATCTGCACCTCGTCTGCATGCTGCCTGGCAAGGCAGTAGTGGCGGGTAAACGTGTGGGGCACTGACCATGCCGCAGCCTGGCATATATCCGTTAGCGGAATTCCTGCCCATAATGCTGCTGAGGAGGTCGTTGATCTTGTAGAATGGGCTCTGGGATGCCCTTGCAGCGGCCTTCCGGCCTTGGAGTGGCAAAACACAATCGTCGATGAGACCCATCGAGCCAATCCTTGTTTAGAGATCGCTTTTCCCCTCGTCGACGGACCATATGCGATGAACAGTTGTCGAGTAGACCCGAGTTCCTGTGTACGATGTAGGTAAAATTTCAGAGCCCTCTTAACGTCCAAGGTATGAAGAGCTTTTTCTGCTGCCGATGATGGGGTCGCGAAGAAAGTAGGTAGAACAATGGACGAGTGTTTGTGATACACTGTCGGAACTTTTGGGACAAACGTAGGATTAGTTGCCAGGACCACCTTGTCCTTAAAGAATCTTAAGTATGGCGGGTCTACGACCGGCGCTTGCAGTTCCGAGATTCTCCTAGCTGATGTGATAGCAATTAAGAATGCCAACTTCCACGATATGAATTTCATGTCCGACGTGGCCATAGGCTCAAAGGGCGGTTTCATTAAGCCTGCCAACACTGTGTTGAGACTCCAAGTTTGAGGGAAACGTTTTACCGGGGGAAAAGTTCGAAATACACCCCTCATGAAGTGTTTCACAAGTCTGTCGCTGAACAGAGGAGACGACTGTCTCTTCCTCGTGAACCTCGAGATGGCCGCGAGGTGCACCTTTATCGATGTGAAGGATAAACCCCTCTCTGCCAAGAGAAGCAGGTAAGGTAGAACTTGTTCCGGCGTTACCGTCAACGGTTGTAGGCCTTGCTGTCCTCGACACCATTCACAGAACCTCCGCCACTTCTAGGTGTAAGATTTGTTGGTAGAAGGGGCTCGAGCCGCCTGCAGAATTTTTTGACAATCCTCCGAAACGTCTAACGCACCGAACTCCGAAAAGTCAGGAGCCAGGCTGCAAGGTTGAGACTGTCCGGGTCGTGATGCCACACCGTGCCTTTGTCCCGGGATAGTAGGTTCGGGACTCTCGGAAACGCTATTGGACGTTCCAGCGACCGGTGAAGCAGGTCAGAGAACCACGGTTGCCGCGGCCAGTACGGTGCCACTAGAATTACCAGGCAACTGTATCTGCGTATCCACTGTACTGTCCTCCGTATGAGGGGGAACGGAGGAAAAGCATAAAGGAACATGTCCGTCCATGGGAAGGAGAATGCCTCCCCCATGGAACCCTCCTGAGGCCATCTGCTTGCGAATTGCTCGCATTTCTTGTTGTCCTTGGTTGCGAAAGCGTCCAGAGGGGGGTGACCCCATTTTTCTAACACTTTCATCAGCTGAACTGTGTCCATTTCCCATTCGTGTATCTGGGCCATGCTTCTGCTGAGGGAATCTGCTTGCAAATTCCTCACTCCCGGGAGATGGTGAGCGACGATGGAAATGCCATGTTTTCTGGGCCTCTGTGGGAAGAGTTCTTGATCGCGTCTCTCCTTGTTTTCTCAAATAAAACATGGCCGTCGTATTGTCGGTCAGTACACTTACTCGCGATCCCTTGATGTGTGGTAGGAATTCAAGGCCCATCGTACCGCTCTGAGCTCTAACACGTTTATGTGTAGGAGTGACTCCGTTGGAGACCAGCAACCTTGCGTTTGAAGAGTACCCATGTGAGCTCCCCATCCGGTTAGGGACGCATCCGTGACTATGGTTCGCTGAAACTTCGGTTCCTGTAGGGGTACCCCGTTGTTCAGATTGTGGAAACTCTGCCACCACTGAAGGGTCTGAAGCAGCTTGTCGTCGTCGATGGTTATCTTGTCTGACCACGATCCTTGGGTCTGCGTCCATCGGTCCTCGAGGAATTCCTAGACTGGCCTCATGAATAGGTGACAGTTTGCCACTAGATGGATGCAGGATGCCATGGCCCCTAGGACCGAAACGTATTTCCTCACTGAGAGCCTGTTGGTTTGTCGTAATCAGCTCGCCAGCTGGTTCAGTTTTGAGGTTCTGTCGAGAGAAGGCTTCACTAGCCCTAACTGGGTCTCGAACTGTGCCCCCAGGAACACCATCGTTCTCGATGGCCACAGAGAGGATTTTTCGAAGTTTATGGCAAATCCCAGCTGTTGTAGAAGCTGCATGGTGGCTTACAAACTTGTGTTGGTCGACGCTGGGGAGGATCCCCTTACCAGCCAGTCGTCGAGGTATGGGTATACGTGGTGGCCTTGCTTCCTTAGCCAGGCCGCTACTGGGGCCAGGCATTTTGTGAACGTTCTGGGGGAGGTCTTGAGCCCAAAGGGAAGAACCGTGAACTGGTAGTGAGTCCACCCTATTACAAATCTAAGGAATTTCCTGTGTTTCCGACACATTGGAATATGGAAGTACGCGTCCTGTAAATCCAGGGATGCTAGTAAATCCCCTTCTTGAACGGCGCGGATCACTTCCTGCAGCGTGAGCATTTTGAATTTTAGGCTCTTTAGAGACTTGTTGAGATCGCGTAAGTCTAAAATGGGACGCCATTTGCCGTTCGGCTTTTTTACGACGAAGTATCTTGAGTAGACTCCTTGACCTCTCTGTGATGTTGGAACTAATTCTATCACGCCCTTTGCTAACATCAGAGTTACCTCTTGTTGCAGTATCCTCAGATGGGAATGAGCGGTGAACGCAGGTGGAATGTGTGGAGGGCTGTGCTTGAATTGTAGAGAGTGCCCGTTCCTTATAGTGTCCAGCACCCATTGATCCGTCGTTATTCGTTCCCATTCGTCGACATATGCTGACACTCTTCCCCCCAGAACGGTCTGTTGTCTGTCACTGCTGATCTTTATTTTTTATTTTGCTTGTCTCTCGACGACGACGGATAGGATGGTCTCTTCCTGGACGTCTGGAAGTTTCGGCGTCGGTTTGCCGTTTGGGAAGCACGCCTGTATCCCTGGGAGGGGTAAGCCGACCTGCCAAAGGATCTGTCTCCAGACACAGAGAATCTGGAATTACCTGAAGCCCCTCTAAAGGGACGAAAAGACTTGTAGCTTCGGCCACTCTGGAGGGCCCCCCAATGAACGTGCTGTGTCCGAGTCCTCTTTCATTCCCTTTAGGGCCTCGTCTACCTTCTCTCCGAATAGGAGGTCTCCCTCAAACGGCATATCTAATACTTTGTATTGTACCTCTGGTCTGAAGTAGGTACACTTAAGCCATGACTGTCGTCGTAATACGACCCCATTATTGACTTGCTTGAAGCCTGACTCAGGGAGGTCCACCGCGATGTTTATTGCGTGATTGGAGGCTTCCTCACCCTCTCAGACAAGCAACATCGCTGCCTTCCTATGCTCTTCCGGAAGATGATCCAGCAATGGCACTAGCCTGTGCCACATCTCTCTGTCGTACCTGGCTACAATAGCCAGAGAGTTTGCAGCCTTTACTGTGGTTGCTCCCACGGAGAGCACTTTTTTGCCAAAGGCATCCTGGCGTCTTGCTTCGTTTTCAGGCAGAGTCGTGCACTTGTGCTGGGCCTTCGTCTTCCTCGCCGCTGCCGCCGACACCACCGATTCCGGCGTTGGTTGGGAGGATAAACACTTGGGGGTAGACTCTGGAGCCTTAAACTTTTTCTCGAGGCGTCCTTTCACTGCCGGCTCCGAAAAGGGGTGACGCATTGTTTGCAACCCCTCCTTCCAAACGTGGTCTAGTATTGGTATTGAGAACACAGACCTCCTTCTCTTACCCATGTGGTCGAACAAAAAACAGTCCTTTTTCTGTTCTTCCTAGGACAAACCAAATTCCTTACACGCCTTCTCCATCATAGAATGGAATGATGCAATGTCTTCCGGAGGGGACGGGTGAGCTGGGCTTCTTGGGGTTTCTAACTCCACCTCTGGCTCCCAGGTTGGATCCCTGGAGGGGGATGATGAGATATCCGACATGGCTCCCCTGTCAGACTCCGAATCTGGCAGCTCACCTTCCTCTTGGGGTGCCAGTGCTGAGGTTGGCGTGCGTAAGTGCGTCGGTGGACGGGACGGGCCCGGCTCATCGACGGGTGACTGTGGCAGGTTGGCCTGAGGTAGTCTCTGGTCCAACGACTGTACCAAAGACTGAAGCGTGGACAGAATTTCCAACGACAACACAGATTGAGGATTGAGAAGAGGGGCAGATACCGGTATACCGGATCCCCTCGTCGACGACTTGTCAACCACTCGTAGCCCTAGGTCTGCCGGGCCAGCTATTCTCCCGCTCTCGTCCTCCCCCGAGGACAGCGACACAGCCTGTTCTTGCAGTAAGGTATCCGGGGGGATCGGATCAAAAACTTCAGGCCTCCAGGCTTCCTGTAGAACCCCTGTTGACGAGGCCACCGTCGCAGTCGTTGACGGTGGGACGGTGGATACCACATGCGTCAGTGGCAGGGTGGCCGATGACTGGACCGCCGTCGACGACGGTGACTTAGCAGGTGGTTTAGGCGGTCCCGCCTTTTCCACACTTGGCCTGCCTTTACTGGACTCTCGACTCGAAGTCGATCTATGGTGATCGCCCGAGGAGGATTTCGGCCTTTCCTTGTCATACTTTTTTGATGAAGATGACGATTTTTTTTACGAGGATTCTCTAGCCGAATGACTGCGAGATGACTCTTTTTCCGTCGGTCGAGATTTCTTCGCCGGTGGTTCCGACGAGGCAGCGCGGTGTGATATTTTCGCCGATTGTGTGGAGCCTACCTCCGAAGGGGGGTATGCCCCCGCTCCATCATTCAGCCATGCCACCAGCCAACGATTTCGGTCTTTGAGGGTCTTTTGAGAAAACCCTTTGCATATGTCGCAGTTATCAGCCGAATGATGAGGGTGGAGGCAGTATATGCAATCCATATGTCCGTCCCCCTCGTAAACTTTTTTCAAGCTGCACGTCGCGCATGGACGGAACAGCGCTTTTCCTGCCATGGGGAAAAATGTCCTCGAACTCCATCTCCAAGCACACAACCTTGTACAAAATAGTAAGACGACGCGAGGAGATCCCACTACTTTGGAGACGGTTGAAATCTGAAGGGGAGCCGCGGGGGTGGGCCTCTTATACTGGGACGGCCTACGGAGCATGCGTAGGTGGGTCCAAAAAGGACGTAGATAGGACACAAAAGTGTCGGAAGTTTTCCTATAGGAAAAGGCTATATATGTGTACCGAGGGTCCTAGTCTGACGACAGGGAATATTCTAAGCATGTGAATCCATGAAAGATCCAATGCTGGAGAATATGGTCTCTATCCTTATAGTGAAGGACTTTCGCCATTATTAGCCTGGGGAAGTCACCCGGCTTGGGGCGGGGAGCCAGCAATCGGTGTGCCCGCTCAATTGTGAAGAATGGTGAAAGCGGAGGGTCGCCGAGAAGGTCCTTAAGGAGGGTCTCCACCGCCAGCTCGATGCGGCCCTTGAGTGCAGCCTCCGGAACCCTCACAATGCGAATATTATTTCTGCGTGATCTTGACTCTAGGTCGTCACACTTGGCCTGGACACTTTTCGTGTCGCGCACCAGCTCTGTCACAGTGTTTTGGAGGGTGAGTACATTGTCCTTGCTTGCACCAATCCTAGTTTGACCTCAGTGATCCTGCCACCATGTTGATCTAACCTCGACTTGAGTGAGGCCACATTCACATTTATATCATCTAGCTTCTCATGAAAAGAAGCAAAATTCTTTTCCATGGCCTCCATCATCGCCGCAAGATCGGGCTGGGGGGGGGTTCCACAGCCGTTTCCATGTCGGCACTGCTCGAGGAGGTAGCACCCCGCTCCGCCCTGGGCGCCGGTTGGGTAAATTTGTCTATAGCCCCAGCCTTGGCCGCCCCGCGAGATTTATTAGGCTTCCCGAGGGTGGGTGATATTGCTTGCATATGGAGGCAGGCACCGCCTGCGCAGTCCAGGGAGCTGGTCTGGTGGGCCCCAGGGGTCATAGGGTGGCGCAAGAAACAGGCCCAGCCCAGGCAGCAAGAACAACAGCGCATCCCTTGATGAACTTTGTCTTAGCGTGGCCCGGACGAGCAAGTCAGGAAGCCAACAGGTCGGGGGAAGGCCTATGAACCAGGGCCAAGTAGAAGGGTACAGCGCCCCCAGGCCTCGAGCACAGCAGAAGGAGAGCCCAGGAGCAAAAGGAGACAGGAGTAGGTCAGAATGCGCCTCAGGTATTAGATTTCAGCAGACCAGAGCAAGTGCAATGCTTCCCTGTGATCAGTGACGCAGTGGGAATAATGGTAGGTGTGCTTCCACCCACCCAAGGCCGCGCCGGGTGGGCCCACCTCTCCTGAGGATCCAGCTATTGCCTGCCTGAATATCAGCAAAATGTGGAGCACATTATGTAGTAGGCAGGCCACCAGAGGGCGCAGGTCACGTTGCTTGGCGGGTTAGAACGAGGGGCCCCACATATGGGTGATGCTGTATCTGCCAGAGATGTAGCGTCCACTATGTAGTGCCCGCCTTCAGGCGCAGGGGGCACAATATGTATGAGGCCCTCAGCTGCGCCGACCCCACCGCCTCCCGGCTCCTCAACCGCACTCCGACGCTGTCCAGATGACCTGCAGTAGGGGCCCCGCAGCGAAGATTAGCTCCGGTGCGGCCGACAGCGCAGGTCCCCGGCACCAATCAGCGCCACCCGCCCGCGCCAACAGTCCAGGGCCAAGCCGGAGCCGCGGGGAGCCGGCATCAAGCAGGTGATCACCCGCGACCGCTAGTGATCGGCAGAGCTCAATCCCTGCGCTCCGCAACAGAGGGGGTGCAGCCCGGCAGCCCGCTGAAGCCCTGAAGGCAAAGGGAGAGGGGGGGCCCCACCCCGGGCACTGCAACAGGGACCAACTCAGAGGGGCGGAGGGCAGCTCCCACAGGCGGCTGTCCAGCAGGCACCAGAGTCCGGATGAGGCTCAATCCAGAGTGGGTCCCGCGCGGCCCAGCGGCCAGAGCGCCACAAACACAGTCCCAGATGTCCGCTTTCTGCGAAGTTAGCCGAGGATGTAGCCTAACATCAGTGCTGTCCGTAGCACATATTTTCCGCTGCAATATTATGTGTTTCGCCGCCAATGGGATCCGATTGGAGTTTACTGGGCACAGAGCTCCACGGCCAAGCAGCCATTTTGCAGGCTGCACCACAGCGCCCCCAGAGGTTGCATTTTTTAAAATGAATATCCCTTTAAAATGTACTAGTACGTTCCTAATATGAAGCAAGCAGGATGCTGCATACAGCAATCTTCATAGGAAAAAGAAAACAGGCAGACTAAGAACATAATAAGATTGGAGGAAAATGGCAGTACAATCAAAGCAGAATAGAAGTACAATAAAAATAAAAGAACCAACCTAAAAAGACAATTACACATATGAAGTGTAACATTAGTCTATAACTGGAAATCAGGCAAGATGGCTGGAATGAACAATGTTAACCCCAATTAGCAGAAAAGACATGATCAGGATTTCCTAAAAGATATTCCATCATTTAACATCTGCAGCATAGGCAAGAGTGTTACAAATGCCAGATGCAGGCACCATGCTTCATTAGATGTTGGTTTTTACACTAGCAGAACATTCAGATGCTGTCCACCAGCATGTTACATGCCGCTGGACACAGTGTCAATCTAGAGTTTCTTGGACACATCTAGAAAATGGGTCGGAAGATGACAAAATACTTCCAGGTCACAGAGCATAATTTAAGTGCAAATACAAAACCAGGGCAACCTGATGAAGTTTAGGAAAACGCAACACCAAATAAACCACAAGGTGAAAGAAAGAGTGCCTGGACAGACGTCGAGGCACTAGCATGGAGTTTGAAGGATGAACTAACCTAGATTATGCTTAGGGTGATTTTAAAGAGGACCTGAAGTAAGGGGATACAAAGAGCATGATCCTGCTCAAGAAAGACAGTTGTTGGCAACGCCCTTGAGCTAGTTTGGAAACTTGAGCTCAGAGGTCAAGAGGAGAATCAAGAGTGAACCATAGAAAGCAAGCAAAAGAGACCAGGAGAGATGCAAAGCCACGTGAAGTAAGTGAGACTAGGTAGGTTTGACTTTGAAGTGAAATAGAAAAATTGACGGATTCAGTTTAGGTGAGTGTTGAGGCATCCAATCCTCTAGACAGCTTCTCAGGCATGGATGTCATCTGGGGGAAACCAGGGGTAAGTGCTGCTACCCATGGCAGTAGCTCTGCTAATCCTGGTCAAAGAGGCACTGACAGCTAGAGATCAGTTTAATTTAGATGAAAAAGAATTACCTAAAATCTGTGTTTAATGCTATAACAGACTGCATTCGTTAAAAGTCTGTATGTCTTAAGGGAAACTCGTTCTTGAGGATGCAGACTGAATTTCTAACACTGTCACTTTTACCTACCTAAGTCTTCAGGTATTGTACAGCACCATTTTGGAAATTAATTTGGGTTCTATTTTTTTTTTTATTGACTGCGTTATGTGGGTCAAAATCTCAGACTGTGGGATGCGGATGTTAAACCATGAGGAGGATTCATATACTGGGGACTCGTATCAATCTTAGCTCAGCTTGCAAAGAAGCTATAAGATTTAGAAAATTAAATGGTTTACAATATAAACATCCAGCACAGTATGCTACACCAGCGCAATTGAAACATAGCACAGTACACATGCAGCAATTAGGCAGTTGGCACTTGCATTGTAGGGGACACATTGTCCAAGTTCTGTATTGAAGTGCACAGTGTTTTCAATTCAGTACCCCAAACACCTTTAATATAATTAAATGTATTACCATTAATTCCTTGTTATAAAAGGCCGGTAGCCCACATGATAATCTATATAAAGACATACATATTTGTTTAGCAGTTGATTTTTAAGGTGCTCTCTTCTAATAACTCAAATTAATGGTCTGTCCAAATTTATTTTGAAATGAAGACTGTCCCTTTGCTGATTTTTACTTAAACCAATTCTGTTGGGATTTTAACCTTGTAACTGGTACCACCTATGATTTCATGCATGTCACCTATAAGGTACCCAGGAGACACATTTTTTTTTTTAAGTAAAGATTAACATTCAAATTGTCACTGACATGAGTCGTGAACCGATAGTGGTGACGGAGTCCTGTTACATTTTGAATTAACTGATCAGCATGTAGTGTTATTAGAACATTCAGAAACGTGACAGAATCCTACAAAGACTTTACAATTCAGGAGAAAAATGTATTGCATACATTCTATTTCATGCTCCCATGCATAAAAACAACATTATATACACAAACCCATAATAGATCGTTTTTCCAAGGACCACCCCTACAATATACCTTTAAAAGATTGCTGCATTACCAAGCTATCATATATTGAGTTACACTGGGATGTTCCTATTGCTTTCCCATGAAAACGAAGACTGTGAGGAAAGCCGACAGTACTGGCTGCACCCTGGTAGCGATAACAACAACAAGTTAACCAATAGAGTGTGTTACGCTTGAAAAGGTTTCTTTTTCGCAACAGGACTTTTAATCAGAACTCCGTCATCTTCACATTTGGAAAGGCAGACGTTGGCAAATGCATTTTGGACTAGTTTGGTCCTTCATCAGGGCTCACATATAAGCTTGAGGAGACGACCTGGAACACCCAGCACAAGTTGATGTGGTGCAGCAACAGAAGCGCTGGGACTTTGACTTAGGGTAGTCAGAGAAGGGTGGAACAGCTTGGTATATTCATTACATTGTTCCAGTCATCTCCTCCGGTCAGATGTGTGTTCTGATGAAGGGCGAAACAGGTCAGAAATGCACTGGCCAACATCTGCCTCACAAATCTTGAAGATGGCGGACCTATAATAAAATGGTGTGTTAAAAAATGTATCAGATGTGAAACATGCTATTGGTTAACTTTAACTTGCCGTAGTTATGGCTACCAGGGTGCAGCCAGTACTGTGCGGTTTCTTCACAGTTTTAGTTTTCAATTGTCATCACTATAATGTGCTACATAGTTTCTGCCACGCACCAAATATAGTATCTTGAGTACTAAATATATACACATTGCACCCAAGAACGTTTAGGTGATAACCATGCTAAACCATTTGCCTACTGTTGTAGAGGTGTACAGACTTGTTAATAGTTCTAATGTTGACAATCCGATGTTGTCCAAGTATAGTAAGGCCAAAAAAAACAGGTTTCTATCACAAGGTCAACACAAAAACACTTGTGATCTACTTAAGGAATAGGGTTCCTGCTACCTTTAGTAAGGTCTATTGACAAGATGCTTATTCATATGTTTATAGTGCCTGTGCAAATTAAAGGAACTGAGCGATATGTTAACTCCACCACTTTAGATGGGTAGTGTGCTTAAAGATCTGATGCAGGGGCTAGAGAGCCCATCAAGTGAATAGCAAGGAGAAGAGAGATCTGACATAACATTTAAAACAACGCAAATTCGAACCTGGATCCAGTGAAAGGGTCTCTTTCAAATGGCGTCAAGTTGAAATGAAACTAGGGCGTTAATAACGTCATTGTCAAATTGAAAGAGTTACAGCGTTTTTTGAAAGGCCTGCCTGACAACACTTTGGATTGCCAACTCCATAAAGGAGTCATAAAATATATTCTCTTGAACATCATGAGATCCCTGCATTGCGGACCCCATAGTGCTGCACCATATAAGGCCTGAAGGGGTGCATTCATGGGGCAATCCCCCACAGGTCCCAAAAGACTTTAAACCAAATAGAGGATTAAAATCTATATTTGCACATGTGGCACACACTAACGACGTGTCCGATTTTCTATTGGTTGGCCACATCTAAGTCACTGTCAAACCAAACTCCTAGTTAGTCAAATACAGTAAACCTTTTCAATGATTCCCACCCACCATAGCTTTTGTTTTTTAAAGGTCAATTTATTTTCATTCTTGTTTTGGAGCCATTAATCATTGACTTTAGCCTGCCATTAATTACAAACACCCCAGGACATTTCTATGCACATTAAAAACAGAAACAATACCAAAAATGTAGCTGTGGATGCAAGAGAAAATCTCGTTACTGCATCAGCCCAGCCAGTTGAACCTACTCTTGCCCCATCCACCTACATCTTCCTAAACAAAACAAAAACTTATTTTCCATAGCTTACATTAATGGATAGCAACTGCTAAACAGGGAGGTGTCCGGTTGTATATTTAAGCCAGCAAGGCAGTTGGAATCCAGAAATAATCCAAGAAGATGTTAACCAAAATTCTATTTGTTGGCAGTGCATTTACAACACATTTACATTGCTTTCAGCTGGGTGGAAAAAATAGGAATAGATTCTCCAGATGTTTAGAAATGGTGGAGAAACAAGTGCTTGGTCTTGGACTGGAGGAAGGAGAAAGTGCAGTACCTTCCTCATGGATCAACAACTAAGGCCTTTTTACAGCTGCCAGGGGTCCAACAGAGAATGTTCCCTGAAGCAATTGGTAAATGGGGGTGTGAGTTAGTGGGAGGGTTTTGTCCGAGTATTTGGAATTTAAGAAGTTGTAAAGCAAAAAGCTTTACCTGGGCACTATACCATTGATTGGGATGAGCGACTGTACACCCCATTTAGGTTTGGCCAACTTCATGTTCAAGATTTAGTTGAAGCCAGAGAGGGTCAACAGTTCCTTGAGCTTGTTGCCCCTGTGGTACATAATCACTGCCCAAACCTACTTATCTGTTTCTTCACTGCCCCTTCTATGGGAGGGTACGCCAGGTGTGATTTAAGCACATCTTTAGAGAGAAAGGTTAAGAGGGTTAGCGCAGCAATGTTCATGAGATGCTCAGTGAATGAATCACAGATTGTTTTCTCTGCATTTCAGTTCCTGAGCACAGCATATAAGCACAGGAGGCGCTGCTGCACTGTGATGGACAGAGCCAGGGTGGAAGTTTAGTCAATTGTACATGGTGGGAGGCTATATGTTGGTTGACAGTAGCCATTTCTCTTTTATTTATTAAAGAAATATTCATAAAAGTTGTACATTATTTTGTATTGTTGTAAGCAAAGTTTTTATCCAATGGAATGTTTAGGCTTTGGAGAGTAATTTGGTATTGAATTTATAATTAATTCATTACATTGTTGTTCTTGCTGTTGAAACAGGTGGCAATAGCATATTCATGTACCAATTATAAAGGGAAGATTTTTTCACATTTCGAAAGTATTTTTGTAGAGATTATGACAACTGCATGTTGACTGGTCTTCATGTAACAAAGATGACTTCAGATCCTTAAGTGAACTGGTCTTTGTTGAACAATATCATATACCAGGAGCCTGATTTGGAAAACCTTGGCAGAAATTATCCAAAATTTACACACTCTATCATTGGCGCTCTCCAAAGTTTAAAAAATAAATCTTCTAGAATTCTGCATACTGAGCAGCACATGGAATTTTAAAATGTGAAACATTGTGTAACACATGTTCAAGGGACATGATGGCTACTTCCACATGTTGACCAGGGCTTACAGCTCAAATCAAAAATCTAAAATACAACTAATTTTGTTAAGTGCCTATATAGAAGCTTGTTTCTACCTTCAGTAGGCAACACAATGATTTTGGCGCAATGTGTCTATATTAACAGTTGCAGCAAAAAAATACAAACTATTTGTAGTTGATCTTCCCAAATCTCATACCTTGAAGGATCATTTAAGAGAATGGACATGTTCTGCCTATTAATAAAAAAAAGTGTTAAGCTATTGTTGCAGATTGTGCACTGAGCTAAAATAAAAGGGCCTTTGTTGCGTCACGATATAATTGTTCTCTTATTATTGTTCTCTTTTAATGCGCTTAATACGAGATTGATTTCTAAGCATGGGATCGGGATTTGAACTTGTGTTGCACTGCGTTGTCTTACTTGCAAGACAAAAGCATTGCCCAGAGCTATCCCCCCTCACAATATACCTCCTGATAGCCTTGGATTAACACTAACTTTCTTTCAAAAGTAAATAATTGCTTCTGGTACAGAAGGCAATCATCTTAATATTAACAAAACATAATCAGATATAATTGGCAGAAGGCTATCCCTGCAGTCTAAGATTAAGAACTGCAGAAAATGAATTGGAAACATCCTGGATCGCGATAGCATCAATATGAGTAGGTAAAATGCCATTAATAATACTTTCTAACAAGATGTTTGTAAGAGGACTCGGTCAAAAACAGCCTAGATTAAACTACAGATACCCATCAGAGAGCTTTCTGCCCAGTCTTAATGAGGCATACTATGGGGAGAATTAAAGGCAAATGAAGACTATCTTAATTAAAAGTGAGAGGTGCAGGGGCGTGGCTTGAGGTGCCGACGATGCAGACGCATCAGTGAAAGCTCTGTGGGACACCCGGCTCTCTGACACTAAATGCCCACTAAATAATGTAAATCCCGGCATGGAGGGACCCGACTGAGCAATATAACCTCTGAGGAAGCTGCCACTTAAATCTGAACCAAAACCGGAGCGGGGAAAACCCTTTCCATGGCTCGAGGATACCCGACCCTAAACCTGGATCGTCTCCCCAAGATGGCAGCCGCAGGGGGTTGTGGACCTGATGTGGCGGGGTCAGCCATAGCAACCCAGCACTGAACCCCCCCCTACCTGGCCCAACACAGACTGCAGCATTGTTAGTAGCGGAGGGCACCACTGCACCTGATCAACTACAGCGCCTTGCAACCCGCCTGCGAGGGAGCAGCTGAGGAGAGGCGCGGGCCCGAGGTGGTGGGATCACCTACATCACGGTGGCTGGAGCCAGTCGGCCGCAGCAACGCCAACGGGGAAAGCCACACTCGGGGAGGTGAGGCAGTGGACTTTGGGCTCTGGGGCTGCGGCGGTTCCCCGGCTCACCTCAAGCCCTCTACAGACCCAGCATCATCCGGGTCCAGACCACACTACACCCCGCTTCCCCCTCAGCAACGGGCCCATTGGCCTCAACACCTGCCGGGGCTGCCACTGTGCCCCATTGGCCCCCCCGACACGTAGCAGCCAGCACCAAGCCCTCCCCCTGTCGTCGGTCCGCTGAGTGGTGGGGTGCCGCAGGGGTCTCCGGCCTGCCCGCATCCCGCTGTTCGGGGCCTGAACCTCATCTCTTGGAGGGGCAGCCGCAGGGAGGTGCGGATTTGGGGTGGTGGGACCGGCCAGACCCCGGCAGCCAGAGCCTGTGGGCCGCAGCAACACCAGCGGAGCTGCAACCAGACCCGATTGGCCCCCCCTCCATACATCCAGCAGCAGGAGGAAAGTCGTATCCAGAGCAGTGAAACTCCGGGACACTGCAGTGGCCCCTACACCTAGGCCCCTCATCCTACCGCATCCTACGGTGGGTCTAGCAACTCTCGGGTCCAGGCCATGCTGCACCCCACCTCCCTCTCGACTGCGAGTCCCAACTCCTGCCGGGCTCCCCAGCCCTAGTGATGGCCCCATGGGGCCCCTCTTATATCACAGCCCCGTAGAACATTGAAACACCAGGCGGCTCCCTCCACAGCTTCAGATCCAGCAGAACACGGAGCCGGGCCTTCGCTTCAACCGGCGGACCGGCGGAATCTGAGGCGGTGTGGAGGCCCCCAAACCTGCCCTCAACCTGCCTGCCCCAATACCACAGGCCCAATAACAGCCAGGACCGTCCCTCCGGCTGACCCATACCCTCCACAGGCGACAGAAGCTGGCAGAGGCCTGAAACAACCCGCCCGGGGAACCCCTCCACCTGCAGTACAGCCCCCTGAGCTCCTCCCGCCTCTGACCCAGCTGAGCGCCTCGGAAGCCCCCCCTGACGCATCTCACCCAGAACCTGCAGCGGCTTGGCAACGACCCTAACTCACCACCCTGTCCGGGACTGGTTCATCCCCCAGAGTTAATCTAGACCCCGCTACCCACACAGCCACTCGACAGAGGAGCCCCTGACCCACACGGCAGACAACCCCAGAGGACACCACACTCCCCACCAGTAACAACTTGTCGCCCCCTCTCAGAGCACTTGGCAAAGACCTGCTGATCCACCCAGGGGGAGACGGGTCACCCAGCCAGCACCTGCCCCCACCGTCCGGTGAACCTCCTTCAGCAACAGCCTATGGATTACACCTACCGGCCCCAGACCCAAAATTTCCAAACACAAAGTTCCAAAATCTGCGAACATAGCGACCCTAATGCAACTGAAGGAGAAACCCAAACAGCAGGACTCCCCTCCCCCCACCTCAACCCAACCCTCCCCACCCTCTAGACCTCAGGGACAATGGGCCACAAAAGACAATATCCAATCCATATTAGCTGAAATCAAGGTGAAATTCCGCAACTGTATGGCAGAGGTCACAACCAAGATGGAGGGCCTGGACAAACGCGTGGAGGAGGTAGAACACAGGGTTGGAGATGCAGAAGATCAAGTCATGGAACATTTGGTGCAGATAGCTGCAATGGAAACTCCAGTCTCTAGAGGATAACTCTGAAAGCATGCATCGCAAGCAGGAAGATCTTGAAAACAGGGCCCACAGGAACAATATCCGCATCAGAGGGGTCCATGCCTAGATACCGGATCGAGCCCTTCCTACCTACGTCGGGATCTTTTCCAAACCCTTCTCCTGAACTATGATAAATCATTGCTCCTACTGGACCGCACCCATAGACTATGAGGTCGCAGAAATACCCCAACATCCGCCACCCCTGAGGTGATCACCAGAGTCCACTTTTACACCACAAAACGGAAATCATGGTGGCAAGCCGCACACAAGGTGACCTTACGTACCAGTGAGCCACAATTCAGCTTTTCCAAGACCTGGCCGCCCCCACAGTCCAACGGCGGAGAGCCCTTCGGCCACTAACAACTCTCTTGCAAGACCGAAAAGTCAAATATCGTTGGCTCTACCCGGCCTTGCTCCAATCCATATTTGAGGGTCAAACATGGGTGATCCACACCCTCGAAGAAGCCAGTGGCATCATGAGAGCCGAGCCCTCTACCCCTGAGGAGGACTCCTCCACCTCCCCGCCGTACCACATGCAGAGCTCGACACCGAAGCCTCAGCACAGCCGCTGGATGAAAGTCCCGAAAGGAGGGAAACCCCCCGCTGCACACGAAATATAACCAACCATCTCTCCATGCCGGAACCCGCACTCTCGGCATCCGGGTGTGCCACGTAATGCCCCAGCCAAGTGGATGGCCAATCACTCCAGCCCGAGGCCTCTCAGGCCCCAACAGACACATTTTTGCTTTTATCCATTTTCTCAGGCTGGGACCCCCAATCCCCCAGCCCTCCTGGTTGTTGGCCATCCTTTTCCGGCCCTTTAAGTTACCAGGCCAAGTTTGGTCCTGGTTGGTTTACTGTTAAAACTTACAGCAGACCGGCAACTACAGCCCTCTTCCGGAAGTCTCCTGCCAGCGACCGATTAACCCCCCCTCCACTGCATGCCTAGCACTGCTCTCCCGCACCACATACTAAGCTACGCTATGTCTCCCTGAATGTCTGGGGCGTGAACTCCCACGTAAAGCGCAAATCCATCCTACGCCACCTACAAGACCTCCAAGCCTCGGTAGCATTCCTCCAGGAAACACACCTTCTAGCGGAGGACTTCCCTAGGCTACAATCCCGGGCATTCCCAACTCAATACTTGGCTTCAGGACCCAAAAAAAAGGAGGCACAGTGATTCTCTTAGCAAAGAGAAAGGAATCCTGCGGAGCCCAGATGGCAGATTCGTAGCGATGAAAGGGGGCCTCTATGGCCAGCTTCACACATTGGTCACGGTCTATGCGCCAAACGATGGTCAGGAGACCTTCTTTGCAGAGCTGGAGTCATTTATTCTCCCCTTCCTCGAGGGCCAGGTAGTCCTAGTTGGGGACTTCAATGGAGTCCCCAACCCCCTGATGGACAGAACGGGCTCCCCATCACCCAGGGATTTCAAGATCGCCCTGAGCCTTTGCCATCTCTTCAGAACTCTGGGCCTGGTGGACACCTGGAGGGTCCTTCATCCGGACACAACAGAATACTCCTTTTTCTCCCATGTCCACCGCTCTTCATCCCGAATTGACTTCGATCCTAGAAAGCCCACAACTCCTACAGTTCACAGATGAAGTAGTAATTGGCACAAGGACCCTGTCTGACCCCTCCCCCATCCACCTTACTGCAAGGATCTTTGACCCGGACCCCCCTGAAAGGCGCCGATGGACCCTATACGAGCCGATGTTGCACGACATGGCGGTCTGTGATGCTATATCCAAAACTATCACATTCTATTTCAAAGAGAACCCCCCCCGACCTCACCTCTACAGCTACTAGATGGGAGGCCATGAAATCCGTAATCAGAGGAGAATGAATAGCTCAGGCAGCGGCGAGCCGCAAAGAGACCAGCTAGAAAAGGAGATGGCGGAGGCAGACTCGATTCTGAAAAGAAAATGGTCGCCCAAAGCGGTCAAACTGGCAAGGCTGGCCCGCACGAAGCTGGAGGCTCATTATGCCGAGGACACGGCACAGTCCCGGATTAGGATGAAACAGTCCTAATACGTGAACAGCAAAAGGCCAACAGATACTTAGTGTGCAAGCTAGCCAGAACCCGCCGACGAAACCACATCACCGCCCTGAAAGACCCGTAGGGCAGAGTCCGAATGGAGAAGAAGCTAAACTCCAAATAGCAGTGGCCCACCTTGCCAACACTCTATCCTTTGCCCCCCGCCCACAGGCCCTCCAGGTACAATTCATAGCAGATGCCAGACTGCCACAGCTCTCTGAAACAGTCAGATCCGCCCTGAAGGCCCCAATCAGGGCCAAGGAAGTAGAAGAAACACTAAAATCACTGA
The DNA here is from genome assembly GCF_040938575.1 of Ambystoma mexicanum. Lineage (NCBI taxonomy): Eukaryota > Metazoa > Chordata > Amphibia > Caudata > Ambystomatidae > Ambystoma > Ambystoma mexicanum. The sequence continues at coordinate 83,133,278 of NC_090933.1, forward strand.
GTCCCAGGGCCCCAGGGTCGGACAGATTCCCGCCTAAATTCTACAAACTCTTTCGCCTCTTGCTTCTGAACCCACTGACAGAACTTTTCAACTCCTTCCGTGACACAGGTTCCATAGCCCCATCCATGCAAGAATCCACCACAATCATGCTCCTGAAACTAGTCAAAGACCCAGCGGAATGCTCATCGTACAGACCGATTTCACTTCTCAATGTGGACGCGAACGCATATTCTAAGGTCTTGGCGAATAGGCTCACCCAGGTCCTACCATCTATCATTGACTAGGACCAGGCATAATTCATCAGAGGCAGGAGCACTGAGGACAACATCCGCCGAGCACTTAATCTCATCGAAGTGGCGACCCAAAACCAACAGGGCTTGGTGGTCCTGACCCTGGATGCCACCAAAGCCTTCGACAGGGTGGACTGGAACTTTATGCGGCTCACATTGGATGCATTCCGATTTGGCCTCCTATTCCAAAGAATGCTGTTAGCAAACAACAAAGGCCCGAAAACATCATTACAGGTTAATCAAAATACCCTGATCCCGCTCTCCTGTGGAACAAGAGAGGGCTGCCCGCTTTCCCCGATTGATATTTGCCCTGGTCATGGAACCTTTCGCCCAAAGGATACGAGCTAATGACAAAATCTCTGGGCTGGACATAAACGGGAGCAGTTCAAAATAGCGCTATATGCCGACGACGTGATGCTCTCCATCACCAACTGCCAGACCTTGCTGCCTGCTGTTCTTACCGAACTGGAGACATTCGAACAAGTAGCGGGACTACTCCAAATCGGAAGCAATGAGCATCAACCTGGAGGACCCACTCATAACCACCCTTCAAACGCTCTGCCCACTGAGGTGGAAATCTGACTCCTCAGACTACATAGGAATTCGCCTCACAGCAGACCCCAAAAAGCTATATGGAGCCAATTACCCCCCTCTATTCAAGGAGCTGGAGAATGGCCTGCAATGCTGGGACAGCCAGGAAATCTCCCTATTGGGGCGGATCACAGCACACACTCCCAATTCCCCCTCCGAAACAGGCCCTGGAGCAATTACAGAGGAAGCTCACAAAATTTGTCTGGAAAGGACGTAAAGCCAGAATACCAATGAGAGTCATGACAGGAGCAGCTAAATGGGGCGGCCTGGGCCTACCCAACCTCTCAAACTATTTTCTGGCAGCTCAACTGGCCTGCATCACCGCCTGGGCGGAACAGGAGTCCCCCCCCGTGATGGGCCCGGATCATACAAGCTAAATCTCAGTCACGGCTACACTCCCTACTGCACATCCCGGGGGCCCTCCGGAGCCATGGACCACGGATGCTCCTAAGCACCAAGGCGACCCTAGAGGTGTGGGTGTGGGCCAGATGAAGGAAAAAGCTACCCAAAGGCTTGGGCCCGTTCTCCCCGATCATCTGGAACCCGGACTTTTCCCCAGGTATGGAGGTGACGAACTTCAGCCAATGAACCGCAGGAGGCCTTCGATCCCTCTCGCAACTCTACGAAGGCAGCTCTCCGCTCAGCTTCGAAGAATGCAAGGGTCACCTGCAGATATCGGAGAGGGAAAGGTTCACATATGTTCAACTACGCCACTAGATCTCGCAACCAACAGTTCGCCAACGGGCGACCCGAGACCTGCACCCCCTTGAACACGCATTGGAGGAAAGACACAAGAAGGGCGGATCTCTAAACTATACCGCCTCCTCCAAGAAGATATATTACAGGTCAGACCCCCATACATGGCCAGATGGGAGACAGACCTGGAAAACCCCATCGAAGACCAGACATGGGTGGAGATATAGACCAGGATATCTCGGCCTCTAGATGTGTCACGAACAAAGAATGCGCCCTTAGCTCTCTACCGCTGGTACCTCTCCCCGACCCGCTTACACCATGGCAACCCATCCATAGATCCAGGCTGTTGGAGACGCTGTGGTGAACGGGGATCCTTCTTCCATGTGTGGTGGAGTTGCCCAACGGTTCAGTCCTTCTGGAGGGAGATTGTACAAGCCATTGAGGACATCACCCAACGCAAGCTGCCCATGGATCCGGAGGTGATCCTCCTAGGTGTAGCAGACCTGGACTCCTACCCCAAGACAGGACGTGCTGCTAAACTGCTGACACAGCTACTGTTGGCAGCCAAGATCACAGTAGCACGCAAATGGAAAACGCAAGACAGCCCCATACTGCCCCTCTGGTGGATAAAAGTCTGGGAAATACTACTAGCCGAGAAAGTCACAGCAGCAAAAGAGGGGGCCCTCTACCGATTCACTGACTGCTGGGTTCCAGTGTTGGAGTATCATAGCAGATTCCCAGCATTGGCATTCCAACCGCGCCTGGTAAACATTTTGGCACCCCAGAACCTTAATAGATCTCCAGACCGTCACAGGGCCATAGACATGGAGGGGAGCATGATAGGAGCCACAGAGGAGGGGGATTGAATATATTTCATGCACATTGCTAATGGCGGGAGTTGTCCCATAATGAATATCATGATTGTTATGCTGTCACCAACATAAATAAAAGTTGTTCAAAAAAAAAAAGTGAGAGGCGCTGAAAAAGTACACTGCTTCAAGTGTGGCACACACGATTGAACTTTTAACTGTTTGGAGAAATATTGCGTCAAACAACCAAGTGATTAGGATTCGCCTTTTGTTTTGGACACCACCTAACACAAGACAAGCGACTGTCTCAATGTAAATCTAGAGGCACCAAAAGAATGCATTGTGCTGTTCACTAACAATTCCAGCAGTCATTTGCTTCCACGAGCGACAGCACCAAAAAAAGCAGAACTCTGTCTGCTGCCATGGAAAGTCACATCCAAGAAATACCAGAACCCAAATGTGTCAGAAACTTAATTCAGCTGACAAGAGAACACAGCCTGTGGTACAAGAAATACATTGAAAAGCTAGAAAAATCAAATAAATAATCCTGTGATCTTATAGGATTGTGTCATGTTTGTCAAAGAAGCACCTTTTTTACAGTCCCTGGAAGAAATTACCTAAATGTAGATTCTAAACTTTACGCCAGAGAAAAACGATTTAAAAGATCACATTTTTAAATTGCCAATTGTGTATGAATTCAAATTAAAAACCATTAAGTGCATGGCAATGTATGGTATTTTGCTGTTGGTACTCTTGTTCGAAGGAGAATTGCCCAGCATTTTCGTTGCTGGACTGCCCCTGGACAGGACAAAGACTGATATGCAGGGATATTTCTCTTCTGTGAAAGGGACAGTGAGCTGAAGACTTGGTTGAGACTCTCCTGGGGGCCTTCCACCCAAGAACAGGGCAATGGGCTGTATTTGTGCCGGTACAGAGACTCCCAGAACCCCCTTTGTTTTGCATATTAAGTAACTTTGGGTCTCACCCTAGTGGGCCCCCCAATGCACCCGTCATGCACCTATTTTTACCTATACTCAACCCCCCAACCACTTATCTGCCCTTTTCCACCCTCCCACCCCAAAATTTGATGAACTGTGAAACACGTTTAAACTGCAGGCTTTGAAATGCCTGACTAGGAAAGTACCTCGTACCTGCCACAATACCCCAAATTAAGCAAATAGTAAATCTTCAATTGGTCTCAAGTGATCTGTTGATCCCCCGTTCTGGCACTTCCTTTTGAAAGAGTGATTTTATTATGAGCCCTTTGCGGGCACTTCTGGGCAGCAACAGATGGAGGGTAGCCGGATAGATTCTTCCTGCAAGGTACATATGTTCGTAATGGCCCAGCTTTAATCAAAACTTCCATATTTAAGATGAAGTCAACTAGGCACCAGTGCTCAGATGTAGGCACTGCAATCTTCCAAAAAACAAAACTTAAAATGATACTGCTAATTTTTATGTGTGGAATGATGTTGAATGCTTTTTTGAGGGGGAAAAAATATGTCTGAATAAATGCACTCCTTTAAATCATAACCTCCATCTGCCATATATTTATTTAAATAAATCTATATGCCACTTGAAGCAGTATGAGAAATATTTTGAACAGTTCTTTGCTCACAAAAGCCATCATTTAATGTGCTTACAAAATCATTAAATAAGCCTCGATAGCTATTGTTCAAATACCATCCGATTCGACATTGGGTATCAAAAGACAAACATGCTAGCTCAAACGACTGCACACATCCCGTTTTAGGAAGGATTCATTCCAGCCAAGACAGTCCCACCAATCTGTGCATTTTCACAACATTTTACTTTTCTCTGAGACTGGAGATTTGGAAGAAACGTCTAAGGGAAAAAGAAGTGAACGTTACTGGCGATGAAATGAAACTAGACACTGAGCTTCATTATAACTTTGCCGGTATCCTGGCTGTAATTCTGCAAGGTTACTGGCAAATGGTAACACTGTTCCCGGAACTCTGTCCGGTGGTATTACCGCCAGATTACGAGTGCCAGTAAGGGTTGTAAATCCCCATTCCATGTCCCACAGGGAGGCTATGTTTGCTGGTAGGGTGGCTGCATGCAATTCCTCCACCCCACTGGCAAACTTGTAATTTTCTGGTGCAGAAACGTGCTGGTATACATGAATACCTGCACGTGAACTCCATTCCGGCAAAGTTATGAGCCCCACTGTCTTTAAACGCTGTGAAAACAGACTTGTGAACAACACACATATTATTAAACCAAGCAGTATTTTGCTGCAGTTTTACTCTTAAGGGACTGCGTTGCTTCAGTCTACGTAATTCCGATTTTTGCTTGAAATGTGGCAGTTTCAACACAGATAGGCCATACGTTTTAAACGTTCCATCGGCTCAATCAATATTGGACAGGTATCAGAAGGAAATTCAAACTAATGATTATCCTTAATCGGATTCTAATATCATGGTAAAAAATAACTGGTGTTGTGGAATGTGCTGCTCAACAGTGTTTTTCTGATGATTTCGAAGGCAAGAGTCTGCACATTTTCAGTACGAGAATTGACAAATCTGAGCACTCCAAAAACCCATACAGAAATAATCAATCATCTAAATGCATTGAAATGAGACACCCAATGATAAATTATGTTTCAGTCCTCTTAGACAGAAATGATGGCCTCCCTGTGGGGAAGGCTAGAAATATACATTATGATAGCTCAATTCTAAAAACTCAAAATGTTTAAATAATGTCCATCTTAATGTAATGTAAAAATCACATACTTATATATTTCTTTTCAGTTTCTGTTAAAATACGCATTGGCACATTATGTTCAACATGTGTTGTATTTCCCTTCCACTTTTCAATCAACAATTAAAATGTATATTTGGGCAACTGCTTAAGAGCGCTTTTGTATCAAATAATCAAAGTAATGGCCTATGTCAAATAACCTAGTCACCTATGTCAAATAAAAAAAAGTTAATTCTTTTTATTTTTTACATTTTATATTTTTTTATTTGTGTTTGGCGCGAATGCACCTTTACAAACATACAAAACAAAAACTTCATATACAATAGAAAAACCATCAATTATGAAATAAAAACATACTACATTACAATCAGACAAAATAAAACAGTAATTAAAAGCTTAATAGCTAAAACAAGTCAATATAAAGTCGACTCACTTCACATTAGTTACATAACTTAAAATGTATTACTAGTTGCCATAAATCAAAACCCTGTAGTCCTACCAGGACTTGGGATCATGATACACAACATTTACAACCATTGTTTAATTGAACTGATCACAAAATTCCTTTGTACCTACACGTCCTCTATCCAAGTTAAATTACCAAACTGCACAATGTTTAGTACAACCATATCACCCACAATTCTTTCACTCAATCCTGAAAGAAATTAATAGTGTGTCTGAATGCTGCAAAAGTAAAGATCCAACTCAATTCATATGAAATCAAAACAACCACTTTTCAGCACATAGTATCTCTCTGCGGCTCCTCAAGTTAAAAATAGAATTATTTCATTGTTTCAGAGCCATCCATGAGTCATCAATGCTGAGTTCTTAATTGTAATTCACTCAGGCTACTGCACATCATAAGGGGTACCTCTTCATGATATTATTCTGAATCACATATTTCCATCTCACTTAAATGGACCTGAATTTTTGTCAAAAAGCGGGCTAATGCTAAGACCAAAGGTTGTCTTGTGACCCACATGCATTGCGTCCATAGAAGTTCTTGTGAGAATGGCAAATCTGCACTAAAGAAACTGCCCAGATGAATTTGACGTTGCATTTTCGAAGTGGTCACAATGTATCACTAAATGTTTTAGTGTTTCATCAGTTGCAGACTCTTAACAAAATTTGCAACCTTCATTCAAAGGACCATTTTTGTTTTTATACCAGTGCTTTATCCTATCATTTGTGTGAAATAAGTTTAATATGAATCTGAGGTAAAGACTCATCGCTTTGTTACATGGAAAGATTAGTAAATATTGTAACTGAGGTTGTTGTTTATGACTAAAACATGTTTGGTTGGAGTATGACTTGTATGAAGCATTCGCATCAATAATGTTCGCCCAGTCTAGTTCAAAGTATCTCTTTTTTGCAGTGCCTGGACACTCATACAGATCTTTTTTTATCCATTTTTTTTAGCATATCAATTAATCGAGACACGATAGGCGTTCAACACCATTTTTGCAAAATCTTCATAAAAGGAATTCAAAGGGGATATAACATTTTTCCATAGTTTACTATCATCCTCCATAAAAGGTTTGCAGCAAGTGTGTTATGACCGAATTTGTGTAGAATCATTGTGTTAGATAAAAAATTTGGGAGTCCCAATACTGCTTTCCAAATCCTTCCTTGTATTTTATTCAGTACTTTTGTAAGATCAAGTAAGCAGCGATCCAACCCATACATAATAATTGGTTCTATCTTTAAAGTGTAAAACCCAATTATCGGGAGTAATGAAAATTTGGAATACTTGTGGTATATGATTTTCATTTGCGAGATCAGATGGACCAATTTTGAGTTTAAGGTCTTACCCCACATTGTGATAGAAGTTGACTAGCAAAGATTATATCCCAAGTAACGCGTTGATAATACCCGTTGGATTTTGCAACCATCTATCTCTCAGTTAAATCTACAAATATTCTTTTTTATTGGAGAATAATATTATGTTGGATTTGGAAGGGTTGTGTAGCGCAGCATATGCAGAAAATAAATTAAGCTTCTTTTGGAAGCCATTAGGCATACAATCAAATAAAATAATAGTGTCTGCAAATGCGAGCCAGTGAATCCTGGCACCTCCCGTTTGTCCCAAATCTTATCTATATCTCAAATATATAGATTAAAAAGAATCGCTACAAGCAGGCAGACCTGTTTAACTCTGATTTCTGTTGCAATAGGGTCGGTCACTAGCCCTGAACGGTTGATCCATACTTTGTAGCTAGTATGATTGTGAAGTAGCGCTATTAGACGTATAATGTAATCTGGAATGCCATAAGAAATCATCTTCCGCCAAACAGTGTTCTAATAACACTATTGAAAGCGGCAGACATGTCTAATGATGCCATGTAAATTGCCCCAGATCGGGTGTGATGAGAAGTTTCTAAAAGGTGGGCAAAAATTTGGGCATTTAGGGTTATGCTCATTGCTTTCCTAAAGCCTACTTGGAATCGAGACAGAAGATGGTGGTCCGTTACCCATTGCTCCAATTCATGTAGTAAAAGGGTTGCAAATACCTTAGCTGGTACATCAATTAGAGAAATAGGGCGATAGTAGCATGGGTCATCAATAGGTCCCTTCTTATGTATTGGTACAATAATAGCAGTGATCCACGAATCAGGTATGATTTTAGTTTAAAAAATCAAGTCAAATCTTGGTTTAAGAGTTTTAGCCCAAAAACAGGGATCATCTTTCAAAAGGCAGGATGGTAACCCATCAGTCCCTGCGGCCTTCGAGTAGGTTAATTTCTGGATAGCCTATAGCAGATCCTCCAGTAGCCAAGGACATTTAAACAGTATAGTTTTAATAAGAGAATTGATGTCAAAGGGGAGAGAGCCCTTAGCGAGGGCATATCTTTCTTTGATGTATTTACTCCACACATCTCCAGAAATTAATGAAAGTTAATTACTTCAAAGCTGGAAACACAACTTAACAATAGCGGAAATGGGATCCTTACTACTCCTGTATGCTTCCTCCATCTTTAGGAACTCTTGGCATCATGGGGTTGGGGGGGTAGGGCCGGGGACATTCTCTTTGCAATGTCCTACACTGGGGCACCGTTGCTAAAGAGACTGTCTCAACTGTAGGTGAATGCATCTTCAATGCCACAACTCTGCTCATATTGACTTTCGCACAGGTGGAACCAAGAACGTGACAGTGGAGCCAAGAGAGAACCCAGCCCTTCATAAAACTGCTAGCTCTGCCGAAACAGGTACACATTTACTGATACGATCAAGAGACAGAATCTCGCTCTCAGACAAAAATAAATAATTCCTAAAGACGGGCATATAAGCCAACTAAGTTTCAAAGTAGATAGTAGAGATTTAAATTGGCCTTAGTAAGGCCTTATAGCATTCGTGAACATTTTACAATAGTCAGACCTTCAGGTGAAACACTAAAGGGATCATTTTGATATGAGCAAAGGGCGAAAAAAAGCACAAAAACAAGGATTAAAGCTTTTACTCCCCACATGAGCTAATTTTTGCACCCTTCCAGGGCATAAGAGGGGCACGACGCAGAGTTTACATCGTTGCCGTGCTTTTCTCCTCCGGCTTGGAGAGCACAGCATTTTACACCCACATGAAATTTTCATGCAGGTATAAAAAACAATGGTTTCCTATAAAATCGGCTTTGCATTTGAAACTTCTAACGAGCAGGTGGATTCCATTGGAATCCATTCGTAAATGATGTCTGCAAAGCGTACTTTGCACGCAGTGTTTACTTTGAAAAATGGTGCGTAAAATGTAAGGGTAAAGGCGGTTTTATCACGTTTTACTCCTCACTATTATAGTCCGCCTTGGAAATTCTTACAATTGCATGCACGTTACCCAACACAACTTTGTGGGAGCTGTTGCTCCGCTCAATGAGGCTGCGGTGGGGATCTAGGAGACCATGAGACATCGTAGATCTTCAGACAGGGTTGAGGAAGGCTGGCAGTATATCTCAGGAGAGGGGATAGAACCACGGGACTGGCTTTGTCATGGGGATTGCCGGTGACAGAGTGGTGGACTGTCTTCCCTCTGGGCGGCCCAAAATTGCGGCAATCAGGAGCTCTGTCAGGGTGCTAGAGAAGGGACAGCCTTTTTGACAGTGGCGAGGTCTGGAGGAGGGTGTGCTTTGTGCCCGTTAACAGCAGTGATAGAGCGTGGCCAATGCAGCTGGGGAGGGGGGCTCTGTCTCAGCGTCCCGCATCCCCAAGGGCAAAGGAGTGTGGGTGAAGAGCCCTGGGGGATGGGCAAGTGCTCTGCCTGAGCTGTGAAGGCCCGGGGAGAAGGACAAGGATGGGGTGCATGTGGTGTATTCTGCCTGCCAAGAGAGGAGCGGATCGACCTGGCAGTGCTGGGTGGGCCAGTAAGGAGAGAAGAGCAGAAGGGGGTCTGATATTTAACAAGCTGCAGTATTGGGGAGGTGGAGTACTCGGGAGATGTTGGGCTCAGAGCCGCCCCCCAGCAGACATATGCTGTGAGACGTGCAGGATAAAATGGCAACTCTGAGGGCAGTCCTCCCTGTAATCCTGATACTGCAATAGGCTCCTGGGACTACCTGGGGACCCCTGCTGTGTGGTGGGCGGCGTAGCAAAGATCGGACTGGCAGTGACAGATCAGAAGGCCCGCTGAGATGGAACACAACTGCCACTCTGGAAGGTGGTGCGGATATGGCAAAAGAAAAACAAAAGGCCAATTTACAGGCTAAAATGAACTCTTACACGATACCACCCAAGGGGGCAACGACAAATTCAGATAGAGGAAAATCAATGTCGCAGGAGGAGGGCTCATCGAGCCCTTCAGTGCAGGAAATACTGCCGGCCATTAAAGAGCCCAAGTCAGCATTGGAGCAGAAGATAGATGCAATAGGGGTGGATAAAGGGGTCTTGAGGCAGGACACGCATAACATCTCTTTAAGAATAGGTGAGGCAGAGCAAAGGATATGAGACGTAGAAGACGTCTTAGGCCTCAAGAAGAAGGACATTGCAGAGCTCAAAGGCAGAACTAAGGCCTTGATCAAAGGGCAGAGAACGCGGAAGGCAGAGCCTGTCGTAACAATATCAGAATTCTGGGGCCTTCCAGAGAAAGTCCAAGGTCTGTCTATGAAACTTCTTTTTGGAAGGATGGCTTGTGTGGATGGAACCCCAGGGACTGTCACATTTATTTTCCGTAGAAAGAGCCTATTGGATCCCCAGCAGCGCTCCCCGCCCGGGGGGCTCATCCAAGACCTGTAATTGCAAAGCTCCTTAATTATCGGGACGTTATTCTGCAGGCCACCAGGAAGAAAGGATAGATACATGTGAACAGCGCTAAGGAGGCTTTGTTTCCAGGCTTCACTAGGGCGGTGAAAAAAAGGCACGTCAATCATGTGAAGCAGTCCAAAAAAGGCTTTGGGCAGCAGAATGCAAATATGCCATTTTACTCCCAGCTGCAATGGGACTGGTTGGAAGGAGAAGGCCACATGGCAGAAAGCCTCTGGCAGAGAGTTGAAAAACAATCCAGTCTGACAAGTTTCTCCCGACATCGGGGTGATGGCAGTATTGAAGCCTGTGCCTTCTGCCCATCATTGACTGCGGCATCCATTTGGACTCTGGTGGCTGGAATCAGGGTGGTTGGCATTGTCGGAGCGGAGAAAGCTCTTATCTCAAGCGCACCTCTTAATGTTCACCGTAGGGTGGGCTTGAACGCTGGTAGATGGTTACGAACAATTTATATGGGACGACAGATGCTCCAGGTTGGGGAGAATCCTAGAGGGGGGTTTGTTGGGATTCTTGGGTTTTCACTTGTTGATGGTACGTATCAGGAAACTTACCAAGGACAGAGCACAGAGGTGGTGGCGGGCCGTCATCATTGAAGGCAATAATAATTGGCACTCATTGGTAATGGATAGGATTATGTCGACTGCATTTAAGTTGTATGACATGGAACGTGAATGGGCTGTTGGACAAAAAGAGAGGGCTTGTCGTTAACTTCTTCAAAGGCCATACAACGAATATAGTGTTTATGCTGGAGACACACCTGGTGGGTTTGGTGTGTAACTTCCTGGGTGGGCACGATTTTCGATAGTGGAACATGCATGGTTTACCAGAGGCTGAAGGGGGGAGGGGTGTCAATCCTGGTCAGGAGATCTCTCCCACTGTGTGTGATGCTAGTGGAAAGAGATAAAGATGGCATGCATATCTTACTCAAGAGAACACTACTGGGGTAACCAATATGCATACTTAATGTATATGCTCCTCCGACCCTCCAGGTGGACATGCTCAAGGTGGTACAAACAAATACTGCTGGCCAAACATGGGGGGGACATCATGATCGTTGGAGGGGACTTAAATGACACTGCACAGCCAATGTTGGACAGATAGGCATTTGGGGGTCGGGTACCACACAAAACTATTAACATTTATCGAAACCATGGAGTTGAGGTTCGTCTGGCAATATGTGCATCCACTGGATCAGGGGTATTTGTTTTACTCCAAAGCACACAACTCTTTCTTGATGATAGATTATTTCCTGGTCCCGGGTCGGATTGCGGATAAGGTAATATCTGCCGACTTTCTACCAGGAGGCATCTCAGACCATGCCACATGATCGTGAAGAAAGCGGGAAAAGGCCACAAACAGGCAGAGGATGAAGACGTGATACATATTACCTGCAGAATCTTTCAATACTTCAATACCAATGAGGGGTCGGTGGAAAGTCAGTTAGTGTTGCTGGAAGCTTATAAAACAGTGATAAGCGGTTATGCGTCCTCGGTTATGAGGAACCTTAAGTGGGAAAAGAAGGCACAAATGGAGGATTTAAAACAAAAGGTTAAAGAGGTGGAAGTCTCACATCTAGATCTGAACATCGAGGGTAATAGGAGGGAATTGGTCAGGTGACCTGCTCATTACAACACGGCTGCAAGGAACAGGGCCAAGCAGGCGTTCTGGGATCAAAAAAACACATTGTATGAAATGGGGGACAAATCCAGAAGAATGCTTGTCTCGTTAGAAAATAAGAGAGGAAGGGATGCGAAGGATAAGGGAGTTAAGGGTGGACAACGACCAAATGATAACCAAAGAAGATATCGCTGAGGCCTTTGCTAGTTACTACAGGAGCTTTATGTTGAAAGGGGGGCACGTGGGGCAGACTACATAAGAGCATACTTAGCGGGAATAGATCTCCCGCGGCTGGAGAGAGAAGCAAACCACTTTATTGGAGGCAGATCTAACGGAAGAGGAGATACAAGGGGCAATAGGCCAATTACAATTGGGGAAAGCTTGGCCTAATGGGTTTCCACATAGAGTTCTGGAAAAAGTGGGGCCGAAGGTGGAGGCAGCAATGGGTGCAATGTTTAGGTAAAGCCTAAAGAAGGGAGAACTGCCTGCAGATCTTTGACAGATCACTATAGTGTTCATATATAAAAAAGGGAAACCCCCCCAGAATGCTGCATCTCTTACAGACCCATCTCGATGTTGAACGAAGAATCAAAGTTTCTCGCAAAGTTAATGGTTAATAGACTGCTGAAGGTTACTGAAAGGCTAATACATAGCAACCAGTGCAGCATTTCACCGGGGAGGGCCACTAGGATGAATATGAGAAGAGTGCACAACGCACTGGGGATGTCTGCAAGTGGACGGACTGCACACATGTATTGCTCTAGAAACGGGGAAAGCCTTCAACTCCTATGGGAGTTAATGGAGAGGATGGAATTTGGCTCTAATTTTCTTAACTGGATGTAATTGCTGTGCACCAATGCTATGGCCACAGTGAAGGTTCACAGCCTCATGTCCAGATTATTCCTGCTACCAAAGGTAATCGGGCAAGGGTACCCGCTGTCACCCCTTCTCTTCCTACTAGCTATAGAACCCATAAACGTAAAGGTTATAGCAGACCCCAGGATTAAAGGTTTCCGATGACCAGGGCCGATTAAGGATAGTATTTACTTATATGCAGACGATATTTTGATATATCTGGGAGATCCTAGGAATTCTGGGCCAGTGGTGATGGAAGTGGTGGGGAGGTTCGGGGATTACAGTGGTCTATGAATCAATTGTGACAAATCCAAACTTTTATGGGGAAAGGGGGAAATGGGGTTATGGCCATTCCGGAGCATTGTCCCCTTACTGTTGGCAGAGTAACCTTGACTTTGTTCTCGCGAGTGCACAGAAGGACGCCAGACATTGAGTGAACTTGCCGGTCTCAATGCTGGGCAGGGCTAATCTGTTCAAGATGATGACACTCCTGCCGTTGTTCTAAATTACCCCAAAAGACACCAGTTAAAATTCCCATGGAGGTATTTTGAATTATAGAAAATATGCAAAGGGACTTATACACATCTGAGGAGATGAACAAGTTACTCTCTTACCTGGTAACGTTCTTTCGATGGGATGGTCCGACGACGTATTCCATATCTATGACAGTAATCACCACAGCTGTGCTGCTTCGGAAAATCTTTCGGCGTCTGCGTCCTGCGTCGATGACGTCGATACGCCGTCCTGAAGGACCTCCTCCGACGGCCGACGTCACCGGATGTTATAAGTAGGACGCACGCCGCCCGTAGCCTCAGTTGTAGTTTTCTGCCAGTATGACCACAGAAAGCCGTGAGGAAACGTAAGCTGCAATCGCATAAGAAATTCTGTAGCGGGGTAGGGAGGGAGGGAGCGATATGGAATACGTCGTCGGACCATCCCATCGAAAGAACGTTACCAGGTAAGAGAGTAACTTGGTTGTTCGAGGGGATTGGGTCCTCCGACGTATTCCATATCTATGACAGACTTCCAAAGCAGTACCAACGTAAGGAGGTGGGAAAAGAATTTAAAATATATAAATTTAGAATGCCCAATCAAATTGCAGAGTAAAGGACCGCCTTGCCAAAGGCCAGATCCTACCCCCAGATAGAATTGAGGGAGTAGTGACGTACAAAAGTATGGACCAAAGCCCAGGTGGCTGCATCACAGATGTTACGAATAGGAACACCCCTCTGTAGGGCAGTAGAGGCAGCCATAACCCTGGTAGAATGGGGCCGCAAGCCGACCGGTGGGTCCTTACCCGCCAAGCGGTAACATTCAAAAAATTGCCAGAATAATCCAGCGAGACAAAGTCTGCTTAGTCACAGCTTGTCCGAAACGCTTTCCAGCGTAACCAATGAAGAGTTGATCGTCCACTCTGACCCGGGACATGCATGAAGCTTAAAGCTCTCCTATGATCGAGCCTATGGAGCCGCTCCTCTTCCTTACCAGGATGTGGAGGAGGATAAAATGCCGGAAGAATAACCTTCTGGCCTAAATGAAATTCCGACACCACCTTCGGAAGAAAGGAAGGACAAACTCCAAGGACAACCCTGTCCTTATGAAACACAGTGAAGGGTGGCTTAACTGAAAGTGCCTGTAACTCACTCACTATGCGAGTGGAAGTGACTGCAACTAAAAATACAGTTTTAAGGGTTAACAGTCTCCAAGGACAAGAATGCAAAGGCTCAAATGGAGCACCCATTAGAAACTCGAGAACAAGGTTCAGATCCCAACCGGGCACCTGTAAAGGTGACGGAAGGAACACATTAGTGAGCCCTTTCAAAAAATGAGAAATTAAAGGGATTTTAAAATAAGAGCACTCCTCAAACGAGCGCTTAAATATAGACAGCTCCGCCAGGTAACCTTTGATGGTACCCAGTTGCAGGCCCCTGTGGGCCAAAGAAAGCAAAAAAGACAGAACCATAGGAATGTCACATGAAAAAGGATCCACATTCTTAACCCTGCACCAGTCGCAGAACTTTCTCCAACGGCAACGGTACAGCAGGGACTTTGTTGCAGGTCTTCTGGCCGAAAGCAACACCTCCATCACGTCTTCAGGGATGTCCCAATCCTTGTACCTCAACCTTTCAGAAACCAAGCGCGAAGGTTGAGGGATCGGACCTCTAGACGGAGAACCTGACCCCCCTCCGGTGAGAGCAGATCATCTCGGTAGGGAAGACGATGTGGAGGGCAGATGGACAACTCGAGAACGTTCGGGTACCACGTCCTCCGGGCCCATGCCGGAGCAATGAGGATCATCCGGGAACCGAACCTCCGTAACCTCTGCAGCACTTGCGGAATGACGGGGACTAGAGGAAACGCGTACAGCAGCGGGAAGGACCACTCCACCACAAACGCGTCCCCTAAGGCTCCGTTTGGAGGAAATTCCCACGAGCAGAACCTTTTGCACTTCTGGTTGACACTGGAGGCGAAGAGATCCACTTGAGGGAATCTCCTGAGCCAACTCCCACTCGTGAGAGATCGCGCTCTGCCTGCTCAGAGCGTCTGCCGTCTCGTTTTCGTCTCTCACCAGATGACCTGCCGAGATCGTAACTTCCTGCTGGATTGCCCGGAACCAGAGCTGCATCGCCTCCCTGCACAGAGGAAGTGACCCTGCCCCCTCCCCTTTTTGTTAAGGTAGTGCATGGCCACTGTGTTGTCCGTCAGGATCAGGACATTCTTTCCTCGCACAGTCAGCAGAAAAGCCTTCAGGGCAAGCCTGATGGCCCTCAGCTCCAACAGATTGATATGGAGTCTGGACTCCGACGAAGACCAACGACCGCTGACTGGCAACTTGCTGGCATGAGCTCCCCATCCTGTGAGGGATGCGTCCATCACGATCTTCACCTCCGGCCAGGGTACCCAAAATGGAGCCCCCTTCATCAGATTGCCTTCGACGGGCCACCACAGAAGGTCCTGGGCGACCGAGGACGGCACCTGAACAGGGTCCAACATCTTGCCGGAGGACTGAGACCACTGGAGCTTGAGTGCCCATTTCAAAGATCTCATCCGCAACCTGGCCTCTGGCACCAGAAGAATGCAGAATGCCATGAGGCCGAGCAATCTCAAGAACTCGAACGCTGGGAGACTCTGGGCATGCTGAAAATTGTGCACCATCTGCTGAATGTGATGAGCCCTCACCTGGGGAGGAAATCACTGCCCCAGGGACGTGTCGAGCACTGCTCCGATGTACTTGAGCCTCTGAGTTGGCGTCAAGTGGGACTTCTTTAAGTTGAGGGAGAAGCCCAGCTTGTGGAGGGAGTGGCAGGTGACGGACAGATGATCCAGGACTTGCTTGGGAGAGCGCGCCCTGATCAACCAATCGCCCAGGTAGGGGTAGACGTGAATCCCCCCTTTCCTGAGATGCGCTGCCACCACTACCATGAGCTTGGTGAAGACCCTCGGGGCGGTGGTCAATCCGAACGGCAGGACCCGAAACTGAAAGTGCGAGTCGCCAACCGCGAACCTCAGGTACTTCTTGTGCTTTGGATGGATCGGCACATGATAATTAGCATCCTTGAGGTCGAGAGACACCAACCAGTCCTGAAGTTGAAGGGCCTGGAGGACTTGAGAAAGAGTAACGATCTTGAACTTGTCCTTCCTGAGGAGTTTGTTCAAACCGCGCAAGTCCATGATGGGTCTCAATCCCCCGTCTTTCTTGGAAATAAAAAAATAAGGGGAATACCATTCCTTGTTCCTCTCCGCTACAGGCACCAGTTCTATGGCGCCTTTCTCCAGCAGGGCTTGAACCTCGTGCACAAGGAGCGGATCCGGACGATGCAACAAGAGCTTCCCCGGTGGATTGTCGTGAGGCCTCTGCTGAAAGGGAAGATAGTAGCCGTGGGCTATGATCTCCAGAACCCACACATCTGAAGTAATTGCACGCCATTCGACAAGATGCTGCGCCAGCCTTCCCCCAACCGGCGAACCATGGGACATGGCCTCATGACTGAGCTGAAGCAGCTGCAGCGTTGCCTGAGGGCAAAGAGGCAACTGCCCGAGCGGCCTTGGCACCTCGAGTACCCTGCTTTCCACCTCTGGCACTCGTACGGTGGCCCCTTTGACTGGCAGCTCCTCTCGCTTTACCAAAGGATGAGTAATAACGAAAGGAACCTCCCCTCCATTGTTGAAAAGGCGCAGGTTGGAGAACTGCAGCGTCCAACGACTATGCTGCAGCTTTGGAGGTCTGCAACCTCTCAAGGCTCTCGTCAGCCTTGCTGCCAAAAAGATGTTCACCGTCAAAGGGCATGTTGAGGAGCTGGGCCTGCACATCAGGAGCAAACCCTGACTTCCGCAACCACGCAAACCTGCGTATTACGGTTCTTGCCGCCATGAACCGGCTGACGCAATCTGCCATGTCCAAACCCGACTGAACGGCCTCACACATGGCGTCATTGCCATCCTGGACCATAGCAAGAAAACCATCCCGTTCATCCCCCTTCGGGAATATGTTCAGCCGCTAAGGAAACACATTTCCACAGAGAGTGCGTGAAACGTGACAAGGCACATATGGAGTTGGCCGCCTGAAGAGCCATACCCCTTGAAGAAAACACTTTCTTCACCCAACCATCAAAACGCTTGTCGTTCCTATCAGGAGGGATTGTAGGATACGACGCCTGCTTTGCTGGGGCCGTAGCCGCCACCACCACCACAAAACTCTCCGGAGTGGGGTGCTTGGTCAAGTAGCAGGGGTCGCTACTGGCTGGGCGGTATTTTCGCGGCAAAGACTTGCCCACTGCCGGGAGAGTCTCCGGAGCAGTCCAAGCCGCTGCCACCCTTCTTTGCAGAGCCATATGGAATGGCAGTACCGGGTCAGTGGGTGGACCTTGGTCGAGGATATCCGTCAGGTCATCCTGCACAAAATCAACTGGGGATGCCGACCACACCAAGTAGTCTGTGACCCTCGACATAAGGCGCTGGTACGATGACTAAGCATGGGTGCCAGGCTCAGGCCGACAGAACTCCACATCCGGAGAGGTGCCCAGACCACTGGCGTCATGCAGTGTCTGACGCAGGTCTTCAATATGGCTATGACCAGAAAGAATCTCATCTGGTACCGTGACAGGAACCAACCCATCTTCAGAACCCTCTTCCACCTCGGAAATATACTCAATAGGCTGGAAAATGGGCATTGACTAAGGGAGAAAGAAATGTTTTGCCTTGGCCAGAGCCTTTCTAGGGGGTGCCACGGGGTACCTCCGACACCACAGCCTCGAAAGACATCGAGGGCGCCGAGTGAAACGGCATCTACGTCGAGTGAATCAGTGTCGACGTCGAGCGTGGCGCCGACAGCATTGACGGCTTCGACACAGGCCTCGAGGGCGGAGCCCCGAGCGTGTCCTTCAACAGCCTGGGCGCCGATGGCGTTGACGACTTCCTCGAAGGCAGAGCCTCGAGAGAGTCCGTCGACGACCTTGGCACCACCAGCGTCCACGTCTTCTTCGAAGACTTCACAGGTGCACACGGGCTCGAGCGCGTCGAGGGCCGGGACCTGGAACGGGCATGACTAGAACTATTCCCCTTGTCTGAGCGGGACTTCTCCCGCGAATCGTGCCGACCACCCGAGCCCGAAGGCGTACGAGCTATGTCTCTAGTACGGTCACGGCCGACCCCACTCGGAGGCGCGGACGGACCGGTGCCCTGCGATTCAAGAATCGCCAACATATTCTTCCTGAAGGAAGCCCATTCCTCCAGAGAGAAATGCTTGGTGGGATAAGAATCCCGCCGACGGGCGGAGTCCTCGGATGAGGACGGGGAAGGCGACCGATGACGGCGCTTCCGGGAGTGCCTCGAAGAGGCAGACGAGTGGCGGGGCCCACTTCGGGACCGAGACCCCTTAGACTTACGACTACGATGTGGAGAGTCGCCCCTCGAATCATCCGTCGAAAGCCCAGTGGACCTCGCCTTCCAGGGCTTGGACACCTTTCCAACCGACAGCTTCTTCTTACGTTCCCGCAAGGCCTTGGACGTAAGCGGCTGGCAGTCGACACAATCATCCATGTCGTGGGCCTCCCCGAGGCACCAGAGGCAGGCGTCATGCGAGTCCGTCACCGACATCTTGGACCCGCAGTCCCCACACTTCTTGAAGCTCGGACGCGGGGTGGAAGAAGAGGAAGACATCTGGATAAGTACTTCAGAAACTAACAGGTTCGAAGAACCGAAAGAACAAACTCCAAAGAGTCGAGGCGCACCGAGATCTCCGAAGCGAACACGTTCGCGGAAAAAACGGAACTGAGGCTACGGGCGTCGTGCGTCCTACTTATAACATCCTGTGACGTCGGCCGTCGGAGGAGGCCCTCGAGGACGGCGTATCGACATCATCGACGCAGACGCCGAAAGAGTTTCCGAAGCAGCACAGCTGTGGTGATTACTGTCATAGATATGGAATACCTCGGAGAACCCAATCCCCTCAAAACAAATTTTTATCTCAAATAAAAGAGCCTGATTAAGTCAGCACTAATGGTGGCTAAAAGAGACTTGGCAGCGAGGTGGGTGAGTCCAACTGTTCCTAGCATCGATAAATAGACCTGTGTTGTGAGTTGGAGTGCAGAGTTAGCTCTCCACAGAAATAGAATGAAAGGGGGTTGGTATGGGAGTTTCCGGGGACAAGGATCCTAGGGACAAGGACGGGAATTAGAGGTCTTTGGTGTATTGGGATATGTGGAATCATAGTGAGGGCGGGGTGGGGCATCTGAATGGTACCAATTGTTCATGTTATGTTTTTGGTTTGATTTTACTTGGTTATGCAAAATCAATAAAAAATTGTTTGACAAAAGAAAATGACTTCGTAACAACCGGGCTATGGATCCATAACTCTCCGAAATGAAAATTCTGTGCTGACGAAAAATCCTCTAAGTGGTAGCCCTGCCCTTAATATTTATAAAATCCAGAGATACACTGTTTACCTACAGACTATCTGCCAGAATCTACCGAAAAGGGGCTTTGATGGCCAGCACTAGGAAAGAAGGTTAAACTGGGACGACTGCCCTTCCTTGAACAAAGCTCACGTTTTGTGGACAACAGTAGCAACACGAAGAAATATTCGAGACTGTGTGAAAAGTAAGTGCTAT
Organism: Ambystoma mexicanum; assembly: GCF_040938575.1. Lineage (NCBI taxonomy): Eukaryota > Metazoa > Chordata > Amphibia > Caudata > Ambystomatidae > Ambystoma > Ambystoma mexicanum. The sequence continues at coordinate 83,153,205 of NC_090933.1, forward strand.
CCTTGTCCTGGCTACATTTGACATGGGGTTGGCTGCTCTGCAGGAACCCATATGAATGGACACAGTGCGCTCAAAGGTATCCAGCTCGTAGGACTATGCAGTAAACGGAACATGAACATCTATCATGGTAACGTCATGCACGCCCACCTGTGAAGAATCCCACTGGGATTTATGCTCCAGTCTAAGCAGTATGGCATGGTTGCATGTGTCAAGTGCAAAGTGCTGCTAATGATTCATGCAAGAGGAATGCATGCATTCGCAAAGCCAATGAATGATAACATCTATGCCAGGATATTGATTTAAACTGCATTAGGCACACATATAGTGTCTGCATTTGCTCCATTGCCAAAAGTAGTGTTGTTCCATTGACCAGATATTTCGAGTTCGGCATGTGGGCCTGTTTAGGTGAATTCGTTAGTTTTATCTTGAATATATCGAAAGTGTCATGTCAGAACGCCAAGCCTAATCAAGAATACAGAAAGTGTGTCACTTACTCTTGATTTGTTTAGTTGCCTGTAGCACGTGTTCGATTCTTAAGGTATGTGCAAGTGGGTGAATAAAAAGTCAAAACAAAAAAAATATTTCCACATGTGACTATGAGATTCCCATCATATCCTCCACAGCTACAAAAAACATGTGCACTAGAGCAAACAATCTAATGGACAGATTAAAAAGGATCGGTAAACAATGTGAAGTTACTAACATCTGCTGATTGCGTGCAAGAAGAAATGTCAACAAGAAAAACGGTTCAAGGAACAGGGGGACTTATCACAATACACCATCAAAAAGGGAAGGGAAGGAACAGTCTGAAAAGGGTAGTACTGTACCTGCACTCAGCCCATTTTTGAAAGATGTCCAGCTCCATCGCCTCCGTCTGGCCAGGTGTAAACCTAAATTCAGACACTAGTTCTGGCGTGTGTACCGAGAGCTCACGGTCTCCAAGCTCAGCTAAAACCAAATAGAAAAGTGCATTTCTTTAATAGACGAAGCCATTGCCAGAAGGCCAGATCTTATATCCACAACATGCAACTTCACCACTAGTCAGTGCATTCTCCCTCTTAATAACAAACCCCACATGCATCCTTGGAAGGCTTATATTAACAGATGGGATGAAAGCCACTTCTACTGGACACAGCACATGTCTATTCTGCAGGGTAACGTGTGCACCCTAACACAGGGCAGGTTTAACTTTAGCGCTTTAATGCTTCCCCATACAGCTATGATGCAGCTCACCCAGGAAGCAAGACATTTAATATCTTAGCGGCAAAGCCAGTGTAAGGATATACGATTCCATTGTGGAACCCCACTTAAAGTTAGCACACATTTAAAGTGTTCAGGGCCACAGTGGTGCCTGCCCAGCAAAGCTGTGTGTAACTACCTTCCTGTAGCACTCTCCAGGCCTTTCCTAGAGGTAGAAAAGCGATGTTCTTCATATTAAAACACAGATAGAGATCAAACTTTAACCTGGAGTTTAACAAAAAAAATGCATACTTTCACTTATGACAAAAACCTAGTTATTTTGTGCCAATTCTTTTAGTAAAGATTTTCCCAATATGTTAATTTAATTCAGATAAGCACACGTGTACTCACATACAAGATTACATGATTTTATGACATCAGAGAGGTAGTCTATGGATGTACTCTGGTTTGATCCCCTGCTGATCCATGCCCGCCCCATTATTCGAAGGGCCTTCTACACCTCCCTTTCTTAGGGGAAAGAGCCATCATTAATGCTTCTTTCGTCCTCCTTTGGCATGAACCCCGAGAATTCAAAGAAGCTAATTGTGAGACATTAATAAAAAAAGCAGATCTAGATTCTATAAACCGGAATAATTTCACAACAGTTTCCAACTGTAGATTTTATGCAAAACCGGTTAACAGGGTGGCATGGTCCCACATCTTGCTCTTCATGGAAGAAAAGGACTTGCTAGACCCTGCACAAGCAGGCTTTACACCAAACCATAGCTCAGAATCAGTACTGCTATCCATTTGGGATTACCTTCAATTCGGAAGGGCCGAAGATGGTGTGGCCACTCTCATCCTACTTGACTTTTTGGCTGCTTTTGAGCTGGAGGAACACATTATGCTTTCATCTCGTTTATTTGACTTAGGTGTACGAGACCCACTACTGGAACTACTATGTCGTTCCTTAAAAACCACACACAGCAGATCATCATTCACCCACAAATATCACACCCTAAAGACGGCCTGGCCTTTTAGTCCTCCAACTGCACTCTTGACTTCACCTGAACACTCTTCCATTTGGGCAGTCCTGGCTGGGGTTTCATAGCCCAGATAGTCCCATACTATGGCTTCTCTTGGCTCCCATTGGATTTCCAGTCACCTGTTTGCAGGCTAAAGATTCCTAGATGTTCCCCTAGGTTTTGGGTCAGGTGCTTTCTGGCACCACAGAGCTGTCATCGAACGCCTCAAGTTCACTGCCTGCTTTCATACGTTCAAAGATAATTCACAATGAGTTGTGTCTAGAACAGCCTGAGTTTGAATGCTTGCATACAATCAAAACACAAGCGCTTTATAATTCAAGCCCCTCTGCAATGTTCCCTCATGAATGTTCCCTTGTAGAAGATGGTAACATATTGATTTTCAAAGCATTTAAATTCAAAATGAATTGTTTTTATTTTTTTATATCGCATCATTGACCCCTTTAAAATTATAAGTGCATGTTATTATGCATTTATGATGTAGATTACCTCTAATCGACAATCACGTACAAATGTTAAAGGGCTACACATTAATTGAAAAGTGATTGAAGCAACCAGACAAGCCTTTCCAATACCAATGCATATAATCCTCCAACACTAGTCGATATTGGTAGCGTGCATATCCGACACCTATGTTCTATTGCCATTACAAATGAATAATAACATGGCAAAGCTGTATGCTGTATGCTCCTGGTTCTACTATCATTAGGTGAATTCTCCTACGAATTTAGCTCTGAATGTTCGATTGTGCTTCATTTGTGTATTGCCTTTTATCCCTTTATATATTTAATTAAAAAAAGGTTTATTTAGTGCAAACATGTCTTTTAATTATTTCCCGTTTGAGTGTATACTAATTGAAAGTAAGAGCCGCATTACAGCACACTGGCATTAATTTCTCAAAACTCAGTCAGTGAACTTATTAGTTAATTCTTCTTTCCGTCCCTAGTGATTTAATTGAATAGGAGATTGAAGTGTCAAACCAAGTAAAATGTCCCCAGCTTACCAACCAAGTGTAATGCATGGATAGAGCAGTATGGTTGGTAAGAGAATACAACTGAGATATTGGAAACTAACAGATCTGTTGTAAGGGGGTTTCATTGAAATAAATGACTACGTAGTTAGTTACTTCAAAGCACTTTTCTTACTTTAATGCCCTCTACTATGCTCCAATCGAACTCCACCCCTTTTAACCCACCCCATCCCTCTACACACCTATTTATTTTACCACAGAGTAATTTATTTTGACAAAACAACAGTACACGAGATAATCAGGTTTGCTCTGCGAGAGCTTGGGCTTTCACAAACTAGCTGTTGGAATTCCACCCTCCACCAACCCATTTGAAGCTAAACCATGAAATACGATTAACATGACATCAGACCTGACCAGAGACGACGTTGCACTTCACACTTAATTCGTGCTGCACTAGCCCTTAAGGACAAGTACTCTGCACAACCAAGGCGACAGCACTCCATCCCAACACTGCTTTAAAATCCTTTTCTTGTTTTGTTACAGCCTCAACCTCTACCTCTTTCTAATCTACATTGTGACGAATCATGGGATCACATCAAATAATACAATGACAAACATTGCTCTCGAAAAGTGCCCCCCTCACCTTTTGTTATTCTTTTATAATTCTTTTCCCCCCTCTTTTTTCTTTTGAATTCGAATTGAGAAAAATCAAGGTGTCAAGCCTTTATAATTTTTTCTTCTTTTTAATTCAGATTTGAGAAAATCAAAGTGTCAAGTCTTTTTCTTTTTAAATCGAATTGAGGAGATCAGAGTATTAAGCCAACACGTGTTTCAAGCCTTGCTAATTTTAGCTATGCTCTTCTTGAGGGCTTAAGGGTTTTTTTCTAATCTGAAAACAAATGGCTGTTTTCCATATTTTTCACTTCATTTGATTAGTTTCTGAAATTCTTGTAGTGTTCCTTGGAAACAACGTTAGTGTTCATATCTCATTGTGTTCTTCAAATGTATATTCCTTGCACATGTTATTGCAGGTACAAGCAGTTGCCTATGCTTGGTAATCCGGCTAATTAGACATGCGTCGCTGAGCTAATCAGCGTTGCTGTACGAATCGTGGGATCACATCACTTCTCCCCAGGGGGACTCCTTTCCCTGTCCGGCTAGGGAGGTACAGCCGCTACCATATATTCCCCATAGGGGTGGGAAAAAGTGGGAGGACCTCACAGGGGAGGACTTCCCCGACGGGATGGTGACTCCTGTTCCATGGTGGAACTCCCTAACCTGTTTACCTTTGAGCCCCCGAAATCCTTAGGTCCTGCAAGAAAAGCCACTGATAGAACCACTGTATGTTATTGTGACACTCCTCCCTTTCAGCCTGTAAAACCTAATTCATTGTCTAATGGAAATACTGTGAAGAAGATTACAGGAGTTATGCAAACTACTCTTTCATGTGACTTCCAAAGTACAGAGAAGAAGTGACCCCGAGGAGGGCTGAAGAGAGGATCCATAATGCAGACAAGAGACTACAACATTACGCTGGGGAGGATCCATCTACCTACCATAATAATACACAAAGGACTGCCTGTAGGGGAATCAGGGAAACCAGAGAGTAGCCAGCGTGAAGACGCACCTGTGTGGGAAGTTCAAACCCAGCAATTATGATGCGGGACAGAGAAGCAAGTCCTTAGTCGAAAGTACACGGCATTGAAGGTCGGAGGAATCCTCTGGAACTAGAATGAGTGGCGACCAGAGCAGAAGAGAGGATCCGGCTAATGGTGGCGTGACCTCAGCGAAGTTCACCAGTTGGTCTCTTAACAAAGCTGATACTGGTGAAACGAAGGCCCTGCAGAACCGAAGCAGGGCTAAGAAGTGAGGACAGAGTGGTGGCAAACGGACAAAGAAGAAGAGAGGCACCAACATACCAGGAAGAACTGTCTAAATGGTCCCAGGAATAAAGGGGTTGACGGGATCCATAGTAGACCTGGTTCGCGGCTTGGGGGAGAATAACAAATGCATCAGAGGGGTCTCCCACGTCTCAGTAATTATCGCAAAACTGATCAAAGAATCGGGCGCAATCTCAGTAATTGTTGTAATACTGACTAAAGCATTGGAAATTATCTCTGTCATCTCAGTGATTCTTGCCAAGCCAATGAAAACATCGGGTGTGATCGCCCTCATCTCAAGAATTGGTGCAAAGCCTCGGGAGTGTTCTCCCTTGTCTAAGTGATTCTGGCAAAAATTACCATGGACTTGGGAGTAGTCTCCCTCACAACAATATTTTTGGGGTTACAGTAAACAAAGTGAAGCAGAAACACTTAAATGAACTCTGGTAAAGTTTGGAGATTTGTTTTTTTGTTTTATTAACATTTATATAGCGCACAGCAGTCCGGGGACATCGTGGCACTTGTTTCAAGTACAGTCTTAGTTACAGAGTCAACAGCAATATAAATACAGGGTACAATAGTTAAGTTATTTACATTTATATTTCTGGTTATATACAATATGCTTATACATTTCTGGCTATATTACAATATACATGTCATGGTGGGAGAGGTGGTCATGGTCCTAATTGAGGGGTGTGGATTTGAGGTCGTTGCGGAAGGCCGAGATGCAAGTTTCAGCTCTGAGGTTGAGCGGGAGAGAGTTCCAAAGTTGTGGTGAGATGTAAGAGAAGTCTAGGCCTCCAGCAGTGGTTCACTTGATGCGAGGTGTGTGTAGCTGGTTGGTGTACTCAGATCTAGTCGGTCGGTCGGAAGTGGTTCTAGATATTTCCTCAGATAGGTAATGGGAGCAGTGTTGTTGATGCATGTGTGTGATGGTGAGGATTTTTAGTGTGATTTGATCTTTGACCTGAGGCCATCGTGCTGAGCGTCTGGCTAGGGATATATGGTCCCTTATGGGGATTCTCAAGGCAGCTCTGAGGGTGTTATTTTGGGTGATTTGTAGTCTGTGGATGTTTTTAGCTGAGGTGCCGGCTAGGAGGGCATTACAGTAATCGAGTTTAGCGCCTACGGTTGCTCTTGCTATGCCCACTCAGTTGGGTGGGGAGAGGCAAGGTTTGATGGCATTGATGAGTTTGGTGCTGAACGCTGATGCAGAGGCTATGGCGCTGACTTGTTTGTCCATTGAGAGGTTGGCGTCAATGTGAACCCCTAAGCTCTTGACGGATGGTGATACGGGTATGGTTGAGTTGTCTATGTTGAAGTTGGTGTATTGGGGGCTTAACTTCGTTATAGTGTTTTTTAGTCCAAGAATGAGGATTTCAGTCTTGTCTCCATTGAGATACAGGCCGTTGATGGCCATCCAGGCTTGGATTGTGGCATAGATGTTGTTGAGGGTGGAGGCGTCTTTGTGGTAGATTCCAGTTAGGGGTATGAGTACTTGCGTATCGTCTGCGTAGTTGGTGTATGCCACAATGATGGTGTCCAGTAGGTCGAAAAGGGGTTTCGGGAAGAGGTTATAGAGGGTAGGGGCTGTGCATGATCCTTGGGGGACACCGCAGTTTATCATGGTGGGGTCTGCATTTGCTGTATCGGAGTAGACCTTCATGGCCCTTCCTTCGAGGAAGGAGGTGATCCAAGCGGCTGCTTGTTTGTAGAAATAGGCTGCTTGAGTGAGGTGTTTGGTAAGCGTTTGGTGATCAACCAGATCAAAAGCCGCTGATAGGTAGAGAAGGAGGAGCAGGTCTGTTTTACCTTTGTCCAGGATTTCTGTGATTTGTTTTTTTTAGGTCTAGTAAGGCAGATTCTGTTCCATGGCCGGCCCGGAAGCCAGATTGCCTTTTACCTAGTATGGAATTGGCTTCTATGTATGCCTGGATCTGGTTGTGAGCTGCTTTGTCAAGAATTTTCAGGAGGAATGGACTGTCGTGATCAGTCTATAGTTGTTCGGTTGTGCTGGATCAAGTGTAGCTTTTTTTTTAGAAGTGGCCGCACCCAGGCTTCCTTGAGATTGTTTGGGACAGTTCCTGTTTAGAATGATGCGTTAATGAAGGCAGTGATCAGGGGAGCTAGGTTGTTGCCACATTCCTTGATGATTTGAGGAGGGCAGATGTCTGCTTTGCATAGAGATGGTTTGAGCTTTTTTATAAGGTTAAGGACCTGATGTTCAGTGACATTTCTGAAAGTGAATTGCTCGTGGGTGACGTTGTGGTTGGTTATTGGGTTAGGGAGGGCCTTGCAGTGGTTTTGTATTCTGTTCTGGAGGAGTTTTATTTTGTTGAGCATAGCGGTCTGAATGCTGGCACGCCAAGCTTTGTCTTTAATGATCTCGTTAGCAGTGGCCGGGGGCGTGACTAGTTCGTTGAAGATTGCGAATAATTCTTTTGATTGGGAATTGGCATTAGTGATCCTGTCATTGAATAACTTGGATTTTGCTGCAAGGATGGCTTTTTTGTATTAGAGGGATAGCTGTTTGAATGAGATTTTGTTGGGATCGCTGGGATCCGTTTGCCAGTTTTTCAGTGACTGGCGCTTTTGTGCTCAGAGGGTCTGGAGATATTCTGAGAACCAGGAATTGCAATGGAATGATTTTTTTGCTTTCTTACTTTCGAGTGGGGCTATGGTATTTATGGCATTTGTGAGGGTGTCATTAAAGATGGCCAAGAGTATATTAGGGTCTGTGGAGAAGGGAGGTGCTAGGCATGGATTTTTGAGGGGGGGTCGCAGATTGTCTGCATTGAGTTTTTTGGAACTTCTTGTTATGGTGGGCAGAGCACAGGTTAGTGTTTTGGGTATATGGTCGGTGGGATGTGGAATTCAAAGCAGGTGTGGTCTGTCCAAGGCAAGGCGGAGTTTGAGATTATATTAGTGGCGCAGTTGTGATCCATGACCCAGTCCAGGGTTCGGCCTTTGGAGTGGGTGGGGGTGAGGACTTTTTGGGAGAATCCTAAGTCTGTAAGTTCTTTAGCAAGAGTTTTGGCGGGTTTGTTGTTTGGATCATTGAAGCCTAAATTAAGGTCTCCTAGAGATAGGTGCCAAGCTTAATAACAACTGTTAAGAAATATTGTCATCAAGAGTCAAGTGAACCAGGAGAAGGGAATCATTCTTCTGGCCTCCCAAAACTGTTTTGTGGTTTTAGATACCAGGGCAATGGTTGCCAAAGATATTGTCAAAGACACCTAACTATTGGACTAGGATGAGGGATTCATCCTCCTGGTATTTTGCATCTTTGTGGAACACAACATCTTAATTAAGACTTTTAAACACAATCCCCAAAGAGAATACCAGTGAAGCAGCAGAAGGGAGTCATTCTCCTGGTGGTCCTTATGTTGTTTGTGTATATAGTGGGAGGGCTAGAGTTAGGTATTGTTAGGCAGAATCACCTGCAGTACCCTTTGGGAACACTACAGGCAATTAGGACTACAAGTGCAAGCACAATTTCGCCTTTGGTACAAGCCTGTAAAACACAGTAAAGTGGTAGTGATGGCCGAGCAGCCAGACTTATCTCAAGAGTTTAAGTGAGCAGTAGAACAAGTTACACAAAGGACCAACCCATACAGTGATTCAAATAGACACTACTAAAGGTTTCTTGGTAAAAGAATATACATTTATTTACTCAATCAGTTAGAAAACATTACACTAGCATAAGCAGCTCAATATCACACACTAATAAACCACAATTACACAACTGGTAAGTAAATGAACAAGTTTGGCTACCCTGAAGTGGGAGCAAAATGGCACTTCAGATACTTAATAAAGGGGTAAAAAGACAAGGTTATAAGAATAGACAGCCCAAATATATTCATAGGCAGGGCAAAGGGTTTCAGTTAAATACAACCAACAATTCTTCTCAATAGGCCTGAGCCAAAGTCAATGGTTCAGAGTCTCTTGTATAGGATAGCACAGTTCTGGTAGATAACGTTTAAGTCTTTGCCACGGAGATTAGAAGAATTTGGCTAGGCGAAAGTTTGCCTGATGTTAAGGGAAGGACAAGCCTTCGCAGTTGAGGAAAGTTTCACGCACTTTCTCGATGGCCGAAAAGATTTCCCGACCGCGTTTGCACAGTACCTTGTTAATGAAGAAGAGCTGTAGCTGAGGCAATTGTTCCTGGCAGTTCGAGCAGCTCTCGCTGTTCCTGGGCTTCAGTCGTGGGGACAAGGAGGACGACGTCGGGAGGTTCCTGCACTGCCCAGGGATGAGGCCAAAAGCTGTAGCAAGACGTCGGTTTAAGGTATGAGTGCCTTAAAGTCCACAAGCTGGTTTCCTTCCCTCTGGCTATCCGGTTTTCAACAGCACTCTGATAAAAATTCGACCAGATGGGGACGGTGTCCAGGTGGCTTGCGAGTTTGGTTGTCCCTACCAAACTCAAGGGAAGAAGTTAACCTTGAAGGGCTTCTCCGTTGATGGAGTTTCAGGCAATTCGGACCTGCAGCAGGGCTTCACCGGTCATCCAGGATTTGCAGCAGTCTTCTTCCTTCAGCTCGTCTTCGGTTCATTCGTTCCAGTGGTCGACTCTGTTTTCCAAGTCCCAGATACCTGATTTTAAACAGTTTTTCCCCATTCATTCCAGCCTGGCTGTCACTCACACAGCAGGGTGGCTGTCCTTGCCCGAAAGCCAGCCGGCCAATCACGCCCGAGTGCATTCAGGTCTCCTATGAGACTAAGCATAGGGAGTTTCAGGCACCTCCCTTACATCCTGTCCACCCCAGACCCCCAGCGCCAGAGGAGGGCTTCAGCACTGAAGCCCGTCAAAGGCCAACGGACAAAGAGACCAAACCTGGTTTGGCACGCAGAGACAAACACAAGAAGGACCTTTCCTAAAAGAAATGGCGAACAAAGATGACAGGAGTCGGTTTTTACAGATAGGTCCTGTGCGCCATATTGAAAAACATGGCTGACCCGATTTTTAGCTACCATTGTTAGCGGTCGGGAAGAATCATGGTAGTTTGTTCTAAACCACTGCCACCAGCCATTTAAAGTAGGAAAGGGTTACATTTTCCTGTTACATGAATGTTTTGACTCAGGGGAAGCTAGGCAACCCCTCCAGCACTCTATAGGAAGATAGTGTGTGCTGGGCCAGTAAATTCAAAGAGACTAGTAAAGTCAATTTACCTTTACATGCTCTGGGAGACGGTAGTCAGTCCCAGAGAAGGTATTTAAACCTTTGGAAGTCTGAAAAGACAACCCTGTGCCACTGCACTGAAGGTGCTGTGACACACACAGAAAAAAGATGATGCCTATGGAGTTGTTTTAAAACCCCATAGCCAAAGAACACAAAAGTAAAACACCCATCAAAATACATGAAACAGTGGGGAAAAAAAGGCTCACACTCTTTCCATGTAAAATATCAAATCCTAGCAATCCAGCAAAGTTGCTGGGGTTCTCAAAAGGTAAGGGAGATTGGCACATTTTGAGAATTCTCCCTAACAGGTATTTATGGACAGAGGACAGGACGGTTTCATTTGTACAACCATCCTGACTACGAGCACCAGAGTTTTCCTTAGTTAGGTAGGGAATACCCTTTAGAATAGGGAGTTAGGCAGTTTTTTCTTGTTTAATAAAGAAGCATTCATATCATGCCACCCCCCTTTGTCCGACTCCTTCCTCCAACACGCCACAACGTACATACATTTGATTAAACATGGATAACTGCAGACAAACATAAAATGTCAAATAAGAGGTAGTATTCAAATGTGGTCCGACTATTGTAAAACTAGTCACACAATGTTTTTTTTAAATACTAGAAAACGGGGCACGACCAAAGCACAGAGCATATATATTTGATGTGGTTCTGAAAGTGCCTTGGGTTTCTTGCCATGCTGTCAAAAACGAACAATTAAATTATTCAATTGCGTGTCATTTTAAAGACTGTCACAACTTTACTTGAATATACATTTGTGGGAAACATTATTTTGCCATGTCAGTGTTTCCAATGAACGTTTTTCATACTGCACGCGTAGAATGTTAGTTTACTGCTGAGCATTCGTACCCTTTTGATCAATTAGTACACCATTCTTTGTTTAAATGAGGACACCTATATTTACAATGCGTCATGTGCTGCGATACGTTCCAAAGCACAACGTTACATATTACAGAAACAAAATGAACAGCAACATAGTCAAAACACATGCCTGTTTGACCATTTTCTCTAAACAAATCTTGTATCAGGGAACACTCTTGGGGATATTTCACTCTTAAGTCCACGTTTTCGTACACAGACCAACCAGAATTCTTAATCAACTCTTTTGCAGCCAGGGTAGACGATTTGAACAAGATCCCAACAAAACACACTTTGCCTGGAATTTTCCATCAAACATATTTTCAAATACTGCCAACCGTTTTTATGTCATTCCCCTCTTATGCGCAGACTACCATTCAGGAGGGGGCCCTACTGCAATTTACAGGGAAATCCACCAGACCAGACAGAGTCCCAAGGAGCTGTTGCCAGGCATTCATTTTTATTTTGCTTTATGCTTTACATGATAGGATGTGTAAGTGTATATCCACCAAAGCAGAGCTCCCCACCCCCTTTATTAGGAGTAGGGGAGAATGTATGATGGGCTATCCCCGCTGGTGGTTGCTCACAGATGGTATGCCGTAGAGTGTGCAAGTGTTTTCGTGATTCGGAGTTGGTGAGGACCCTATTCAGTTTCGCAGCGTCCGTTGTCAACGTTTTTAGCTCTTTGGTCGGGGTTATGATGTTGTCTTGGTATATCATTTATGCTCGTTTCATGTTCTGCAGTGAGCCCAAGGGGTCTCCCTCCGTTTCTGTGTTAGCCTGCAGGGTTCTTGTGATTGTTAGGCAAGGTGGATTATGGCCTCAAAGAGCTTTGAGTCTCAATCAGCTCGCCAGGGCACAATCAGAGCCCTATGCACTCTTGCGTTGTTTTTACTGACTATCCCTCTTTTCAGTTCTACCAGACCCAATTACAATCGGTGCTGTATACTTTGCCGGAATTGGAAGGGGAACTTTTCAACAGAAAGATAAAGCACTGTTACCAGTGGATTTTTGTTTGGGAGAATTTATGTTTCTTTTGGAACTTTCAAGAACTGATTCAAGACTTTGTTTTTCTTCATGAACACTTGGGGAGACTGACTTTGGCCAATCCTGGGAAAGGCATATAGCCAGTACAGGGGAAGGTTATCCAAGTCACTGGCAGTTTGGTGATATCTTATTTATGTAGTTGATGATTTACTTTGAATCTTGTGTTGTTTAGTGTGAGGGACAGTTTTGTGTATGCTAGGAGTATTACCCTTAGTCCTTAGAAAAGGTACGAAACTCACCGGTAGAGTAGGTTTAGTAAGGTTTTCTTTGCACTTTTTGTTATTAATAAAATGCCTGTCACTGAGAAAACCACAAGCAGTTGTCCACCTCGCATTACTAACCCCTCACAGCAGCCTTTGCACACCAGAGTTGGGAAAACAGGACCCTCACAGGACAAGCAGGTGCAATTTGCTGTATCAGAATCCTGGCGTCCCTTTGGTTCTCCCACTTCTGCCTGGATTGCCAAAACTATGGGCCTGATCACGACTTTGGTGGTAACCCTTAAATCCAGTGGTAGCGTTATTACTGCCGGATTGAAGGGTCTGCCAAATCAGGACTTTGGCGGATTTCGCCCCAGCTCTGAGATGGGGGGAAATCCGCCGAAAATTTGCGCTATTACCGCCAGCGGGAAATCCGCCAGCGGTAAGAGCGCGCATTTTCCCCATTGAGCCCAATGGGTAATCGGGCATTCCCGAATGGGCTCAATAGGGAATGGGGAATTACATTACCGCCGAACTCGTGATCCGGCGATATTAGCGTTGGGGATTTTGGCGTTAGGGCTAATACCGCCAGTGGTAATACCACCGGCGTTACTGCCAAAGTCATGATCAGGCCCTATGCCTTCTTCCTTCTGCTGCTGCAGCTACTCCTGCATACACTCCAGCCACAGTGCCAGCTCCTTCTAATTGCTTGCACCTTTTAAGCATCTAAGCTTCCCTCAGCTGTGGGTTATCAGGCTTAATTGCCTGACAACTATCATAGTATGACTCTTCAGCCCTCTTCCTCGCCCCAGTACTTATGGGATTATGGGACTTGTAGTTCCCAACAACAATTCTGACTTCTTCAGTTATGCAAACAGCCATTAGAAGTGTGGGGTTACGGGGAAAGTTAAACCGGGGGGTTTCCCTGTTTTCTTGACCTGTCCCCCCATGCGATCCTCCCACAGAATACCTCCCCCAGGGTCGGGCTCAGGAAGCGTCTGCCTTTCCCTGGCCACATGAGAAGGGTCCCAGGCCAGGTTTCTGGGAGGAATCATTACCGATTCAACACACAGTGTTTTAACTGTTGCAAAATTGTATATAATGTGTCAACTTATGTGGTTCAGTGAGACTTGGGTTAGTTTGACTCTACAGCATCATCTAACTGCTCCCCGGACGATTATACAATAAACTTGCTTTACATACAAAGGGTGCACTCGTTCCTCAGGTGGTGGGCCTGCTTGAGTTAAGTTGTTTAGGGACCCATCCTTATGAAATTGGCGACCACAAAGGGAACCCAGGCTTTCCCAGACGGTGGGAGTTCCCTGTCCACACAACTCGGCTGCGGCACCTCACTGTGGGGACCAGTCTTCCGTGCACGGTGAAAAAGAGATGTTTGCGGGTGCCGTATTGGTTTAAGGCCCGTCTGTTCCCCAGAGACGTGGTACCATGCCTCAGCTGTGCAGGGCGACTTGACGTAGCACCACATTGTTGCTTTGGGTTCATGCAAGTGCACTTTAGGGGGGTAAAGCAAGCGAGGCCATAGGGGTAAAAGAGATTTCTTTCTTTGATTTAAGGAGTTTGGTAATGGTAGACTTGGAGTATGTGTGTGAAGTTAGCCGAGGTTACAGGGATTGAAAAATTGAATTCTTTGAAGGAGTGAGTAAACTATTTTACGTTGTAAATCCTTTGAATATATTTTGCATCTAGTTTGTTATTTTAGAGGTGTGAAGTTGTATCCTGCCCAGCACGTTCATTGTGAGGTTTGTCTTTATACCCTTTAGGTTGCTTGTGTGGTTGGCTGGAAAAGCATTGCGCTCCTTCTATGCACCAGTGAAGGAGATATCTCAGAGATATTGGCCGGCAAGTGTTTTTTTTAATAAGATGTTGAGCTTCATTACGGGCCCAGCGGTAACCCTGCCGGTATGACTGGCGGATTCTTGCCTGACCTGTAAAAATGCACGGCCGCCTGACTAACCAGTGCCACCAGGAGATTACAACTACGGCGGGCCGGAAAGTCAGGCGCCAGTAAAATGTAAGTCCCCATTCCCATAAAGTCCTATAAGAATCTATGGGAGTGGGGACACCGAAGCACTGGCACCATTGCCAATGGTGCCGGTGCTTCCGTGACCGGTCTGCTCACCGTGGCCGCTGTGGCCGGCAGGGTCAGACCAGTCAGGCACTGCGTCTCAGGCAGGCAGACCTGTAATATGCCGGTCTGAAAACGACGGTGCTGGTGAGTTTCCAGGCACCCTTGTTTCCAGACCGGCAGTGTCCTAATGAGGCCCGCTGTCTGAAGTGAGAAGTATAATTAAAAGGAGTAGCTAAGCGAGGTGATTGTAGTGAAAGTGATTGAGGTGAGTAATTGCAGGGGAAGATTGAGAAATCGTAAAGGGGAGAAAGGGGGGTTCTTTGGGTGGGGATTTTTGTGCCGCGGGTTTGGCTTTGTTGATATTTCTAGTGAAATCCATTTGAGTAAATTGGGTTGGCGCATGGAAACTCCATTGAATCATTTGTGTCAGGTACTTCCTGGCTATAAGGCAAACATTCTAAAGTACCATAGGGAATGGCTGCGGGAAACGAAGGGGAAAATGTTCAATTATTGATCTATCGAGAGGACCTATGATATAGGGGTATTGGACAACTTTTAAGAGCTCTTTTTTCATTAACTATGGAGGACCACACGCAGACACGTTCTGTAATAGCAGCGCCAATTAGCCTCCACTTTTAAGGCCGGTTTCTGATGCACCCATTTCTTTTTTCAATGGTGCTCGGATGACCTTATTGCTTATGGTACTGGTAGTAATTCATGTACATTTGTTGGATAATTTATTTTTAGAGCTGTTCAATTTCGAGCTTCTAACCCAATTTTATTATTTTGAAATGGAAAGTACTTTTCAGCACAGATGAGATTACAATTTTTGAATTCAAGCCAACAAGTTTGGCTACTTAATTGTTAAACAAAAGAGGTATTAAATGGACCCACTTTGTAGTCAAGCATGAAATGCCATCACTCTACGAACCACAGAGGCTTGCGCAAAGCAAGGCCAGAGACAGTACCTACACATTTTTTCAGCCAAAACGTCCAACTTTAACATATATGGAGGATTGCAAGCAACCAGTGGAGACACGTTTGTACTAAATGGAGGCTCTGCTTTTGAAGGGAGAGGTGTATCTCCAAATTCGATTTGCTACATCAGCACTTATCAGTGCTTTATAGGCAGGCACAAGCGGAGCGTTGCATATAGAATATTCCCTTTGGCTTTTCACATCAGTCAAAGGCATTACATTGATGTAATGTTCCCACATTCATACTCTATGTTACAGGGTGCAAACCTCTACTTGCCCTCAGATTTAAAAAACACATCTATGCAGTGGCAGCCGCTTATGTGAAAAAGTTCAGGCTGCAGGGAACAAGGGCAGAAAGAATAGGCACATTGGTCCGGGGTAAAAGGCACACAAGAATGTAAGCAACTTTCCATGATTCGATGGCATGCTGATTTCATTTGCCAAAATCACCATAGTAGATTTCTGGATTTAATCTAAACCAATGACTGTTCATTGAGCTGGTTGACCTATTATACAGCATGTCTTAAATTGAGATGGTTGTCCTCAAAATATTCATATTTTATAGTGCATCTCTGTACAGTCTTTAAATAGCTATGATTTTAATTACTAAAAATTAGCAGCCCGGAGAGGTGGTGGGGCAGGCAGCCTACCAGCTAATAAGGGAGGGCCGGTGACCTCTCGGCCCATCAGGGAGCTTGGTGCACAGGATTTACCTTGTGGTAAATCCTATGTTCAGAGTACCCTGAGCAGTGGGAGGCTGCCATTTTCCCTGCCGGGAATTGGGCAACTCCTCCCTCCTGAGCCTTTACTGATTTATTGACTCCGATATGGGCAATGGCATTTAATAGTATTATTAGAACAGGCTTTATTCCCAGGAGTTGTAGATCCGGTGTATTGCACCAATATTGATAAAAGAAGTTAAGCAGATACTTACCTCATGTAGCCCCATCTCCCTCCTTTTTGGTGTGTCACCACTCTTTGGAAAAGTAATCGACCTCAAAATGCTAGACTAATTTACGAACCCCAAATGGTCCTTTAAAAAGGGGGTAAGTACGGAATTGCAATGCTTAATTCTAATTCTAGCATTCGTGGATCCACCTTTGACTTTTGTAAAGTATAGAGAAAATGTGAACCCCCAAGGCTATAACAGCTATGCTGAGGGCACTACACATGGAAGCCTCTACCAAAGCGAGATACAGCAAGGATGATGAGTTATACGATTCATTTCAAATGGAGAAGGGTGTGTGCTGATGATGCTGTCTGGCTCCCCGCCTCTATAATTTCCCTGCAAATTCCCTGATGGATGTTTTAGAGAAGGTAACCACGGATGTTCGTTGGTTTAGCGCCAGACTCATTGGGATGTTGATGTATATGGATTCCGTACTGATAGCAAGGACGGCTGATGCTTTGCAAAAGCTAGAAGATGTGCACATCACTTTATTATTTGATTTTATTTATTGGGTATTTATAATATGCCTATACAGCAAATGGCGTTTCAAGGAGCAACTGGAAACTAGGAGTCTCCATGTCAATACTAATAAATCATACATGATGCAATTTAATTTTAAATAATCAACGGATCAGTTAGATCTGCTGGTTTTACATCGGTCATTTGAACCCTATGATTACTTAGGTATACTTTTTAATGGCAAAGAGAAATGGGATGTACATTTAAATAATTTAGTTACTACTCTGGCAAAAGCAAATGGGAGCATTTTTCATTTCTGCCTTTCAATGAATTTTAAACTAATGCGGGCACATCCTGAAGGTATATACTGATGAAACAGTCACATGAGCAAAATACGGAACAATTACCTGGGGATATGTACATCTTTAAAGCCTCCAGAAGGGTTAGAATAATTGCAAAATACTTTGGAGTACCAGCTTCCATAACTACATGAAATATCCACTTGGAGTTAATCAGGTTTCCGGCCAATCAACCCGTTTTTCTGGAAAGCTGTTTGGGCAAACGAGGCGTATCCTGGGATATATTATCCACCCTGGGTTTGCAACGAAATGATCCAAGTTATGCTGATTTAGGAAGAATTTGTGTAGGTTGGATAAGGAGTATTGCTTCCTCACTCCTGAACGTACGTACTCCACAAAAGGCCAAGACCATACTTGGGAATAGATATGTCATTACTGATATATGGTAAGAGAGGAAAGAGATCACACAAAATCATTGTATTGATATATCTGCCTTTGACGCCATTACAAGGGTTTCTTTAATATCTTTCTTCTATGATTGGCACAGAAAGCTCCCTGGACGATCCAGGCTTGGTCTTTTCTCTGTACCTTTATCTAAGAGTGTGGGTTTAGCGGTTAAATAGAGCCACACATGCAGTGCAATAGATCAGATTTGGATTCTAAAATTAACTTTATACTTTTTTGTGCAAATTACAGTGCAACTAGGAAAAGGATGCTGTTAGACAAGACTGAGTAGCAATATATTATGGTATCCATAATACGCAGAGAAACGCTTTGATGTGTTAGTGCAGCTTTAAAAAGAAGTGAAATCAAATTGTTGATGCCTTTTATTGGAACTACTGAAAATGTTATGCTGAGATGGAAGATGCTTGAGCTTTGAAAGTCCTATTGACTTCATGAAATGGCAGTAACAACAAATAAAATGAGGGCCTGATATTTGCTTTGCTGTTGCACATTTTGTATCTGCTGTTCCGACTATTTGAAAGAACATTCTAATGTAGCTTAAAAGAAGCCTCTTTAATAGTTCCCAACGTGATGGAATATTTCTATGATTATAAAATATGTATATTTAAGTATGTACTTTGATGGAACAGTTTAGTTTCAGAATAAAGTTATGAATCAAATCAACTAACATTGAATTAAAGGCAGGAATGGATGAATGGCCAGTGTGAAGACATGTGCTACTGTTAAAGCTCAGGAATGAATATGCTTGCAGGAGGGGTGCATTCCAGTAAACAGGGGGACATACAACAAATCACAAAGATGCTGGGGCATTCAGAGTTATTCATCTGGAGTGCATACAAAGCATAAAATATTAGCAAAATCTATTGGGTAGCAGATACCACTGATGGGGATTGTAGGTTTGCCCCCTCGCTTATACCTTACAGTAAGGAACCAAGACCCTTCTCTTCAACACATGGCTCTTACCTGGCACCTAGGACCGCACAGCCTCCACCGAACCTAAGATCCTTTGATTTGCACCGTGTTGTTTCCTCCCCTGGTTGCTTGTAGATCCCTTGCTGCCAAATTACCCAGCGTCACCCCACCTGTTAGCTACCCGCTCCCTTGTACCTCTGCGAACCTCACCATGCTCGTCCCCCTATTATTTGTAATACCCTGCGTTGCTTCATGAAGCGAGGACCAGGCTCAATAAAAAACCTAGCAATAATAATAATTATTTAATAACATTTTAGTAAATAATGTCTTACCTTGCAGGCACCAAGCGGCTAATTCCACAGCAATTTCATAGGGGCATTCTAATCTGCACATAAAGAAGACCACATATCATTTACTTATTTGGTGTAAATATTTCACTTTCAACCGCAAAGTATCAACACAAGAAAACAATCATTCGAGAGACATTTTGCAACAATATAATATTATACAATGTAACACTCAAAGGTCTGTGAAAACTCTTTTGGCATGAAGTACGCCCAGTATGGCTTTGGAATTTACTTCCATAAAAACACACCCATCTTAAAGTGCACTTTTTCTGACGCCATAATGGTGACTGGTGCTCTAGACAGGTGGTAGGTAGGTGAGGGTAGAATCTTAATCTGTTTATGATCTTTTTGGAAATGTAGTCAATAGGAAAGCCTTTATTTAATTGATGGATCTTCGTGCCAACAGAAACATCTGTCTGAAAAATGTAATTTGCAGACTGGATGCAAAAAAAAAAATCTTGACAAGCTCTGGGCTGGGATTTCCACCCAAATGCACAACAGTAATAAATTCATCAGTCATTTCAATCATAGAGAAAGGTGTTCATGCTCGATAAACTACCACAAGGGAAGGGGAGGGAGATTTCGGTAGAGAGGAAAGTAAGCAAGCGTTTAGAGGGTGGAGGCAAGAAAAGCACTGAATGAAGCAAAGGTGAATGGAAGTAAATTGGTACTGCCATTTTAGCACTGGGGTGTTAGTGGCGTAAAGAGAGACAGGGGGTCCGAACTTTTGCGGATGCTCTGTGGCTGAAGAACCAGAGTCTAGAGTAGCAGTATGATCCATAGTACTCTGTGGCAGCGACATTAGTATATGTGTTATCGAAAAGCAAAAATCGAAGCTCTATTCATTGCTAGCATTGGAACACCAGATGAGCCACTGGTTTGGGGGAGGGACATGTGATCGGGCTAAAAATGTTGCGGGCTATGCAGTGACCTCTAAGCGGCACTTTCCAAGGTTAATGTGGTGTGATTGGTGTAAGAAGTGTACAGGTGCTAGTAGACTGAAAGGTGAGTCGCTTAGTTGGGGGAAGGGAGAGTTAGTTTTAGAGCTCTGTGGGGAGTCCTGTTTATGACTTTGAGGTCAGGTTGAACTAGTAGAGCTCCATTCTGCTGCCAGGCTGGATGTCCTGTTGCAATGCAATCTGTTGGGATGAGGAGTTTTCTGCTGTTCTGCATTGAATTTTATGATGATGTAGGGGAGGCGTCAGTGTCCTATGCCTAAAGAGGAGAAACATTGGACAGTCTGGAGAGGATACAAATTCTACGCAACCCCAAGACAGTAGATTAGGCAAAAGATGGAAAATGTTTACCCTGCACATCTCCCAAACTACAAATAAAGAAGAAGAAAGGAGAATATGTTAGGTTTTGTTAATTGACTTGTACCGTGCACCATTACCATTGGCATTGTCTCCAGGTGCTCATGTGGTTCTGTAAGTAAGTGGGTTGGGTAGGTTAGTGAGGGAAGAGTGAGTAGGACAGAGGTTGTGCTTTTCTGTTGGTGCTTGGAGAGCCAGAAGAATCTGGTGTCTATGCGAGTCGGCTTTCTAGGTATGTTTGGATTGCGTGCACTAGGGTTGCATCCAGTGACTGTGATGTTTGTTTGCGACAGTTTGTTTTTATGGTGAATGTGTGTATTGTGTGTTTGTATGAGGTGAGACTGATCCGTTAGATCATGCAAAGTATGTGGAGATGTGCGAGTAAGGTCAGTGGATGGTACTGTTGGGGAGGAGCTAGCTCATTGGCTAGCGCTTTTCTTTACCGCCCCCCCGAAGCGCTTTACAATTAGGCAAGACTGCTCAAAGAACTATAGCACTGAGAAGAACAAGTTACTTTCTTACCTGGTAACGTTCTTTCAATGGGATGTTCTGACGATGTATTCCACATCTATGACAGGCAATCACCACAGCTGTGCTGCATCAGAAAGTTTTCGGCGTCTGCGTCGATGACGTCGATATGCTGTCCTCGAGGGCCTCCGTCGAGCCGACGTTACCGGATGTTATAAGTAGGACGCACGACGCCCGTAGCCTCAGTTGTAGTTTTTTCCCAGAACTTGTGGCACTAATCTTCTGCCAGTATGACCACAGAAAGCCTTGCGGAAACGAAAGCTGCAATAGCATAAGAAATTCTGTAGAGGGGCAGGCTGAGAGGGTTCGATTTGGAATACGTCGTCGGAACATCCCATCGAAAGAACGTTACCAGGTAAGAAAGTAACTTGTTCTTCGAGGGGATTGTTTCCTCCAACGTATTCCACATCTATGACAGACTCCCAAAGCAGTACCAACGTATGGAGGTGGGAAAAGAATTTAGAATTTTAGAATGCCCAATTAAATTGCAGAATAGAGGACCGCCTTGCCAAAGGCCAAATCTTGCCCATGGATAGAATCCAGGGAGTAGTGTTTTACAAAAGTATGGACAGAGGCCCATGTGGCTGCTTCACAAATGTTACGAATGGAAACACCCCTCTGCAGAGCAGTAGAGGCAGCCACACCCCTAGTAGAATGGGCCAGTAAGCCTACCGGAGGGTCCTTACCCGCCAAGCGGTAACATTCAGAAATTGTCAAGATAATCCATGTAGACAAAGTCTGCTTGTTCCAAACGCCTTCCAGCATATCCTACAAAGAGCTGATCGTCCACTCTGACCCGGGACATGCGTGAGATGTAGAAACTTAAAGCTCTCCTAGGATCCAACCTATGGAGCCTCTCCTCTTTCCTACCAGAATGCGGAGGAGGATAGAACACTGGACGAATGACCTTCTGGCTTAAATTAAATTCCGACACAACTTTCGGAAGAAAAGAAGGATGAACCCTAAGGACAACCCTGTCCTTATGGAACACCGTGAAAGGTGGCTTAGCGGATAGCGCCTGCAACTCACTCTGTGAACAGAAGTAACCGCAACTAAAAATACAGTTTTAAAGGTCAACAGTCTCAAAGGACAAGAATGCAAAGGCTCAAACGGAGCTCCCATTAGGAATTTTAGAACCAGGTTCAAATCCCAACCTGCCACCTGGAAAGGTGACGGTCGGAACACATTAGTGAGCCCTTTCAGAAACTGAGCAATCAAAGGAATCTTAAAATATTAACACTCCTCAGACGAGCGCTTAAATATGGACAGCGTCGCCAGGTAACCTTCAATGGTACCCATTTGCAGGCCCTTGTGGGCTAACGAAAGCAAAAAAGACAGAACCACAGGAATGGCACATGAAAAAGGATCCACCTTCTTAACCCTGCACCAGTCGCAGAACTTTCTCCAACAGCAACAGTACAGGGACTTTGTTGCAGGCCTTCTGGCCGAAAGCAACACCTCCATCACGTCTTCAGGGAGGTCCCAATCCTTATATCTCAACCTTTCCGAAGCCAAGCATGAAGGTTGAGAGACTTGACCTCTGGATGGAGAACCTGACCCCCCCTCCCGTGAGAGCAGATTGTCTCGGTAGGGAAGACGGCGTGGAGGGCAGATGGACATGTTGAGATGGTCCCGGTACCACGTTCTCCTGGCCCATGCCAGAGCAATGAGGATCATTCAGGAACCGAACCTCCGTAACCTCTGCAGCACTTGCGGAATGACAGGGACTGGAGGAAACGCGTACAGCAGTGGGAAGGACCACTCCACTACGAACGCATCCCCTAAGGCTCCTCTTGGAGGAAATTCCTGCGAACAGAATCTTTCGCACTTCCGGTGATCCACTTGTGGGGTCCCCCAAAGGGCGAAGATCTCCAGGAGAATCTCCTGAGCCAGCTTACACTCGTGAGAGACCGTGTTCTGCCTGTTCAGAGCGTCCGCCGCCTCGTTTTCGTCTCCGGCCAGATGAACTGCCGAGATCGTAATTTCCTGCTGGATGGCCCAGCACCAGAGCTGCATTGCCTCTCTGCACAGAGGGAGAGACCCTGCCCCCCCCCTTTTTGTTGAGGTAGTGCAGGGCCACTGTATTGTCCATCAGAATCAGGACATTCTTCCCCCGCATAGACGGTAGAAAAGCCTTCAGGGCTAGCCTGACAGCCCTCAGCTACAACAGATTGATATGGAGTCTGGACTCCGACGGAGACCAACGACTGTTGACTGTCAACTCGTTGGCATGAGCTCCCCATCCTGTGAGGGATGCGTCCGTCACGATCATCACCTCTGGCCAGGCTAGCCAAAATGGAGCCCCCTTCATCAGATTGCCTTCGACGGCCCACCACTAAAGATCCTGGGCGACTGAGGGCGGCACCTGAACGGGATCCGACATCCCGCCGGAGGACTGTGACCACTGCATCTTGAGAGCCCACTGCAGAGATCTCATCCACAGCCTGGCCTTTGGCACCAGGAGAATGCAGGATGCCATGATGCCGAGCAACCTCAAGAACTCGAACGCCGGGAGACTCTGGGCATGTTGAAACTTGTTCACCATCTGCAGAATGTGAGAAGCCCTCACCTGTGGAGGCAAACACAGCACCAGGGATGTATCTAGCACTGCTCCGATGTACTGGTGCCGCTGGGTAGGTGTCAAGTGAGACTTCTTTAAGTTGAGGGAGAAGCCCAGCCCGTGAAGGGAGTGGCAGGTGACTGACAGATGATCCAGGACTTGCTCGGGAGAGCGCGCCCTGATCAACCGATCGTCCAGGTAGAGGTAGACGTGAATACCCCCTTTTCTGAAATACGCTGCCACCACCACCATGAGCTTGGTGAAGAACCTCGGGCGCAGGTCAATCCGAACGGCAGGACCCGAAACTGAAAGTGCGAGTCGCCAATCGCGAACCTCAGGTACTTCTTGTGTTTGAGATGAATTGGCACATGAAAGTAAGCGTCCTTGAGGTCGAGAGACACCAACCAGTCCTGAAGTTGAAGGGCCTGGAGGACTGAAGAGGGAGGAACCATCTTGAACTTGTCCTTCCTGAGGAGCTTGTTCAAACCACGGAAGTCCATGATGGGTCTCAATCCCCAGTCTTTTTACGGGATAAAAAAATATGGGGAATACCATCCCTTGTTCCTCTCCGCTACAGGCACCAGTTCTGATGTGCCTTTCTCCAGCAGGGATTTGATTTCCTGCGCAAGGAGCGGATCCGGACTCTTCAAAGAGAAATTCCCCGGTGGATTGTTGTGAGGCCTCTGCCAGAAAGGAAGACAGTAGCTGTGGGCTATGATCTCCAGAACCCACTCATCTGAAGAAATGGTACACCATTCTATAAGATGCTGCGCCAGCCTTCCCCCAACCGGCGAACCATGGGACATGGCCTCATGACTGAGCTGAAGCGGCTGCGGCAGTGCCTGAGGACAAGGAGGCAACTGCCGAGTGGCTTTGGGAACTCGAGTACCTTCTTTTCCACCTCTGGTACTCCTACTTTGGCCCCTTTGACTAGCAGCTCCCCTCGATCTACGAAAGGTCAAGTAGTATCGAAAGGAACCTCGCCTCCATTGCTGTACCCTAGGACGAAAAGGTGGAGGTTGGCAAACTGCAGCTCTCAACGACTTTGCTGCAGCTTTGGAGGTCTGCAACCTCTCAAGGCTCTCGTCAGCCTTGCTGCCAAAAAGATGTCCACCATCAAAGGGCATGTTGAGAAGCCAGGCTTGTACATCAGGAGCAAGACCCGACTTCCGCAACCACGCAAATCTGCGCATCATGGTGCTCGCCGCCATGGACCGGCTGACACAGTCTACCACGTCCAGACCCGACTGAACGGATTCACACATGGCATCCTTGCCATCTTGTACAGGGGAAAGAAAGCCATCCTGTTCCTCCCCTTCGGGAATATGTTCAGCTGCCAACGATACACAATTCCACAGAGTGTGAGTGAACCGTGCTAAGGCACACACTGAGTTGGCTGCTTTCAAAGCCATACCCCCTGAAGAAAATACTTTCTTCGCTCAACCATCAAACCGTTTGTCGTCCCCATCAGGAGGGATGGTAGGGTACGACGCCTGCTTTGCTGGGCCGTAGCCGCCTGCACCACCAAACTCTCTGGAGTAGGGTGCATGGACAAGTAGCCGGGGTCGCCACTGGCTGAGTGGTATTTTTTCGTCAACGACTTACCCACTGCTGGGAGACACTCTGGAGCAGTCCAATCCGCCGCCACCCTTCTTTGCAAGGCCATATGAAATGGCAGTACCGGGTCAGTTGGTGGACCTTGGTCAAAATCCACTGGTGCCGCAGACCACCCCAAGTACTCTGTTTTATTATTTGTAATGCGTGCCTAACCCAGAGGTAGCAGGGCGCAAGGGCAACAAGAGGATTGTAGAGCTTAGGTTACATAAGGCACATCAAATGAAGTACAGCTATGGTTACAATGATGGACACAACATCAACATTAGACAAAAATGCGTTGAGACATATTTAAATACAATATTTAGAATTTACATGTTTCATACTATAGCAGAGTGTATAAATGGAAGCATAAGAGATCCAAGAGATATAAGTTAGTTGTCATGATCCTTGATCCAGTGAATGAGGTTAGCTCTGAATTGTAAGTAAGGGAGGTCTTCCCTTAAGGAGGGAGGAAGGTAGTTCCAATATTGTGCTGCTTTGACAGGAAAGCTACTCCCACCAGTCGTAGTGCGTTTAAATCTGGGCACCAGTAGAAGGTTAGAGTTGGCCTTTCTCGAAGGCCGGCAAGATGCTTGTCTAGTGAATCTCGCTGTGAGGTATTGAGGGGCGGATTGGTGGAGACATTTGTGAGTCAAAGAGACTGATTTAAGGAAGATCTTATCTTTCGTAGAGAGCCAGTTGACGGATCTTCTGATGTCCGAGATGTGGGCTTTCTTCGGGAGACTTAAGGCTGCTCTTAAGGCATTATTTTGCAAGATTTTAATCTTGTTTGTGTTGTATTTGTTACTACCTACGTAGAGCGTGTTACAATAGTCCAGTTTGGACAAGATCAGGGCTCTAGCTAGGGTAATACAGTTGTTGGGTGAGAGGAATGGTTTGGCTGCTCTGATTAATTTACAGGTGTATGAGATAGCAGAAGCCATAGCATTTACCTGTTTTTTAAAGGTTAGTGAGGAATCTAGATGAAAACCAAGGGTTTTAACCTCCTTAGCCACAGCAATGATGTTATCAATTTTGAGCGAGGAATAGTTCTGGCCTAGTTTGTTAGGATTAGAAGTAGTGCCTAATATAAGGAGTTCCGTTTTGTCATCATTCAGGCATAGATCCTTGTCGTAATCCCCCGTCAATGGAATGAGGATCTGTGTATCATCAGCATAATTCATGTAGGTGATACCCAGGCCATCAACATCAGCGAAAAGGGGCTTTGTGAAGATGTTGTACAGGGTAGGAGAAACACAGGAGCCCTGTGGCACACCACAAGTGATGGGCATAGGGTTCGCAGCTGCTAGAGGGGAGAAGACTTGCATTGTTCTGTTGTTGAGGAAGGACTGAATCCAGTCAACTGCCTCTTGGGAGAAGTGGGCTGCAGACGCTAAGTGGCTACAAAGAATCCTATGGTCAACCAAGTTGAATGCTGCTGAGAGATCAAGGAGCAGCAGTAGTGCAGTCTTACCCTCATCTCTCAGTGCACCGATTTGTGCCTTACGGTCTATGAGCGCAGTCTCAGTTCCATGTTGGGGTCTAAAGCCTGACTGACGGACTCCTAGAAGGTGGTTATGTTCGAGATAATGTTGGATTTGTAGGTATGCGTTTTTTGTCAAGGATTTTGAGTAGGAATGGCACTGTAGTGATGGGACGGTAAGTAGTGCGGATGGAAGGATCTAGATTTATTTTTTTGAGGAGTGGGAGGACCCAGGATTGTTTCAGGTTGTTAGGTATTGTGCCTGAGGTGAAGGATGCGTTTATAAGTTTGGTAATAAAAGGGGAGAGTTCACGGGCTGCGTCTTTTATGATTTGTGCTGGGCATAGGTCATCGTGGCAGTTCGAGGGTTTGAGAGTAAGGATAACCTTTTCAACTTCTTTAGTGGCTACTTTGTGGAAGTTAATTAAAATGGGGAATAGGTGAGAGGGGTGGAATCGGGATGGTTTTAGGCACTGACGCATTAGTGTTGCTTGACTTAGAAATAGTGAGGAGAGTGTCTTTTTTATTGTTGATCTCAGACTGGAGGGTAACAATTTTATTGGCCAAAGCGTTTTGTATACCCGTGCACCAATTTTTGTCCTTTAGGCAGGAATCTGGGGTTTGAATAGGGGATTCCACCTCTTTCAGGATTGCGAACAGCTCTTTGGTATTAGACTTGGCTTGAGAAATACGGAGGTTGTAAGACGTTTGTTTGGCTAGGATGATTTCTTTTTTGTAGAGGGAAGCTAGTTTAAGTTGTTCTTGTTAGACTCGGATGGATGTCACCCTCGACATGAGATGCCAGTACAAAGACTCAGCATGCGTGCCAGGCTCAGGCCTACCGAACTCAACCTCCGGAGAGGTTTCCAGACCACTGGCATCGTACAAAGACTGATGCAGGTCTTCCATCTGGCTATGACCAGACAATAGTTTGTCAGGAACCTCATCAGGAACCAAACCATCATCAGACCCTTCATCCACCTCAGAGATGTAATCCAGAGGCTGGAATAAATCCCTGGATGAGGGCACAGTAAAAGGTTCAAATACAGGCCTCACTGACTTCTTCAGGGTCTTCCTCAGAGTTTCCACTGATGCATGGTGTACCTCCGGTAGAGCCTCCACAAAAGGCATCGAGGGCGTCGACGGAATCGGTGTCGTCGTCGAGCGTGGCGCCGATGGCTTCGACTCAGGCCTTGAGGGCGGTGCCCCGAGCGTGTCCTTCGACGGCCTCGGTGCCGATGGCGTCAATGCCTTCCTCTGAGGCGGAGCCTCGAGAGAGTCCCTCGATGGACATGGCGCTGATGGCATCGGCATCTTCTTAGAAGACCTCACAGGTTCCGCCGGTTTCGAGGGCGTCGAGGACCGGGACCTGGAGCGGGCATGGCTAGAGCGATCCACCTTGTCCGATCGGGACCTTGACGGCTCCCAATGATCGTGCCGACTGCCCGAGCCCGAAGGTGTGCGACCGGTGGCCCTAGCACGTTCCCTGTCGGCTTCTCTCGAAGGAGCGGAGGGAACAGAGCCCTGCGATTCAGAAATCGCCATCATCTCCTTATGAAATGTGTCCCATTCCGCAGGAGAGGAATGCTTGTTGGGACAAGCAACCCACCATCTGGTGGAGTCCTCGGACGAGGAAGGTGACCAGTGACGGCGCTTCCGCAAGTGCCTCGAAGAGGCAGAGGAATGGTGGGAACCACTCCGGGACCGAGACCCCCTGGATTTACGCTGACGAGGAGAGTCGCCCCTCGAATCGTCGGTCGAAAGCCCCGCGTATTTAGACTTTCGGGCTTTGGAAACCCTGCCTACAGATAGCTTCTTCCAGTCCCGCAAGGCCTTCGACGTTAAAGACTGGCAATTGTCACATTCATCGGTGGCGTGGTCCTCGCTGAGGTACCAGAGGCAGACTTCGTGCGGGTCCGTAAGTGACATCTTGGAACCGCAGTCCCGACACTTCTTGAATCCCGACCGCAGGGTAGAAGAAGACCACATGATATCTTCACGAAACACCCAACTCGAAGAACCGATAGAATATCAGAAGTACCGAAGCGCCGAGATCTCCGAAGCGAACACGTTCGTGGAAAAAACGGAACTGAGGCTACGGGCATCGTGCATCTTACTTATAACATCCGGTGACGTTGGCTCAAAGGAGGCCCTCGAGGACAGCGTATTGACGTCATCGATGCAGACGCCGAAAAATTTTCCGAAGCAGCACAGCTGTGGTGATTACCTCTCATAGATGTGGAATACGTTGGAGGAACCAATCCCCTCGAAAGCTTTTTTCATGCAAAAATAATCACACACAGGCATGGTCAGGCACTAAATGAAGATAGTTAGTATTTAAATATAAGGTGCAAATAACCATTAGTTGAATACACTTGTAAATGTTATTCTGTTATTCTATGTAGTTTTAAAATCTCAAGGCACAGTGAATGTAGCCTGTGCTAAAAAATAGACTACAGGCATTGCCTGGTGTCGGCTAGCTCTGAGAGAGCACACGAATGGCTGAGCAGCTGTTTCTGTCCATCAAAAACTCAATGCACGACATACAGAGTACAATGGAAAACAAGGGTTTTAAGCAGAATTACTGGATCAGATAAAATATGAGTATATTGAGTGAAGTGTGGAGAGTATGGCGGGAAGGTGTGTTTATATATAAATGTTTATAATATAGCAAATGATGATAGACAGGAGCTACAATTTATTCTTGCCTAGGCAGCAGTATGCTAAGTAGTATTGTCCTAAATAGAAACCAGGCCATTCAAGAAGGAAGACTGCAGCGTCCCTTGTAAGGAAGAAGGACAGTTTTTGATGAGCTATGCCTGTATCCAGTGACCAAGTCAAACAGTATATAAGGCGCCTGCTTAGCACCAGTCTGTAGGAGACGGCCAGGAGGACAGAATGCCAGTCGGGGAGCAGAGTCCTTTGCCCAGGCCAATCCTCATCTTTGTACAGATTAAATTTGTAATCCTTGCAAGATAGACTCTTGGCCTTAATTGCCAAGAGGGGTGAACTATTAATCTGGTGTGAGCATACTTACCCCTGTAAGTATGGGCTACTTTTCAGTACGGTGCATTTGTTTAATTTTTGGTTCCGGAATCCGTACTCTCATTGGATTATCTTGGGTCCCCAGTGATATTGCTGGCAGCGCCTGTTTTATACTAATCATTTTGAGTTGAATAGCCAGGTTTTCAGACATTTTCAAAGGTGAGGTGGTATTCTGTCATTCGTATCTCCTCCGGGATTAAGTTCCATAGATTGGCAATTAGACATAAGAATGCGTTTCCTCCGAACATCCTTTTTCGTATTGTTTCATTTCCATTTGGAGGTTGTCGCTTGATCTGCTTGTTGGTAGCAGTTGATCTTGGCCTGGAGGAAGTTGGCTACTTGTCCATACAGTGATTTGTGGGCGATGCAGAGGGCTTTGAAGTTAATGCGTTTTTTTTACTGGGAGACAATATAGGCTTCTCAGGGCTGGTGTGATGTGATCACTTCAGTTTAGTCTCAGGCGTATCCTTGCTGACGTGTTTTGGATGTGTTGAGTTTTTTAGTGAGCTGTTCTGGCATTCCAAGGTAGAGGCTGTTTGCGTAGTCGATTCTTGATAATACTTTTGTGAGGATTCTGTGTGGGAAGAAGAGATAGGGGAGAATCCCTCTAAGTAGTCGCAGGAGGTAGAAGGATTTCTTTGCTATAGCATTGTCTAGTGATTCTAGTGAAAGTCTGTTGTCCATGAGTATTCACCAATTTATTTTTATCACGGCTGATGCTTCCGGTTGGGTTCCCATACCAGTTGGCCAGTTCAGTTGTGTGTCTGTTGCATTATCCACGGGGGTGAGAACATTATTTCTGTTTTGGTTGGTCTAGCTTCAGGTGGTTGGTTGTCATCCAGCTGTATATGTCGGTGAGGCAATTGTTGAGGGTATTGTTTGTGTCTTGGATTGTGGCTATCTTGACGATGAGTTGTGTGCCATCTGGTATTTGTAGGTGTTAAGTCCATAGTTTCGAAGGATTGTCATTAAGGGGGACATGTAGATGCTGAAAAGGAGTGGTAAGAGGCTAGAGCCTTGTGGTACATCACAGGCGATGTTTTTGGTGTTAGAGGTAAACGGCGGTAGGTAAATTCTTTCATTTAGGATAGCGCGGAAAGATTTTAAATTTCCCAACTACCCTTTCCCTTTGTACCTAAATGGTTACAGGAGACAGGACATGTGGAGGATTGGGAATAGGATCAAAGGGATACTGTCGCAGTGAAAAATAAAAAAAACAGATGGGGAATCACAACTCCAAAGGCAAGTACCTGCCACGCAGGGTGATTAACTGTTCCAGGCAGCACGACGGCGAAACTAAGAGGATCGAGAATAATGGCCGAAAAGGAAACAAAGCCACTGAACAGTTGAGGGTCCACATTCCAGGGAGCACAAAAGAAAATCCAGTTCACCTTGAGCCAAAGAACAACCCCAAAATTAATACATCAACAGTCCAAATATATTGTATCCAGAGCCTAGTATCGAAAAGTGAAATCACCATCCAGAAGCAATCCGAGCAATAGCCATGGGTCAGAAAAACAGAAATCAAAACACGTTAAAGCTCCCCAAATCAAATAAACAAGTGCAGCTGTGAAGCACGGGTGCACTTGCTTATCGTAGTTTTATGGGACAGCTTCTATCCCGGTCCTTGCAGAGTTGTGTAATGGAATCTGTGTCACATGTTTGTTTCTCCTGGTACATGCATACACACGTGACTGCATTTGGCACGAAAAGTGGAGTCCCGCTCATTCTAGGAAAAAGAACATTTTACCGGCCTGTAAAGCATAACACCCTACAAGTTCATCAGTGTGCATTTGGTGGGTCTTGGTGACCTTGTCCATGGTGACTAGTTGTGTGAGATATTCTGGCTGGTCCGGTCTTCGGAAGGTACCCTGCGAGTTTGCCCATTGTGGTCATGTGAACAACCAGGTTTAGAGAGATTTTCCAAGGACCAAGTGATCTTCCACTGTGTGGGGCAAACCAAGAGGTGGAATGAAAGTAGGAGTGGAATGAAAAAGGGGTGGAAAAAAGCAGGGGAAGCCAAAATAGAAGGAGCAGAGAAGTGACATTGTGCACCCATTGACAAGGAAGTGATGTCATGTGGCCATTGGATGCTGCAATGCCATCACAGTAGTGATGCCACACGACTATAGAACCTTCATGCTGCAGGAAGTGGACAACTATAATGAATACACTTTGTCTTGGATATTACATTTTATATCTGCTAACCATTTGGTAAAGAAAGGCAGAATGTCAGCATCTTGCAAATTAAAAAATATGAGTTCTCGAATTTGATATGGATAGTTCATTCCGAAACCATTTAAACTGTGTTCATTTTCCATAGGATTAAAACAATGAACTGCATTTTATTTTGTAGAAATAAACTATTGCTGCATTTTATTAAATCACAATTACAAAACAAAAAATTAAAACCCCCCAATAAGCTGCCTAGCCTTGCCAAGAACCATCTCAGCAGGGGACGGATGTATCCAAAGAGGTCCCAAGCCAGTCCTCACTCTGAGGACGGTAGCAGTTGAGAGGGCCCCAATTCCTTCCCCCTCCTCCTTCTGCCAGTATGTTATTTTGCTGTACACAGTCTTCTCCAGGCTTTCCTAAACCAGATACTTGCGGAGTTCAAGAGTAGCAATATGGAGGAGGGGGGTAGTAGCCTGGAGGAGGGAAGTGGTAGCGTGGAGGAGGAGTGGGAGTAGTAGTAACATCAAAGGGTGGAAACAAGATAAGGGAGCGTAAATCATTGAAGGGACAGCAAAAAGGTGGGAGATATGAGAAGGAAAAAGAGTAAAGAGGGGGAGGTGAGTGTGGACATAAGACAGCCTGGATCAAACCAGAGTAAGTGCAACACACTGCCCTAATTCCCCTGAGAACACTTATCATTTGATACAGTAAGGCCAGTTAGGAAGGAGTGTAATTTAGATCCTGGCCATTAGAAGAAGGAAGAACCTAGACAGTAGGGGTCAACATTCAATATCTACTAACCCGGGTACCGGGATGCCTGGGTTAAGATGGAGAGTCGAAACAAGACGAGAGGGAGACAAAGAGGGACCACCCTAGGGTCCACGAAGAAGAAATAAAAACCCTTAAGTCTTCTCTGTGACTTGGATTGTTAACTGTGCCATGTATGATATATGTCATTTAAACAAGGGAGGGAGGACAAGACAAACGATCTTACCAGTTCTTGTGTCATTCAGATCGTGCAAGTAAGACAAAGCAAAGTGCAGGGGAAGGGAGAAAGGGAAGTGCCAGGGAGAGGGAAGGGGGAAGTGCAATCAGGGCAGCATTGCTCTGAGTAAGTGAAGCCAGGACAGTGCAGCTCTGGTGCAAGAAGGCAGGGGACAGTAGAGTTACAGTTACAACCCCCAAGTGCACCGTAGTCCTGAAGGCAGTGCAGTGGCGACTGATCATGGAGGAGCCTGGTACCCAGTGAGTACAGAGGGTAGCCAAGCAACCAGTCGACGCAGCAGACATGTAGGTCAGCAGGGGAGAGAGAGAAAGCACAGGAGAAA
The DNA here is from genome assembly GCF_040938575.1 of Ambystoma mexicanum. Lineage (NCBI taxonomy): Eukaryota > Metazoa > Chordata > Amphibia > Caudata > Ambystomatidae > Ambystoma > Ambystoma mexicanum. The sequence continues at coordinate 83,186,104 of NC_090933.1, forward strand.
GGGAAGGTCTTGAGCTGCTTCCGGAACATCAGGTCGTCCGGCTCAAGTTTGAGAGGGGCAGGGAGGCCATTCCAGAGGGAGGCACCTGCAGAGGAGAGAGATCTTCCCCCACTCTGACCCTCAGAGTTGGAGGTAGCTGAGCAAAGGGCTCAAGAAGGAAGGTATTTTGGAAGAGAGAGTTGGATGTAGTGTGGACTCCGGTCCCAGAAAGCCTTGTGGATGATACAGAGGGTCTTGAACTTGATCCTTGCAGCCACCAGGAGCCAGTGGATAGATTTCGGGGCTGGAGAGATCCAGTCCCTGGGCTTGAGGCCAAGGATAAGTCTTGCAGTCCTGTTCTGGATTAGGTGCGGAGGGCAGGGAGTAGAGGAAGGCAGATTGAGAAAGACGCTATTGCAGTAGTCCAGCCTAGAGAGAAACAGGGCTATGAAGACAGTGAGCTTCTGGGGGAAAGTGAGAAAGGGAAGAATACCTCTCAAGAGGTGCAACTGGTAGTGGGTTTTCTTGGCAAGGTCTGTGATGTGAGGATAGGAGAGAGTGGAGTCGAAGATGACACAAGTTTTTTGCCACATTGGAAGGTGAACGAAGAGGGCCCCACGAGGGCGGCGAGAGTGAGAAGGGGAAAGCGGGAGCAGGGGTCCCAATGAGAAGGATCTCCATTTTACTGGCATTAAGGCAGAGATCGCTGGAGGCGCACCAATCCTGAATCATGCATAGACAGTCAGGAATGAGTGAGAGAGGAGAGGAGAGGAGGCTGAGGGGAGCCTGAAAGAGAGCCCAGTGTTATCCGCACAGCACTGAAAGTTAGAGGAGAAGTAGAGCTCAGGTGGGCAAAAGGGGCCTAATACAACCCGGGGGAACACCACATGTGGAGAGATCAGTGGTGGAGAGAAAGGACACAAGTTTGAGCTGGGAGGGTTGGTGCAGGAGGAAGGAGGCCAACCAATCCAGTGCCTGATCCTTGATGCCCAGATTCTCACAGAGTCGATTGATCAGAATGGTGTGGTTGACCGTGTCAAAAGCAGAGGAAAGGTTGAGGAGGATGCGGACTGAAGGAAGGCTGGAATGAAGATTAGTGAGCAGATCTTCACAGGTGTTCAGGAGAGCAGTTTCAGTGCCTCTGGCTGCTCTGAAGCCAGACTGATGGTCATGGAGACAACCAAAAGATTTAGTGTTGAGAGTAAGGTGTTAGATGGCCAGCTTTTCCAGGAGTTTGAACAGGAAAGCAGTGATGGAGATTGGGTGACAGTTTGCCAGACAGGTAGGATCGGCAGAAGGCTTTTCAAGGAGGGGGTGAACAATGGAGTGCTTGAGGAGAGATGGGAAAGATCAAGTGGTGAAAGAATGATTGCAGAAATTGGCCAACGCTTGAGCGAGGGTGTCAATGCCGTCCTTGATGGTCCTGGAGGAGCAGGGGAGCAACTGTTTGGACGACACTTTCATAGATCAGACTTGTCTAGAAACATTGTCAGGTGTTGTCGGAGAGAAAAAGGAGAAGGAGAGGCAGAGGCGGCCAGAGGGGGGCCGAGAGAGGTAGAGGGATAGGAAGAGAGGAGATAGAGGACAGGATGTCCTGAATTGTAGTGGTGAAGTGATAAGCCAGAGCTGTACAGAGGGCCTGGGAGGGAACAGGAAAGGTGGAGACTACAGAAGGATTGGCCAGCTCCTTGCAGAGTTTAAAGAGTTTGGTCATGTTGTTAGAGGCTGCAGAGACGCAGGCTTTGGTGAGGATTCTCTTTTTAGACTGGACAGAGAGTCTGTATTGCCTTTGAACCAGAAAAGACAGCAGGCCAGTTTGTCAGAGGATGCACTCAAAGCCCTCCACTTCCTCTCAGCCACCCTGCGCTTGGGCTTGTGTGAACCTCGCAAGTCCAATAACCCACGATGTTGAAGTCCTTGCTTTGAATTTAGCCATTGGCCCTTTTTTTCAGAGCCGCCAGAGCACCTTGGGACCACTCGGGTGGTGATAGTGCGCGGTACAAATATCCTTTAACATTAACATTGGCGGAAAGTGTTTTCATTACCAATTGCTGAAAAGGCATTTCAAGAGTTGCTAGATTGTGATAAATTTAAGAAGTCTGAGTTGGCAGGTTTTTGAAAGACATGGGAACTCTGGGAGTACTGTCATGCTAATCATCTCCTTGCTTTGTGTTATGCAAGTGCCTTAAGCGTGCACTTCCTTAATACAATCTGATGTAATGGTAATTGACACCTGTCTGAAACTACCTCGACTTATGGCGATGTCTGCTGTGTTTTTTTGTCTTCCAGATGCTTTTTGTCATGGGGATGTAAAACACAGATTGAAGGTTTGAAGTCATCATTGACTGAGTGTTGCTTGATCTGACAATTAAACCTAAGGATCCTGTTAAAGAAGATGGGAGTCCAAGTGGTGGTTTGAGTAAGTCATTTATAGCTGGTGTTAATACTTCAACCACAAGTCATGTATTTGATCTATTTTAGGTGAGTGAGTGGAATTGCTGATTTGATTTTTGGGTTTGTTTACCTGTATTTATAGGATTTTTTTCCATTTATGAGACACTTGGCACACCGACTTTGAACTAATGCAAAACCAGTAGTAAGTGCTCCTCTTTTCATTTAGGGTTGGGAGGAGCAATCAATTTAATCTATGACAGCATTAATTATAGCTGTATGTTTGCACTGTGTTTTTAGGCGATTCAGAATCACGTGACTAAGAATGTATCTCTAGTATTAGGTGCTGAGAGCGAGTGGTCTAAGGAAGAACACATTTATATCTGAACTGTCCTGCTGCTAAATTGGTCCCCTGAAGACGTTCTACCATCTTCCCAGTGTTATCAGTAGAACAAAACATGTCGGGTTCTTTTTGACTGCATATTTGAGCAGTTTTTGCAATTTTACATCTATGTATTATAAGGAATTCGTGGTAGCAAGAGTAAAGCGACAAAAGTGATCACAGTTCAAGGGTGTTTATTGAACAATTAATGCAGGGTGGAAAAACGCCTAAGCTAAACCTAAATCTAACATGGAAGCAAGCATTGACCATCAAATGAAAAATAAAGCAGTCCCAGTGGCGTTGTGTCAAAATAAAAGGGTCTATACTAAAATAAACATAATGGCAATTCCTAACAACTAATTATAGAAAGAGTGTGAGATAGGGTTTCATTAAAGAAAAGAAGTGTTCCAAATAATTAGTCAGGATGTGATTGCCAGGGGTCTCCCTTCCCCACGTTTTCAGCACGAGACAAGGCGAGAGCTTGGAGCACAGCACACGCTCGAGCTTTCTCAGCACGAGCCAACAGTTCCGTTCCAGCCATCAGGTTCTTCAAAATTAAAGTCTCTTTGCATTAAAAGTCTCTTGCCTTCAAGGCCTGATGTCTCCATTCAACAAACAAAGTTATTTTCCACAGTTCACATTGGGTGTTGTCTTCAGGGTGACAACCCCTCACGTATAGTATTCAACCAATCAATTGAACAGTTCCTTTCTCTATTAACTGTGGGTGATAACTTTTCACCCATGGATCTCTCTCGGCCGGGCTCAGACCCACTTCACAAGGGGGACAATTCACTTCCCCTCGTCGTCCAATACCTCTTGCTTTCACAAGTCTGTTCTGCTTCACGTATACTTTGGTTGTTAACCCCACCCCTCGGTTAGCCTCTTCTGGGTGCAAAACCCTCAGTGATTGTATTCAACAAATTCACAAGACTGTTCCCTTCTCAGTGAACTTTGGGTGATTGCTTTGCACCGCTGGATCTTCATTAGCCAGGCTTCGATCCCAAATGACAAGGGGGACACTTCCCTTTCCCTTGTCTTGGCAGGATGGGAAAAGGTGTTATACGGAATTACAACTGTCGTACCAAGGGGGCTGATAAACTTAGAAGGATGAGATGGGTAGAGTTTGGGTAACAAGTGAGAATGACTGGGTTTAGGATCGTGAAATGAACAGGGGGGGTGGTGGGAACAGTACAGTTTTGTTAAAACAGATGGCGAAATAATAATAAGAGGGACGCTGAGAAGAATGACTTGGAGTACTCGGGTAGGCAACAGAAAAACAGGGATTCTGGGAGATGTAGTTTCCCACAGTAGCAGGGTTTGGATTCCTAATGGGTTTACCAGATGCTGAGGGATTTTTGGATTTTTGTAAGGGAAGTTCTTAGGGTGGAAGGGAGGTTGATCTAGAACTCCCTATAAAAGCCTCAGGGATTTGGTCCCGCTCATCTTCTTCCCCCATGTCATACTGCGTCTCACCTGGGTTATTTCCCCAAGCACAACCCCGGGGTCCCCTACCCAGGTGATCCTCCCCCACTGGTCCACGCCCAGGAACTGGATCCAACAGCGATGGCCGTGTGCTGACCACCTGAATAAGGGATTCCTCGGCTCTACTCGGGAGAACACCCCTAGGTTTCTCACAGTATGTAGGAGCTACATTTAATTAGCTCTGGCATTATAAGGCCCTTGTGGATGAACACGACTTCATTTTTACGTGCTCTTAAGTGTAATTTTGCGGTTTGGCTTGAGTGATTATTTCTGCCTTCCCCAGCTGCTGTATTGTATAATGTTATTTGCAATGTAATGTACAAGTCATTTTAATAGCTGCACACGCCACTTTACTGATTTTTCTAATGTTTTTTATGTGTTTTTATGATAAAATCGTTAATAAAATGTATCTTTGTACTCCATGCTCTCTTGGCGTAGAACCTTTATTGTTTTATTACTCAGTTTAGACAGGTACGTTATTAATTTTGTAGCTGTGAACATTTACTGTGGTTCGTTCCGTTACACAGAGCATAAGTGGCAGAATGTCTATTGTAAATTGTTACCTGTTCTTTTCGGGAGCGATCCCCCCCCACCTGGTTTTGCCCAACTTCTTTCCTCAGGTTTTTGATGCTAATCATCTGTACATGACAGTAACTTGTAAGTATGTTGTGCTTCACTTAGTAAAGTCAGACTTATCACCGCGTGGATAGTTCATGAGTCAAGAACTGACATTTGACAGTGGCTAAGCTTGCAATTCACAATTTTAGTGCTGACTCAACCCTTCATCCTTCTACTATTGATAAATTGAATACCATTAAATTGAGCAATGATCAATAATTGTTACAGCATTTGGAAGCAGAAGTAATCAAGCACAAAGCGCTACACAAGACACTGATATTAATTTTACTAATCTCTCTACATCCTTTTTTTCCTGGACAATATCAATCGGATTGAACTGGGCTAGCGCAGAGAGCCTTTTAGGAATTATGGCCACCAGGTGAAATAGGCTACCCTTTTGGCAACCTAACATTTTCACTAGCTGTGTATTCTTGATGGCATCTATTTGACAAGGGAATAGCCAGGGGCTTATCACAATAAACTTAGTATACAGGAAGAGGGCCAAACATATCGGCCTATCAGCACCTAACGTTAAGTACTATGCTGAACAGAAGAGCATGCCCTCTGAATATAGTATTCTCGGGCAAGGTGATATGATAGGTCATTTATAGCGCGCCCATTCACAAGTGTTTCTGTGGGCTATTCAAGATGTACCCCCGGGATATTGGCAGCTGCGTGACTGACTCATTACATCAGCCACCTACCCGCCCAACCATTTACTTGTATTTATTTGCTCATCTGAAGAGATTCTCCATGGTAACACAGGCGTTGGGGTTGTCCAGCTTGCAAGCCTGCAATGTCATTTGGCGCAGGACCGTCAATTCCACAGGCCTGCGTGACTTGCGTCTAATCTTGGCGTGAATGCTACTGAAAAAAGTACCCGAAGCACCAGGCAATCTGAATTGTTATAATCATTTTATGTACGGCCCGCAGTACATAGAACAAAGAACTCTCCCTGAACTTGGCCTGGAAGGCGATCCACTGTGTAAGTGACCGCTGCTCCATCTTGGTCCTTCTTGATTGAGACACACAGTTTTTTTTTTTTTTTAGGCGTATCATAGTCTTTTGAGAACTTCTAGCTGCTCTGTGCTCTGTGGACGGGGCTACTCCTTTGGCCAAAGAAGCCCGGCGTGGATAAGGGCGGCGTCCGCCGTCGTAAGCCACAAGCTGTCCGTGCAATCAGGCGGTCTGAGTCGACTAACTAGAGCCAGAACTTGCAGTGGGAATAGTGGTAAGCCTGACATCGGCCAATTGGTGCCTTTTCCATGGACTGACAGTATTTTATTAAACTCACTACTGCGTTAACTAGGAGCAACGAGAGACCCTTGTACCGAGTGGTAATCAATGAGACATAGTTTCATTTCTCTCTGGTCTTTCCACTGCATGGGAGTGTAAGCAATTAGTGCTGTGGTGGGTTGAGCACTTTATTCAAGTACTGCATCCCGTAAAATATTTCCAATGCGAGGGGACCAGGCGTAGCAAAAACACGCCTGCGATTGAATCAGCAACAAGACTGGCTGGGCTTGTCACGAAATCTGCCAGTGGGGCAGTGACTGCAGTGACTATTTCCATCCGTGTTTTTGTCATTTTCCAGTGACTTGACTGGAGGGTGACTGCTGAGTAACTAATGCTTAATTGTCTAATTAATCCAGCACTTTGAACCCTGGAGCGGAGGCAGGGAGTCGGGCTCTGGGAGCCCCGTTAGCCAGTCGGGCGTACTCTGCTCGGGGTTTAAATTGGCATAAGATTTAGTGGTCCGTTTTCTTTGCCTGCTCAGTAGTAGTATGATGGTCAGAATCAGCAGGAGGTAGACTTCCTCTGGCGCTTCGCTACCAAACAGTTTTGATTGTTTATAGTGTGTTTAATGTGCATTTATAGTAGTCATAGTGCAATTGATATTTATGCAAATAATGTTTTTAGTTTTTATATGTTATTTGACTTACAGTTTTACTAGTCCAATAGACATCTATGTATATTTGTGGGTGTTCATTTTTACATTTTATATATCTCACGTCCGGGAGCTGGGGTGTGAATATTGTTATACACCCCTTTGTGTTTAAGCCTGTAAAACGGGCGTTTTATTAGGCTGCGTTGTAGTTTACTGTGAGTAAATTTAGCCACAAACCATGTCGAAAAGAGTTCCATGTGATAAGGTCCCTGCAAAAATGTCGTCTGACAAAAATGTCGCCAAAAAATGGCTGTGGTTTGCAGGAACATTATCACATTGAAAAGGCCGGGGACACCCTTGCGGACCCCAAAACCTTTTTTTCCCAAGAGGTGTGGGGGGACACCGCCGCAACCCCCGCTCCACTTGACCCCATATTTATGGTCACCATATATAAAGTCGCCACGGCCTTTTCCGGGCGACCATATGTATCGCAACCATATATATATGGGGACCATATTATCGGATACTGTCGAAAAGGAAGGCAGTTTCCGAGATCTCACCAGGGAGCGGCAACAGAAGAGGAAGGTTTATAACAATCTTTAAGCCTATTACTGATGTTAACATCCTCATAACTGAGATTAAGGACCTGCTATTTGATATCGAATGGGGCCCTGAGAGTCTAGCTAAGCAAGTTCAAGATTTAATTGTCTGATGGTGGATGATGGAGGTCTAATAGAGAATGCCATTGAGGGATTAGGACCCACGGCATACCATAGGACTGGAAAACATCAAACAGAGAAAATGGGGGGTTTGGGAGAGGAAACCCTTCATTAATTTAGGATGAGGGAGTAAGGAGAGAGGGTCAGGAAGGAGGGGACAATTATGTCTTGCCAGTGGGTTATGTTTATTGAATTAATATAGCACTTTAAGCCAAAGCGCTTTACAATATGACAACTAGTACAAGAGTGAGAGAAGCATATTTACAAACATGAGACAAGTCATTAGAACAACATGGAGAACAATTTACAAGGAGGAGGGGGAGAGTGGGGGAAGGTGATGGGAGAACAGAGTCTGTTTTGTGGTCTGGGAGTGGGAGGAAGGGGGGGGGAGTGATCTGGTGCCCTCAATGCTCTTAAGTGGTATCAGTGACGAATTTGAGGTCCTTAGGAAGGGGGAAGAGGGACAGGAAGGGGGGGGGTTGGAAGGGGAGAGGGGTAGGGAAGGGGAGTCAGTGAAGAAGAAGGGCTTTCAGGGAAGAGCAGAGGGATGAGTAGGTGGGGGTGGAGCGGATGGGGAGCGGAAGGGAGTTCCAGTGTAGGGGGGCCAAGAGTTGAAAGGAGCGGAAGCGTGAGGAGGCACATGGGGCTGGGGGTACAGTGAGGAGGTAGAGGTCTGCTGAGCGGAGAGAGCGGGAGGGTGAATAAAAAGAGAGGAGGGAAGAAAGGTAGGGGGGGCAGGTCATGGAGAGATTTGTAGACAAGGCAGAGGAATTGAAATGGGAAGCCAGTTAAGTTGAGAGAGGGAGGAAGAAATGGAGTCTCGAGGGCCGTGGAGACAGAGTACGAATAGAGGAGTGGTAGATGGATTTTAAGGGAGTCAAGCGAAGGACAGGGAGTCCAAAGAGGAGGTAGGATCAGTAGAAGAGGCGGGAGAAAATAACCGTGGAGATTAGGAGTTTGGAAGCATGGAATGTGAGAGAGGAGCGGATCTTGCGGATGTTGAAGAGGTGGTGATGACAGGCTCGAGAGGTTAGAGAGATGTTGGAGAAGAAAACACCATTTAACACACAGACAAGAGCAATAATAGCACTGCGGTATTTAGCATGCAGCTAAATTTCTAAATAGAAATTCAGAAAAGTAGTCTTTACAAAAACGGATTTCATATTGAGTTCAATTATTTTGCCCCCAAAGGGTTTTACTCAAAGACATACAGAATTACATTGAGGATAAACCAAAATCCACAATTCCTCCACTCTTTTCACTCATTGAGGACCAATCGCGTTTTGATATTTCTTATGAATTTACAGTAGGCCTATAACTCGAACCAACTCATTATTCGTAATCTGACAGGGCACACCAGATGTTGGCCATCCTTTGTTGCTTCAGTGAGAATCAAATGCCATAACCTTGGCAATTGCAACACTGAATAGAGATGGCTGGAGGCCTCAGAATTAATTTTAAAAAACCTGAAAAGCTATGGGCAACCTCCCAGACCATTTGTCAGCATGCCATGCTATTGCAGAAAGTGAAAGGCCATTTGCAGATCTGCCTTGCTCCACCCCAAAAGGGGCATTCAAGCCCAAGCTTCTTGGTCAGATCCCTTCTCCAAGAGATCACAAACAGCCCCAGACTTTTTCAGCCTCATGAGTGAGTTGTAGCATGGATCTCTCTGGATGATAAGATCAGGATAGGTATAGCCGTCCCACTCGGGGGTTGATAAATGCAACACTTAAGAGTGATGCCTACAAAGTTCTGAATGACTCTGGAACCACCTGCAAAGCACTGGCCAACCTTCCACACCATTGTAGATCAGCCTGCCGGATAGTTGGCAACTGCATATTGTTTTATTTTGGGTCAGCCCCACCCCACAGCTTAGAAATACACTATTTCCTTGACAATACCGATTTCAGTATAGGCTGTAGGATAATCTCTGCAAATGCATAATTCCCTAAACTACCAGTAAGCACAAATGAGGACTTTCCGGTAAGGGGAAGCCCACCATCATGTGTATGGCAGGTAAACATTCCACCCAAAAGTCTGTAAAAGCTGGACCTACTACCAAAAAGTGTATCTATATATGTATTTTGAAGGCATCATGAAGGAAGACACAGACAACAGACTTAAAGTTCAAACAATAGATATTTATTAACCTAAATGTCAGGATGGTAGAAGGCCTAAATTGCCATATGCAAAGGTGGGATTTCCCTACCTGAATGAAACTATGGAAAATCTGAATCAAAGAGTTCAATTTAAAAGTCTGTCTGTGTCCAAAACCTATGCTTGCCCTCAAACCTAAAGCTAAACAGTGTGTAGGGATGTCAATAATCAGATAAATGATGAACAACAAAGTTCTGAGCTTCTTCCAGCTCTTAGCTTCCTTTTCAGCACCCCTTCCTCAAGTTCCAGAAAGTTCCACAAAAGTTTCAGAATTAACTTTCCCATGTTCAAGGTAACACAGTTCCACACAATCCTCAGGGTTTCCTTCCGCAAGTTCCAAGAAACACAATTAAAAAGAAAAGGATCTTGAGGCTTTGTTCTCAAGACAATACTTACAGTTCCTCCAGTCTCACTCAGAGTGCCATTCCCCAAGACTTTAACTCGGCCACTTGTTACAGAGACACAACTCGAGGTCAGCCTGACCCTCTTTCTGGATTGCCTCACCAGTTCACTTGCAGTGCCTCTTCTTGATTAATTACACAAGATCTTTGGTTCTCACAGTCCCAGGCTCACTGGTCTAGGCGCAGTTGTCAGACCACACGGTCCACTTATCACAGGTCACTCAATCAGGATCCCTGGGCTCCTCAGCCCACACACGTTCTTCCAGACTTGTGCCTGTATACAATCTCACATTCTTAGTTTCTCCTTGTTGGCCTCTTGGCTCATGTGCAGTATTTACATTTCTCTGGCTTCTCCTCGTTAGCCTCTTGTCTCTGCCATCACGTGTCGCACACCTCTTGCCAGTCGTTGGCCTTGCCGCACTGCATTTACTCACAAAGTTCACTTTGTGGTGGGGCTTGCTCATGTCCCACCTTTCTGTGGCACATTTTCACACTTGTGCTCTTTCCTATATGTTGTTTTCATATGGGCACTTTCTCTTTGGCTGTCCTTAGCTTTACCCATAAAGGATTTACTCAATTCCATGTTCAACAAGCTGAATTGCAAGGTTTTCATTCAGTTCGGTTTTCAACAGGTATTCAATTAGCTTATTTTCAACTTTCCATTCAGTTTGGTATTCAATGTGAATTTGTTATGCGTGATTTACAATTTTCCTTCAATTCGCCAATTAATATGCACTCAATATGTTTAATTTTCAGTTTCCATTCAGTTTGGTATTCAATATGTATTCATTATACTTAATTCCAAATTTCCATTAAATTTGGTAATTAATATGCATTCATTATGCTCAATTTCAAGTTCCCTTTCAATTCGGTAATTAATAGGCATTCATTATGCTCAATTTCAAGTTTCCGTTCAGTTCAGTAATTAATATGCATTCATTACCTACTCACAGCCCACTAAGCATGCCCTGGTGGTCGAGTGCCTCTCCCCGACACTCACTGGTCCTTAGCATTGTTCGTTAGTGGCTCCTGCTGCTTCTTTCCTTTTCAAAGGTTGGTGGTCCAGCTCTTGCGAGCCCTGCTGGCACGCCTTGGCCCACCTCGCACACTGTGGTAGCTCTGCTACCTCTGTGTGGATGTGGACAGTCTCCTGGCTTCTCCTGCAAAGTTTCACGATACATAGGTTCCCTATCTGGGCTGCTGGACGGCAGCTTGCCTCCTCCACAGGTCCCACCACGGCTGCTGTCTCCTGGAAAGGGTCCCCTGCTGGTCTCTCCCCCACAGGCCTCCCCGTTTCTCCCTGTACTATTCTCTGGCTTTCATTTTATACACCTGCAACCACTTAAAAGGTTGCAGGTGTGGATCCTTAGTTAGGTTTTCCTGACCATTATTAAGGGGAGATGCCGGACTCTCACCATACTCTGCAGGCATCATCATCAGATGGTTCATGATCTTCATAGATTGAAGAAAGAGATTTGAAGAAATCTTTTTTTTGTGGGAGAGGCTTATAAGATCTCTTGGGTTGCCTTCAATGTCTCAGAAAAAGTCTTTGGCGCAGGCCTCGAGATTAATGGCAACGAAGTGTTCGACTTTGGCGTTGATGGCTTCAAAATGGGTGTTGAAGATACTGACGTCTTGGGCGTCGATGGAACCGATTTTATTTTCGAAGAAGATGTTTTCGACAAAACCCTCGAAGGGCTGGACTCTCATCTTGTCGAGGTCCGCAACACCTTTTCACTCTTTTGAGGATTCGAAGGCTCTCGATGTTCCATCAGGCTTGCGCCTCAGACTTGAGGGTGCACAGGGTGTAGCCTTCGACCTCCCCTTGTCGTCTTTATGCAGAGCGACAAGGACATGGACTTCCTTCACTTCTTTCGAGGGAGTAATGGCTTCTCTTTCGAAGATTTTCATCATCTCCCTCCTAAACATTTCTCATTTTGCTAGGGGAGTCTGATTTAGTTGGACATGTTATTCTCTTGGGTGAGGAGTCACTCGAGTAAGAAGACCAATTACGTCTTTTCTTCAGTTTCCGGAAGAAAATGAAGAATGATGCAACTGACTTCTCGATCAAGATTTCTTCGATCTTTTTCGATGAGGAGAATCTTTCGACTCATCCGATTTACGTTTTTTCTGGACATAAGGGGGTTTTGGAATTCTACCCACCGCCAATTTAGCTTTGCGCTCTCACAGAGTCTTGTCCCTCACGGCCTGACAGTATTTGCACTCCTTCCTACGATGCTCCATGCTGTGGGATGACAGGCAAACGCGGTGGGGGTCGGTGATGGACATTTCTTAAAACCCATCTTGGGCGTCGATGGAGTCCATGGTGAAGACATGTTGTTTTTCTATTTAACGAACCAAAGTGCACCATAATTTCTCTCGAAGCGAAAGTTGTGTCGGAAAAACTGAACTAAAGCCAACGGGGTCTGCACCTGATACATATACTGCAGATGATGTCGATCATCGAACAGAGGCCTTTGAGGAACATCGAGTCATCGACGCTACCGCACAGCGCCCTCTGTCGAGGAGAAATGGTTTTGAAGTCGCTGAGGCATGAAGATAATTATCAAAGATGAAGAATACGTGGGAAGACACAATCCATTCGAAGTGTATATTTGCTAAACTCCCTCCAGTGGTGTTTCGATTGCATTAATGTGTAAATGTGTGCGATTCTCATTTTCAATGGGCAGCTTAGCAGGAACACGGGAGGCAGTTAATAACCCTCTACCTTTCCTTGAATGGATCAGCACCATCAACAGAACTCTGCTTGGTGATGTAACCAGGAGAGGACTTCAATTACATTATTTGTCTGGGTATGCACACAGTGAAGTAGCCTTTGCTCTTCTGTGCTTGTACATTGCACAGAAAAGGAGTCAAGGAATCTCCCACTATACACACACCATAGTCTCCAAAATTAATTACTCCAGAAGCACACATGCTTCTGAAATATTTACTTAATTCCCAAGATTTACAGTCAATTTATATACTGCTGCCCTCCATCAGCAGTTACAAATGAAAGAGGACCAGGATGGAATGCATTCCCCTTTTTGAGTATCGCTCCCCATAGGATTATTTTCTCTTTATATTATACTTCCATCTGAATTTCCTTGGCTGTCTCACAGACATGTGGGCAGCCTCTTAAGGACTGGTTGAATTCTCCCCCTATAGGTGGGCATCTGTCAGCAAAATGAGGGCAGCTTCCCCCACAGCCTGGCCCACCTCTTTGTATTGGGACCCGTCTGTGATCTATTCTGCTGAAGAGTGCCTGGGTTTTTACCTCCAGGTAGTCCCGTTTCACAGTGATCAGCTAGTAAATGGGTCTTAAACGGAAAGCAATCTGTTCCATTCTCCTTACTTTGTTATCAATTCTCCTTTCTCTCCTCCTTCCTCTCCATCAGTCAGTGTGGGAGCGAGTGTGTGTGCCCAGAATCTATGGGTTTGAACTTTTGTAAACAGAAACCACTCCTCTTAAACATGGTTTTTTTTTGTTGTTTGTTTTATTGTTCATTTATAACGTGCTTCATGCCAGCAAGTGGTTTCTAATCGCGGGATTGGGATTCCAACCTGTGTTGCGCTGCGTTGCCCTGATTCCAAGGCAAATGCGTTGCCCCTGAGCTATATGAAGTTGTGGATGATTTCTCTAATATAATTGGTCAAGCCATGTGATTGGACAGTGTTACCAAAGTGACATCACACAGAACCAATTTCTCTGTGGGCATTGGGCATATTAATGAAGGGGACAGTCTGATGGGAGTAACTTCTAAACCCAGCGTCCCTCCCATTTGATGTGTTGTCATCTTGGAGATTTTGTTATTACACAATAGTACCTTTCTGAAAAAGCATATTCCACAAATGAAATCATGTTACTATGCGGTTCACAGATTGCTCTCACTCAGTCAAATTAAATAATGCTACTAAGATCTTGTCACGATATGGGATATGTTTACTTCAAATGTATGTCTTTTTCGTCTAATACTTTTACACACAAATTCCATTTCCAGCTTAGAATAACAGGCTCTCTGGCACAAACGCGATGATATTTGAATCACTGATGTGCACCGTTTCTGCACATAAATATCCATATTCGCCTAATTTACATAATACTGCTAATTTAAAAACATATTTGGTTCATAACCATCTGAGAGTTTTTCAAGTGGAACATTTAAAGCAAAAATGAACTCCACAACATTTTGTTAAAAAAAAAAAAGGTTATCAACAGAACCCTGAATCCAATGTAATTTCAATGATGCCTTTTTTCTTATTTACCAATTATTAGAACTCCAGTTAATCTGCCCAGCAACAGAACATCTGGTGTCCCATCCATCCTGTTAGTTCAGGGATGGGGCTTGTATGACTCTTGCTACTCCTCTTTCACCATGGCAAATATTCTTTGTAGTTAAAGTGGCACTTATTGTCTTTGGTCTCGCCTCATTGGGGGATACCAGGACTTGGATTCCCCTTTGAGGCAGACCTCCAGTCCTGAAATGTGTTACACTCCTTTAGGAAAGGCCTGGCTGATTGGAATATCAGATTAGATGATAAAGGACCACTACTAACCTCTGTCCAGAATAAATTCCATATACATTTCATAATATAAGCCCAAACACAGAGACAGATGCAAGTTGTAAATGTGTACCATTTGTTTTTATTGCAGGGCCTGCTTCCTGAGATTCGGATCCAAGCATAGTCATAAAGTTGTATGGTTCAGCTCCCAAAGCCTTGAGGTTCATTTCTTTCGGAGGAAAGCCAGCCCCATGCCCTGTGTCTTGTTGGGGTAGGACAGGAAAATGTCACTTTTCCTTCTATTCCCAAAAGTTAAATGTTTTCACTTTACTTTTATTGCTTTATTTCGACAAGATAGTCATAAAAATGGAAATATTTTCCATTTTAATAAAAGTTGCAAGGATACTTTCTGGTACTTGCAATTTGTTATCTCGGGCAGCCTCAGTTAGTTAGGACATTATTTCTGACTGTAGATTGGCTGCAAACATTGTACATTTTCCTGCACGTGTAATTGTTCAAATGCTGCGAGCAGGCAGCAGCTCACATGTTTATTTTTAAAATGGCACTTTTCTTTCTCTGCATACTTTACTTCATATAGATTTCCTTAAATAGTAAAAACATAAATCCTCACAAAGTATTTGACAAAAAGATATTATATTATCCTTTTCTTCGGGTATAGACCTGCCCCCAACAAAAAACGTCTCTATTGTAAAATTAACAAACTTGATGGTACTAATGCAATTGATTGTAGCACTGTGAAAGTCTATATCACGCATGATTGACATGAAATTGCATCCGTCCCAGCTCTCAAGCAATTCAGCAGTGAATTAACCCCATGACCACCTCCTACTGTCATATTACCAATCACAATCGAGCTCATGTAAGTGGCAGCAGGTGAATGGCTGCATGTTTGAAAGATGACTGGCCCCAGCCCTGTCCTACAAGGGCTTTCTGTGTCTGTTCCAAACTCTTCTTATGGTCATTTTAGACACAGGTACACTACACTCAGTTCAGGGAACTAATGATTATGAGAATCAGAATAAGATAAGTTATTGACTCTGCCAGAAATCTTTATAGGTGGTAGAGTGCCATGAAATCTTAAAATTAACTACAACAGTACCTATTTTTTGACTCTACAGAGATGAAAGGCAGTGTAATGCCCGACTCCATTCAAACCTGTGAGCTTCAGGATATACACACATATTTGCAGTAGGTACATTAACTGCTGAGACGTTGTGCTGAAGAGTTGAACATGCGGTCTTATCTCGACATTCATGCAAAATACTATTTTTCATCTTCCTTATCGCATTATGCAGCCTCACCACACCCCTTCCTTTAGCCACCGGAATTATATTTTGAAAGATTATCTGACCTGAAACACAAACATACCCTAGAGATGTGTGATTCAGCAAATACTAAGAAAGGTCTGTAAACACAGGCGCACCAATCTGCATCCTGTTGCGTTTTAAAAAAAATGTCACGGTCTAAAGTCAGAAAACCAGAACACAGGGACACTCTGCACGTTGCACACCATCGAATATTACATCCTCATAGTCGCAGGCGCAGACCTTTGATTTTCAGTACAGGGACGAGACTTTTATTTTGACCTTTCTTAACCTTATTGCTGCAAATGTTAGCACGATGTGCACCAAAAAGTTGTACATACCTTGAAATAGTTGTTAAAAGCATGGGATTTTGTTGTTAGGTGTCTAAACGAGCATAGCAGCATAATGCTTTGGGTTTCATTAAGGAAAATAGTACAAACAGAGCATTCCGAATGTAAAACACAGTTCAGTGAAATTACAACTATTACTGGCAATCCTTCCATGCAAAGATACATTCATCCATATTGGTGTATTTGCCACACATGGAACCATTCCTGGGTTTTGATACATACCTGCATGAATCAGATCCATAAATCATATTTAAACTAGCCACCATGGTTTTGTAAGGGCCAAAGGGTTAAGAGAAGTGAATGCAAATGGAAACTGCAAGGGCAGCTGAAACTGTGTCAGGACTGCTGGGGCTTATTTCTAAATGATGTTTTGGAGCCCCCTTACCTTCAGTTGGGAAAAACAGGCCAAAGTACCCGTCGGATGCATATATTTATAATGGAGTCAAAAGAATGCAGCAAGGAGGTTAATAGCTGCAGATTGTCATGCACAGGCAGCTAGCAGGGAGCTGAAACAATACCTCTCCCTGAAAAGCTATCACTCCAAAGAGTGATTAACAGCAGGGTGCTAAAGTAATGGAAACAGGAGTGAAAATGCAATTCAGTCATATGAAGGTTTCTGGATATTGCAAGAGGCCGGAGGAAGGTGATGGCCTGAACTCGCCAGCAATGGTAGGGTGTAATGTGTGCGCTGCAAATCTCACATTTCATTTCTGAATTAAAAGAGCATGTTGCAATGTCATAAAGCTGCCAACATGGGACAGCTTCTCAGGGGCACTCTGAGGCTTGATGCCCATTTCAAATGAAAAAATGAAAAGGGCCCGACATTGTACCTTGCAAAAAGAAAATAATCTCTGTCTGTCAGTGTAACATTCAGGAGCTGGGGGAACACAATGTTTGGTTGGCGTTTTCCCACTGCCTTTAGAAGGAGGATCCCAGAGAGGCCTTGCACTTCAGAAGGTCTGTGGTTCAGCTGCACTGGTTGAAGCTGGCAAATCGCTTCCTGGATCCTTGCTGCACCTGTGAGGGTATTGATTATTTTTCAGTTTTATAGCTTTAGTTTCTAAGGGCGTTGTGTCTTCACTTATCTACACAATCCATGCATCCGCCCTTCTGCACTTACCTTCCCTTAACCCCTGCAATCTGACTCCCCATTCCAATATTCCTCCATCCTACCACCTCGCTCCATCTACCCCAGGGTAATCCACCTCGAGGGCTGAATCCATGTTGGGTTTTGAGAATACCCCTCATTAATATTCATGAGACAAATTTGCATATGATTCTAAATGCATGCACATTTTCCCTCATAAATATTAATGGGGGATAGCCTGAAAACCTGTCAGGATTCCGGCCCTTGCGGCCCAGAGTTCGACAACCCTGTCTACCCACTCACCCTCAATCTTTTCCCATTTGTCATTCCCTCTTCTTCATCTCCCTCTCTTTACTCGGTTAATTTTTCTTCCCTTTGCTCATTTCATCTCACACTCCCTCAGTGTCCCTCCCTTCTCATCCCTACCCCATCTCTCGCCACACATTACACCCCAATTCCTACCTCATTCTTTCTTCATTGCTGGCCTTTTTCTGACCCCACTTACTCATGCTCTTTCGCCCTCCCTCCTCTACTCACATTTCTATCTCTGGTCCACTCCCTGCCTCTTTCTCTCCATGTCTTTACCCAAGACCCTTCCTCCAATTCCTTTCTCCATATTACCCCTCTTCCATTCCTCTCTGCCAGTCTCTTAGGCAGGTGGACCCTCTGGTTGCACACAGAATTCCACGGCAGGTGCATTAACATGCTGAGCTGTCTTATTGGAGTTTGAATGAGTGGCCTCTAGTTTAACACAGATAGGGACATGTGACCCGGGAAAGTTTGGGGACTGACTCCCTGCTTAAGAGAGGAAGATTGAGACAGCAGCAAACGAGGTGAAAGAGGCAAAGAAAAAGAGACGGTTGACAGGAAAGCTGGATGGGGAAAAAGGGGTTAAAAAAAGAAAGGCATTGGAGAAAGAATGGAAATAAAGTGAAATTAAAAAGTCGGAGCAAATAAAATTAAATAAATCAAAGTGGAAAAATAAGTAACAGCAAAAGCAGAACAGCAAGCATGGCGTATCCACTAGCTTTGCCCCCCCCTCCTCTCTGCTCCCCCCCAATCAAGACTGAGGGGATGAAGAGGTGGCCTTGCTCATTTTACAAGATGCCCGCTGATCCCTCACACAGCCTGAGCACAGCAGGAGAGGAGCCAGACGCCCTGCCTTGATGAGGGGGCGTGAAGCTACTCGGAGTGTGCGTGCATTTTTAAGACTGCCTTCGCTGAGTCCGGATTTTGCGTTATGTCCGTTTTTGGTTGCACTTGCGAAAATCCTGCATGAAAATGCTTACAAAATCTCCACGGGGGCAAAATGGCACTACTGCCCCACGTGCGTTGTTCAAGGAGAACGGGGGCCACAGCCCCTTTTGCATCAGTGAGCTTGGTGCCTATGCTCATAGCCTGAATTATAGAACAAGGTTCACTGCAGACAGCTTACTAACACGCACCTAGACTGCATACTGCATACTGCATGCCCCTGGCCCCCGGGACCGAGTATTGACACACTGCAGACAGCTTACTAACACGCACCTAGACTGCATACTGAATGCCCCTGGCCCCCGGGACCGAGTATTGACACACTGCAGACAGCTTACTAACATGCACCTAGACTGCATACTGCATACTGCATGCCCCTGGCCACCGAGTATTGACACACTGCAGACAGCTTACTAACACGCACCTAGACTGCATACTGCATGCCCCTGGCCCCCGGGACCGAGTATTGACACACTGCAGACAGCTTACTAACACGCACCTAGACTGCATACTGCATGCCCCTGGCCCCCGGGACCGAGTATTGACACACTGCAGACAGCTTACTAACACGCACCTAGACTGCATACTGCATGCCCCTGGCCCCCGGGACCGAGTATTGACACACCGCAGACAGCTTACTAACACGCACCTAGACTGCATACTGCATACTGCATGACCCTGGCCCCCGGGACCGAGTATTGACACACTGCAGACAGCTTACTAACACGCACCTAGACTGCATACTGCATGACCCTGGCCCCCGGGACCGAGTATTGACACACTGCAGACAGCTTAATAACACGCACCTAGACTGCATACTGCATACTGCATGCCCCTGGCCCCCGGGACCGAGTATTGACACACTGCAGACAGCTTACTAACACGCACCTAGACTGCATACTGCATGCCCCTGGCCCCCGGGACCGAGTATTGACACACTGCAGACAGCTTACTAACACGCACCTAGACTGCATACTGCATACTGCATGCCCCTGGCCCCCGGGACCGAGTATTGACACACTGCAGACAGCTTACTAACACGCACCTAGACTGCATACTGCATGCCCCTGGCCCCCGGGACCGAGTATTGACACACTGCAGACAGCTTACTAACACGCACCTAGACTGCATACTGCATGCCCCTGGCCCCCGGGACCGAGTATTGACACACTGCAGACAGCTTACTAACACGCACCTAGACTGCATACTGCATGCCCCTGGCCCCCGGGACCGAGTATTGACACACTGCAGACAGCTTACTAACACGCACCTAGACTGCATACTGCATGCCCCTGGCCACCGGGACCGAGTATTGACACACTGCAGACAGCTTACTAACACGCACCTAGACTGCATACTGCATACTGCATGCCCCTGGCCACCGAGTATTGACACACTGCAGACAGCTTACTAACACGCACCTAGACTGCATACTGCATGCCCCTGGCCCCCGGGACCGAGTATTGACACACTGCAGACAGCTTACTAACACGCACCTAGACTGCATACTGCATGCCCCTGGCCCCCGGGACCGAGTATTGACACACTGCAGACAGCTTACTAACACGCACCTAGACTGCATACTGCATGCCCCTGGCCCCCGGGACCGAGTATTGACACACTGCAGACAGCTTACTAACACGCACCTATACTGCATGCCCCTGGCCCCCGGGACCGAGTATTGACACACTGCAGACAGCTTACTAACACGCACCTGGACTGCATACTGCATGCCCCTGGCCCCCGGGACCGAGTATTGACACACTGCAGACAGCTTACTAACACGCACCTAGACTGCATACTGCATGCCCCTGGCCCCCGGGACCGAGTATTGACACACTGCAGACAGCTTACTAACACGCACCTAGACTGCATACTGCATGCCCCTGGCCCCCGGGACCGAGTATTGACACACTGCAGACAGCTTACTAACACGCACCTAGACTGCATACTGCATGCCCCTGGCCCCCGGGACCGAGTATTGACACACTGCAGACAGCTTACTAACACGCACCTAGACTGCATACTGCATGCCCCTGGCCCCCGGGACCGAGTATTGACACACTGCAGATTCGCCAAAGGCCCTGTGATGCCATTCCAGTGGCAACCATGTGTGTAGTCTAGTGCAGTCTGCCAGTGCGTGTGCGGATCACCTAATTGTGTTGCCGGGGCCGAACATCCCATTAAAGCCGCAGTCAGTCTGCATATTTATGCAGATTATGTAAAGTAATATAGCAGGCGACGACTGAGGAACCAATTATGAGGTGCTTCCATTTGACAAAACATGGTTAACTGTGAGCAGCCCATAGTGACAAATTCAAGGATGGTGAAAAGCTCCACTTTTGTTTTGACTATTCATATTTCTTTAAATTAGAGCGGTTTCATGTTTGAAAACACCACCTTATTTAAACACATTTTAACAGTCGCTGTTTATTAAAAGGTGAATGACAGAACCTGGGACGAAACCCCTAGAATCTGAGTTTTTAATCAATTATTCAGGGAAAGTAAAATATCTAAATGATAATCACAGAATAATAAATATAAAGACAAATGATGTCAGGATTCTGCTTAATTTCATTTTCTAATTTTTAAAAATATTAATCATGAAGGTAATGTTAATAGTTATAATACTTTTAGCAATATTAACAGTAAGTACTGGTTTATAGTTGGAAAAAGAGAAACCAGTTTTCCAATGTTTTTATTGACTGTAGTTAATTTTCACTTTAATCAGGTTTAAAATCTCATTTAGTTGAAGTTTAATACTATCGTTTGCATTTGTTTTCAGAATGACTCACTTTGTAATTGTTTACCTTCATTTAAAAAATCGTTATGATGGATGGACCATCCTTACATGTAGGAAAGATGCAACTCCTTATCCTGCTCTAGCCTCCCCTCCTCTCGCTAGGTGCTATTTTCAATGCAACGTCTGAACATGTGGGACATCCTGTGGCAATTTGGCCTGGTACAAGCTTTTTTATGCAGTCTGCACAAATGTATGGAAAAATCTACTTCTACAAAAAAATATGAGAAATACTCTACTTTCTGGATGCTATAATTCCATATTTAACAATCAGAATATTTGGTTAAACCTAAGTCTCGAATCGTACTCATCTGTACAGGAACAGTGCGCCGGCAAGACAGTTTTTGCAGGAACGCAGCTCTGTCTTATTCCGGGCCAGTTCCTGCGCTGTTCTCGGTGATAGAAATACATGTAAACTTTGATATGTCAAATATAAGAAATTGTTCTTACTTTCCTGAAAGGATGTCGTGTCGGAGCTGTAATACAAACAAGTACCTAAAAAAGAAAAAGAAAATGTTATCACATGTCAAAAATGGTATTAAATGTCTCTAGCATATATATATTTTTTGAAAAACTCATGTATGGCACATTTTCTTTGTCAAGATGGGCTGTAACGCGCAACCCCACTGTTTTGCGTACACACTCAAGCGTGCTCGTGGACGTCAGCGCTTTTCTTGTTAAAAGAAACAATATGTTAATGCCGGCATTTGGCAATGCAACATTCATTTATATCCCCGCGGATCGGGAATGGATTAGGCATCGGGATATTGCATCCTATATATTAGGATGTATGCGAGCAATAACTCAAGCATTGCTACGCACGCATAGGACAGCGCGCGGTTTGTAATTCATATCAGGTAGGGCAACACACAGTGGAGTACAGATGTAATCTCACGCATCCATGAATTAAATATTAATATTAAAATGACATTGAGGCACTTCATATGGTGCGATAGCTATTGAGCAGGTACGTAATCAGTGTTGTGGTTTACGTTGCTTGCATGGCTGTTAGAGAGCCGTATTATGGAAGAGCTTACAGTCGTTTCATTCACTTTGCCATAGCACAAGCTTGAGCCCAATGCAAGAAAGCCTGGGATTTCTACAGTGCGTGCTATACGTTAAGGGGCAGAGCGAGTAAACACGTGCATTAGGGACCTAACAGAACTGACCACCACTGGCTGGGTGCTAAAACAAGGTATCCTTTCAATGTTTTCTATCACATACATGTAGAGAAAAGTGATTTTACTGCATACACAACTGTCCATAAACTTGAACAATACATAATGAGCAGATATCAACGTGTCAATACTCTGACCAACTCTGAAGTAATTAGGCACCATCAGTATGGGGTAGACCCTTGACAAAAAAGTGAGCTAATGATTAGAGCTATATTCATGGCAACAGAAGCAACACATGATCATTAGCACATCCCAGAAGATGTACACTGGACTTCTGACATGGGACATCAGCTGCATCCTGCCAGAAGCAGCCCCACCGTGTATGGTCATCCACCTACCCTGATCATGTTAGCCATAACAGTGAAGGCTTCTAGGAGGCTTTTGCGTGGAAATCTTCTGTAGCACTCTCCATGTTCTGCCAGGGAGAACCACGCATCATGTGAAGCCATCATGACCCAAGGGCTTTGGCTAAAACATGGCTGCACATTATGTAAATATTGAGCATATCATTCAATGACTGGCAGGTTTGTTGCATATTGTACAGAAGACAGGCATTATGTGTTTTTGTCTGAAGGCATTACATGTTATTAAAACTGTTGGTGATTGGTTGTGTGAGTGAATGAGAGTAGAGTAGGTAGTGGTTAAGGACAGTTGTACTAGGTGGGAATTTCATCCAGGGAAAAAGTGTTGCTTTATTTGTTATCGTTTTCTGAATGTTGTGGTTGTCACGCCCACGATGGACATTGTTGGCAGGTGTCCAAGGGTACTATGCAAGTTGGAGAAATGCACCTCGTAGATTGAGTAGGCATCAGAGCTGTGGGACTACGCAAGTGCACCAAGACTTATGAGCGGTGCAACTGTTCTGATCTTAGGGAGACAGACCATTAAGGCATTTCCATTAAGAGGGTGAAATATGGTACAGAGTTAAAAAAAAAAAACAATCTTGCAAACAAGTGTAGCTGGAATTGTTGTTGTTTCACTCTCTTGCTATAATGGTAAAATGGCACAGTAAGCTGCCTTGGACACCAGTGTGTCACTGGTTTCAATCATGGTAGGGAGGACTACACATTCATCTTTCTCAGGTTGATACATCGAGTATAATATATTCTAAGGAAGCAAGGTATGTCTGCCTCTCTGGAAAGTACAACAAAACCCAACAGCAAAATAGGCTGAATGCGATTCCATGTTCACTTGCACACCAATGTTCATCAGCATGGTGGGGGTCTTGGACTGCCCCTCCTCCGTTGAAGGTTGGTTTCTCCACAGTTAGCACCCGTTGAAGTGCGGTAACAAAATAGCAATAGTGTCAAATAGGGCTCAACGTATTTACACTCATGTGAGAGTAAGTAAATTATGGTCAATATTTACATGTCCACATTTCCAAGGTGCGCCCATCAAGTTTGGGCATGGAGCGTCTCTTTGCTTCCGGCCTATACATAATTCAAAATTTACAACATTATGGGTATGTATAAATCACTGGGAACTTTATGTTGTGGATAACACTGTGTGGATTGTTTGTTGGACACAGGTGTTGGGGGTCACTATTTGATTGAACGGATTATTAGATCGAAAAAATGTGGCGTTAAGCCCGGATGATGGAAATCGATCCGAAATGCATTGGCTTGCTATGCCACATTGTCTGACTGGGCCATATGGAAATGCATATTACTTCTGATTAAAGATTGGGACTCTTTTACTCAAACCATTGGCAAGTCAAAATTGAAGATGGTTCTATGAAAAGAGAACAATTGACAACAATTACTGAAAACTGTTGTAGCTCTTTTAAAAGAGCACACCGAGAGTGAACCATGGATTAGGAAGTATTCCTAGTTCTCATTTTTTGCTATTACTCGTACCTAGGTACCTAGGCCTCAATGGTATGGTCCGATACCTAACCTGATTAACTCTTCTTGAATACTATTGAATTTAACAAAACCAGCGGTGCCCACCCTCTTCTCTCCACAGACAGAACATGTATTAACACATTTCAGGGCAGAAAGGGCATCATAGACCACTGGAGGGGAGAAAGACAAAATACAATCAAGGCATTGGTGGAGTCACTATATGGGATCAAGGAAACAGGCTACCCCTTCCTTGTCCGCGTTAATCAATGGCCTAAAGCTATGGTGTGTGCTGAGGTTGAACCAATCCAATGCATCAGAGATGCATTAAAAGTAATTTAGTGTACTATAATTCATAGTCAAAATACAATTCAATCATAAAACAATACATATACCAATACAAAAAGACACTTGACCTAATTCTTGGACGTCCCACGGACATATTAAGAAAAAAACACCTTATCCTGCTGTTAAGTTAGTACGCAATTGTGAGACTATCACCACAACTAAGAAAGTCTTAAACCAGCTCAGTTCGGATGAACTCGCCGCCAAGACACACCAAACCACGTGGTATATTTCCTGTACTTCAAAACGGGTTTTGTTATTAGAATTGTTTCTCCCTTGATTTTAGTACTGTACACTGTGCTCTCTACAGAGCGAGTTTCCTCTAGACCTTCCTCACACTATAATTTCGTACAGGAAAAATACCAAGTGGTGAAAAACAAAAAACCTAATCAATCAAAAATCTGACTCATGTATTTGATTGGTCAGACTATGGGTCAAAGGTTTTAGGATAAGTGACGTGTTGTATTCTTTTATGATTGAATTGTATTTTGGCTATGAATTATAGTCCATTAAATCACTTTTAATATATCTCTGATAGATGTGCATTGGATTGGTTCAACCTCAGCACACACCATAGCTTAAGGCCATTGATTAACGTGGTCCAGGGAGGAGTAGCCTGTTTCCTTGGTTTTTTGAGAGTATATTTTTTATTCAGTGTATGAAATAGGCCCCCTGACAACAGAAAAGTGGTAAGTACCCATAATGTTTCAATGTCACTATATGGGAGCCAAGACTACCAGTCCCATAATGCAATGTGAGCAAATCGCATGAGGTGAGAGTGACCATAAAACAAAGTCACCATCTGCTGGAGAAATCCTTGTGGAAAAAATATGTACAGAAAGACTTAATTGACCATCAAGGAATACTGCTTTTTTGGGTCATTTCTGTTCCATGTGTTTCCCTTCTCTAGAGCATTCCATGTATTTACAGTCTCCCGAACATCCCTTGCAGGTGTTACGCATTAATTGGTTATTGGTCTGGAATTCATCACCACAAACTAAGGCAACAGCAACATGGTGGTCGGGCGAGTCTGCAACTCTTCTCCCTTGCCTGTCTGAGCGCTCTTTCTTTATGTGGGCCGATCTCTGAGCATGGAGGTTAACTTTCTTCCACCTGCTTCTGAGCCTGCAACTCTCCTGAGCTGTTCAGTCTGTGATCACTCTTCAGCATCCCAAACGGAGGGCGAGAAATTCTTGTGCTACACAGGCAGACTTCTGCCCTGTGTGTGACCATGTTATTGTGTTTTCTGCCTTTACTGAGTTTGAAATCACTGTTCACCACTGAGCAGAATACTTCTGACCTTCAATGTCACTGTATGCCTTTATGATGGTTCGGTTTGTTTCTCCCATATAACTCATCTCCTGGGATTCCAACACAGGAGACCTATTAAGGTCTCTGGGCTGCCAGTTGAAAGGGAGTATGGAGGTTGGGCACACTCCAGTGTATCCCACATGTACCACTTAGAGAGGTGACATTGCCAAGTAGCTGGCTTGCCCGAGCACCAAATACCGATCTCCTGAACGAGAACTCTTCTAGTGGTAACTTTGTCAGAACAGGCCATGTTGTTGTTAGTGTGTCCTGTAGGAATTTCCGTCTTGGGCAGAATTAAAACAAAGGCAAATAAGGATGGTGTAAAAGAGCACTGGTGGACCAAAAGTGACAGAGCAGGGGACAATCACGTATTTCGATTAACAATACTGCCCTTTAACAGCTCAAGCCGCATGTGAGCACTGGTTGTGTAGAAGGAATTATGCTGAGGGCATATTTGAATGCCTTCAAATTATGTAAATTATAGGAATCAGTGAGACCCGAAAATGCCACCAACCAACCGTCCTCTGTTCGAGCATGTGCACCAGATTTAAGAACCTACTTTATACTACATATTTCTTCATGACATGGTTTCATGAGATCAGGTGTGGTAAATTTCCCAGACATAAAATGGGTTCTAGGTCAAATTTATGCATTTTAAAGACCAAACACAAAAAGGACCAATGTTTTTCGGCCGTATTTGTGTTGGCTTTAAAATGCAGAAATATGACATATCCCTCAACTCCCCCGTTGCAAGGTGATCCCTTCCCACACCCACCGTCTCTGGCTGTTTTGTTAATGGAGCGGTGGGAGTTTAACCCCCCCGGATACCTTTTGCACACCCATCACCCCCTTCCCAGCACAAACACACTTACTACACACACGTACGTAAACACACACACACACACATAGCCCCACATTCACTCACACGACAAGCCTGCGCCTGTCAGCCCCTGCGCACCCTAGTTTGTGGCAGGGGCATGACAGTCGATTTAAAAAGGACTGCTCTGTGACCGCTGTGAGAAACTTGAAGAGGTCTCCATACCTTGTCCCTGGGGATCTGTCATCCAGGTGGCCAGGACACGGCCATTACTATTGAATTAAGTTCCTGGGGGTGGACCATTGAGCGAGGATCACCTGTATGGGGGCCTTTGGGGAGTGGGAGTGGTACACCGAGGGGTGAGACGAGGTATCCCACTTCTTTCAACACCTTTTCCCCATCCTAGCATGTAGGATATTCCAAAATACTGCCCCCCCTTTTCCAACACGAACATGTCCCAATACAAGGGTCAGGCAAAGTCAGGCAATTGACCAGAACCACACACACCTGACGGCCCATTCCCTTCCCCACAGGGATAAAATGTGGAGCACGAGAGCAAAGGACGAACAAGGCAGACCGCACGACTTGAGACCTAACTTAGCACAGCCGTTCAAGAGGAGCCGAAAGACAGCAAATACCGAGAGGGCGACAGAGAGAGAAGTGACCTTTCCCTTTCCGATCCAGGTATGTGAAACCTCTGCAAAAAGAAACATAAGACCATGAACAAAGAACAGCATATGTGGCAGCAGATGTCTACGGTACACAAGACACTCATACGCTGATAACCAAGCCAGGGAGAGACGCAGGTCTCTGTGGTACCAACCGTGACTCGAAGAAGAAGAAAGCCAAGCAGTTCATCATAATCGGTGAGTCGAGGGGAAAACAAATAGGAAACCGAACTGTGATGAACGATAAATAGCCAATGGCTAAATTGAACTTTAAAAAGCTAAAGAGGGGGAAAACCAGCAGCAGAGGAGGCCGGAACCACGTTGGTGGTCAGGCAGGATTACTCTGGGCAATTGATTACCCGATGGTAGAAAGACTACTGTAACCAGAGGCCCTTGGGAAGAGGCGAGAAGGGGTCAAAGTGGTCATACAGGTGTTTTGTAAAATCCTCAGTACCTTTGAAAGTCTTTGACCGACAGATGATTGAGAAGCTAAGGGAAATTAATCCTGCATGGTGAAATGAGCATATGAACAGTGTGTTGTAAAAGTTGGAGAGTAAACCCTGCAGAGGAAAGCCGTCAAAAGGGGTGTGGCCCGAAGAACTGTTTAATAAGACATTAAGATTTGTGAAAGTAAGAAAAGCCACAGTAAACCTGAAGGAGGGAGGCAAAGTCTGAAATGGGTCCGAGCCCGAAAGAGGGAGATGCGGGGAGGAAAGTTGGCACCCAAAGTTCTCTGAAAAGGAACTGTTCAATATGATTTGTGAAGGGTCTACGTCTGGAAGAGGGGGACCCATGGGTGAAACCATCACCCAATGTATACGTGAAGCAGAACTTTGTGTATGTTTGTTGGATACATCAGGCCTCGAATGCAAGAAAATTTTTTTTATTGAAAATAGACTTGGCCCTCGAGGAATCTTGACAGCCGATTCAGAACTGTCTGCTCGTGCTGAGAAGGCTAGAGCGTGTGATGTGCTCCAAGGTGCCACCTTGTCCTAGGCTGAAAAAGTGGGGAAGGGAGACCTCCTGGCAATTACATCCTGACTTATTATTTGGAACACTTCTTTCTTTATTGAAGTCCTATCCCACACTATTTTCTATAATTAGTTGTAAGGATTTGGCAATAGATTTATTTTAGTATAGGCCCTTTTATTTGACACAACGCCACTAGGAGTGCCTTATTTTTCATTTGATGGTCGACGCTTGCTCCTATCTTAGATTTAGGTTAGGCGTTTTTCCACCCTTCATTAATTGTTCATTAAACATCCTTGAACTGTGATCACTTCTATCTGTCTTTACTGTTACCACCATGAGTTCCATACACCGCACAGAGTGGTCTTTCTAAATCGATCTTTCTTTTCCGATCCTCAGAAAAAAGGTTTTTTGACCTAATACCTCAACATGGCATGATTAAAATACCTACTGTAAATGTTAATGCGTCTTATACTCATGGAGAAAAAGAACATGGGGGTGGTGGAGGACGGCTACAACAGGTTTTTCCCAGAATTAAACCAGTTATCCAAAGAGGCCATCATGGCTGGATTATTATAGAGGCCACTGATGTTCAACAATAACATCTGCTACTCCATGTAGTATATCCTGTATAGTACATCCCAGCACAGGGCCACCTGCAATGTTCGCTCCCAGAATTAAGCTGCACATCACCAGTGCTTGCCTTGAATACCATTTTTAAAGTCTGATCAATCAACTGTCTCGGCCTACATACAGTCATAAAATCAGCATTTAACTTCTGCCTTTGTTAATGGCTGGAAAAAGGAGAGCATCAGTGATTAGGTTGGGCAGGGAGGCGCAGGCACTCTGTCCCACTGTTGAAGAACAAGGAGACACATAGGGGTCATATCTCTAGTTCCACCACCACCAAATGCAAAGAGACCTCCACGGCACACAATGGGACTGCATTCCAACACTTGCTCCACTTCATATGCAAACACGGGTAAAGAGTGCGGTTGAGGAAGCAGATGAACAGCAGCTGAACATATTTATTTTGAGTGTTAGACTCAAGAGTTGATGGAACTATAAAATAAATTCACCAACTAATTTTCTGTATCACCACTGTGAAATACTGTTTGGGCCTGACTGCTCCCCCAAATAATCTTCTGGCAAAAGAGCATTGCCTAATCAACGAGCGCCGAACTGCGGAAAAACTAACATTTTAGACGGACAGCACATATCTTCTATAGGACATGTTCAATACCACCATTGGTCTCCGGCGAGGCATCGTCCTAGGGGAAATATTTGAATGCAGTCTAATGGTGGCATTGTCGGGACTCTGCCAGTACCTTTGGAGAATGACAGGATAGAAGTACTGTCTGGTAATATCGAATATAGTAAATCCCAACAGCGGGACAACTACAGTTTCCTTCCAGAACCAAACTCCACATCACAGATGCACACCTCAAATTATTATTTTTTGTATGATGAATTGACTGGCTCAGCCCACATACAATTATATTATCAGAATATAACTGGTGCCGTTTTTAAACGTCTTACAAAATAAATTTAAAAAAACAGTGCTTTAACCTTTTATCCACCAGTGCTGTGGATATGATTTGCCCTTGTTGCCCACGGATTCCTAATAGGAGTTAAGTGGCCAACAGGCCTGACTGCAGGCCAGGAGGCACAGTGGACACCTTGAGTGGCTTGATGTGACATGGCAATGTGCCCTCTGGCTATGTCCAGTGAACCACAGTGGAGCAAAAGTGAAAACTAGTCATGGCGGCAGGCCAGGCCCATTGGCCACTTAGGGTATCGTGGCACAGACAAAATACCACCTGAGGTGGAGGGAGGAGAGTCTTTCGCTCATCAGACACTCCAGTTTACCCACAAGCCCCGACTAGTCAACCCCTCTCCTTAATATGCCAGAAAAACGAAGCCCCTTTCTTAGTGAGCGATCGAAGACAGGGAATGCCATGACGTCCTTTCCACACAATGCTTAGGCACATTGCTCTTCCCGCTAGGCTCCCAAAAGGCTGCCACTCCCTGCTTTCATTGGCAGCTGCAGATACATGCTATGAAGCAACCAGATTGTACATGGAAACTTTAAGACCCTGCGTAAACTAGAATCCTCTTCAGACACCAGAACCCGTGCCTCCAAGTCCGAGTGAGACGCCAGGTTTGGAGGAGGAAGCTATACGACGAGACGACCATGAAGAAGTCTTATTCTTGTGATTAAATATCAACTGGGCCAGACAGTGACATTGGGGAGCTTTGCAGAGAAAAGAAGATCCTGTTCCATAGAAGCTACTTGTGGGGTTGTACAGAAAACGAGTCAGAATACAAACAAAGGTGCTTACTACATGCAAACCTATTTAGCAGTCTACTGGAGTGGTATCATGGTTTTGAACCAAACAAATTCTGTATCCTAAAGTCTTGAACTTGGAGCAAATCATACATGGGGCACTTGCCCCTAGAGACCATAGCCTGCATTTGCTCTCTCTCTTCTGGAGTTTGTGTGCACTAATGCATACCGTAAGCAGCCCGCAAGCATCTAATAGAATGTTGAACCTTACTCTTATGATAAAACTCACCCTTCTGCAGTCCTATAAAGAAAGCCTATAAATACTGACTATTTTAGCATATACCCCCATGAATACGTAATCCGATAATTTGTTTTATATTTTTTTTTCTGAAAGATATTTTTGAAGAGTTTGAAGTATGTGAGCTTTTCTCGTCAAGCCTTTTATTGTTATTGTCTTTCAAATCCATCTCCATGCAGATTCAATGGGCCTCATTACGAGTCCAGCAGTAGCCGTGCCAGTAAAACCATCAGGCTGTCGCCGGACACGTGATCAATTACCACTGCCTGACTTGCCGGAATAACCGGGGCATTAAAGTCCTGGCGGTCCCGTAAATCAGGTGGCAACAATTGTTACTCCCCATTCCCATTCGAGTGTCATAGGACTCAATGGCAATGGGAGCACGGAAGCACCGGCACTGTTCGAAACAGTGCCGGTGCTTCCGTCAAAGTCTGCTTTTGGGTGCCGTTCTGCCCGCCAGGGTCAGCCATGGCGGGCGAAACGGCACCAGCCAGCAGACTCGTATTTGGCCGGTCTGGAAACCAACGGTACCGGTAAGCATACCGGCACCGTTGTTTCCGGACCAGCAAACTTGTAATGAGGCCCAATGTCTTGACAGCTTCTCGGGAGGTGTCTTCCGGAGACACAAAGACCATTTCATGTTTTCAAAAAGGGAAACGTGCTCCCTCGTATGGGAAACGGTTTGATCGATCTTGGATTTGAAAGGAAAGGTGGATTGGGACTTGGATCAGAGTCACATTATTTGGGATTCGTGCAACTCCAAGTGGAAACAGTGGGTGACAAGTTTACAGAAATGCTACACCAATCAAAATGTGCAACTACTGTATATGTTAGAGAGCTGGATGCAACAGACCTAGTAGCAGACAAGAGCAGCCACCGTCAGACTTTTGCCTTGACCGAATATCACCCGCTAAGCTTTGGCAAGTCAACTCCATAACATGGATACATTAACTCAGCTGTGTGGTTTTACTTGTTATGGGAGCAAACAAATACTTACAAGTGGGAGTGTCATGCTGAGAAACTGTGGAGTTAGTGAACACAAAATAAGTGACAACCTGCCCAAGAGGTCTGTGGTTCAAAGCCCTATTGCTTAGCTTGGACAAGAGGAATAACAGCAACGTATGTGTACGTCCCGAAGGGTTGTGGTTTCTAAAATCTGTAGAACCCCACAATTGCAGGGATTTCCCAACAAAAAAGACAGCCAACCAAGACACATGCATCCAAGTTACTCGAGTCACATAATTGCGTCTGAATGCTCATTACCTGGTCCCACTGATGTGCCAATGCTCCAGGAGCTGGCATCTTGCTGACCTCGAGAAGTTCACCTTTACTTGCAGGTACCTGTGCTTGGGCCAGGCTTTGCGCTGTTCTGCTCCCTTATTGGTAGGGTGCTCTCTAGGGTGCCTACATGTTCTACTCAAAGTGGCAGGCTCAGAAGCAGCATGTTGGGAGATGGCATGTGCCTTGAGTGTGGCTGGGCAGGTTCCCGGTTGAGGTTCTTGCTGTTTGCACTCTTACCTTGAGGCATATTCATCCGTTGAAGATGGCATGGTACAAGGGAAGGATTATGGGACGACAGGGAAGATGGAAATGTGATGCAGTGGAAAATGCTGTCTCCTCAAACTAGGGGGGAGGGGCATAACAGAGCAGGAGCAAGCCCTCCCTCATCAACATTATCATGAGTTAATGTGTATGTGGAAAGGACAGGCCTAGGGTCAGTCAACTACTGAGGGGACATGTGGCAGGGACCCCAGCAGTACTAGGATAGGGAGAGAATGTTATTGTTCTCCTTCCAGGTGCCATAGGAGGTACACAAAGAACTCACCCGGGAACAGACACTTAAGCCTGCAGAAAGAATGGAAGACATCAAAGACATACAGAGAAACCAGGCCTTCAGTCAGGTGATTCTATTAACTACGGGGATCGCACAACGATAAAGAATTCGGATGTCCTAAATTAGGATCTGTGGTTATCAATTTCCAAACACCTAAACAAGAACATTTTGTGTGTAGGCGCGTTAAAAATGCCATATCATATCATCATATCTAATGAATACACACCCTTCTTTGCCTGGGCAGAGCCAACTCTGGTTCTAGGCTTTTTCATCCTTTCCCGTCCAATTGTTCTCAGGTGGTAGGATTTTACCTCAAAATATTGTTCAACTATTTAAATTGCACACTACCCATTGTTGTCAATTTCCAAGTGTACAATAGGGCACCTTAGCAATTATACTCAAATGATTGCTTTAATGGTATGCTTGCTTGCATGCTTACCACTTGGGCACACCATTCCCTTATGCCAAGCCCTTTTACGTGAACACATTTTATGCCTGCCCTCTTTAGGAATGAATTTGACTCTGTACTTTCCACATTATTTGAGAATAAGAGCTAGGTTTTCTACAAACACAATGCCTCTTTGTAATTTTTGTAATTTTACCTTTTTCGGGTATGCAGTCGCCTGGAACTAGTTTGCACCTGATGCAACACAGTAGCACCTCAAAGGTAGCCACGTTCCTAATTAAAACACAGAATACGCAAGTGTTCTTATGATGCTGACTGCACGCATTAGATAATTATGTCCTGCATAATTGTCGCACTTCTGGAGTGCAAACTCATTGGAGATTGACATTTTAGATTAGCAGGTATTTTGCAATTACATTACAGTTACATAGCCCCTCCAAATCCACCTACTTCTCCTGACCTTCACTAGTTTGTTGGTAAAAGCATTGATAAATTGGAAATAATTCCATTTCAAAGCTATGGTCATGAGGTTCACAATGAATGCAGTAAAAGCACAATCTGGCAAATCGTTGTGGGTGCCACGGTATTTATACATTTACGAGCATCTTGTGGGATTTTTTTTAAATGCTTGAATGCCAAAAGCCACTAGAAGATTATTTAATGAGTCACGTGATTGAGTCTAGCAAATTAATCTATGCTTCAGTGTCCTTCAAGAAAAGAAGTGGTGAGCGTTGGAGAAATATATATTTACAAAGTGGTTCCAAAGCTGTACTACACTCCAATACAAGAGGGCTGCCTGGAGGATTCGTCAAACTTTTGTGAGGGGGTAGAAAGATGGTTCTCATGGTTCATTACAATTCAGGAAATCAAGCTCCTTTATAAAAATCCAATGATGGTCCATGGCCAACAACATCACGCACTAGATCAAAGACTTGAGTTCTGATGTTGGATCACGTGGGAGCGCGTCGTGTAATGATATGATAGGTTATTTATAACGCGCTCAATACCCAGAGCTTTCTAAGCTCGGACACAGGGATCAAACCTGTTGTGCTCCGTGTTGTCTTGCTTCCAAGGCGAGCACGTTGCCCCTGAGCTATCCTCCCATGACGGCTTGTTCTGGCTTGTTCACAATGTCCATATGTTCAGTGGTCTTAGAGTACTATGCCCCCTCCCTTTTCCGCCGTCTGATGATGGAGTCCTCGTCAGCTATTAACATAGTTATTGTGTATCTTTCTTGCCTACGGGATTGTTAAGGATAAAACTATTTATTTTGTGTTTGGTCTATTCATTGGTTTTTAATGCACCTCATTCTGATTGTATTTTGTTAAACACCTTTTGCTTTTCTGAGCACGAGTCACTGTTCGTTTAGAACTGGTCACTAGAAAGAAACATGTGTACAAGGGCCATTACATAAAACCCCTTGTTTTTTTAAATGGAATCTAGGTACTTTGTGTTTTGCGTCCATGCGCCTTGCTATCTAAGGAGGGGTATGTAAACCAGTGTGGTGCATTGATTGCAGTTAGTTCCTTCTTTACATCAACTAGGCACACGTTATCAAAAGCCTTATCAATGCTAGCACATCCAACAATAGGCCCTTCGATAGGGTAGCATGTTTGTTTGAGCTTACGGCCAGCTAGAGAGGGTCAGAGCCATTCTGAGATAATCCTCAATACATTCCAGACCTATTTCATTATGCGAAGATGGGGTTGGTGCAGAGGGAAGTCCACTAAGCAGCCATTTTATGAATGTGTTCTGCACTCTGAATAGGGCTCAGGTCCCCAAAGCCCCAAATACCTGGCCAATACAAAACCTGGTTAATGTAACTATAATTTCTGACTGCTGAGCTATGAAGTGTTTAATTAATCTTAAATGTTCCCTTTTTTTGGGTCCACCAGCACTGTGTTCCTTCCAATTACTCCATTTACTCTGGGGCTTAGGGTTTAAATAGAGTGACCATTACCTTAACATAGGACAAAACTGTCCTGGTCCCTGGACCTCTGTTTTCCTATGTTCCGTGGAATTAGTGGGTTTGAGTTTTGCTTGTGTGCACCCTAGTGCACCCAATAACCTGCAGTCCTAGCAGGTGAGTCTTCTTCAGTGTAATTGGGATCCTGGCCTAATCCTTCGCGCCTGGGATGTGTGTTCAGATCGTACTGGGTATTCATAGGACATGGGCATAAATGTCACCTGTGATACATGGTCAGACAGGGACAGATAGGTATCTGTTTTGCATGGAACCAATCCAATGGATTTTTCTAGGATCCCATGCCCTTTTGTTATGCCCAGATGGTTATCTATTAGTTTGTTTAACACAACTTTATACATGGAGAGGTTGATGCAGAACTATTGAGGAACAGCCCTGTACCAAATGTATTTCCGGATGTGTGCTCCAAGTATATATGCACCACATGGGAAATGAGGAATGATGTCGGGTCTCTCTATTGTTCAAATGCTATATTAGAGACGACACATCACATAACCAGGAGCATGAAGACGGGTTGTGTTCAGCTGTGAGGCATCATGATTAATCATGTATTTGTGAATTGAATTTGCCAAGAATGCCTTTTTAGATGTGGAACAGCATGAATTAAAGGTCTCCACGATATTAAGTCATAGTGATAAAGATTGTTTTATCTAATGTTTATGTGTGCCGCCTGTCGAGATTTAATAAACAATTGAAATGATGGTTGAGTCAAAATAGGGGCCGACCACCACAAATAAATAGCATCTAAAAATACTTCTGAATGGTTTGCTCTGGGGAACCCCCATTGTGTGTATATAGTTTGGCTCATTTGTGCCCAGGGCGCCTTTTTGAGTATTATTTGCCCTTGTGTCAAATCTGCTCCTTCACGATGCAGGGAATTCTGTGCGTTTCTTTTCCCAGTCTAAATCTAGCCCGGCAGGGTTTTGCGGTCGCCTATTGTTCCTGGTTTTGGGTGGATCGGTCATGGGGACAACACGCCAGGTTGGGAAGTGCATGCATACCCTGGGGGATCCTCTGTGTACGGCTTCCAGGGGTCACTTCACTGAGTGGGTGCCTCCCTCCAGCACACAGGCCGTGACCTTCCACTTCAGGCTCTATACATGAAACCTTTGTCATAGGTTTTCCTTTCTCAAATGGAATTATAATGGGTTTCCTGGGTGTAATTGGCATGAGAAGAGAAACATTAATTCAGCCCATGACTTTCAACTGATCAGCCAGTCAGCAGGAAGCAAAATATCCATAAGAGTTTTACCATAGCAAATTCAAGATTAGCCATCACTTGAATTCTTTTCATTACACCTTTTTTTTAAATCTTGGGTCGAAGATTGTTTTATTTTATATAATTCCAGCCTCCAATTTGCAGGATGCTAGGATTCTGCCACTAGGATGGAGAGCCAAATGCAAAAGCCAATGAGGTAACATGAAGCTGCTATTTTTTTAATACAACTACATGGCCGCTAAGGAGCATTTAGCGCTAGCAGACTGTATACACATATATACTCCCTCTTTTACTTTATTAGTGTACTGCAATAGTCAGACATGCCAGTAGACACCTTCATGATATTAATTCCTTCCCCTAATGCCGTGCGGCCCTTTAAAGGGATTTAACCTGAAAAACGGCTCAAGTTTGCGCTCTTTACATTTAAAAAAAAACAAAAAAAAGGTAAAAAGGTAAATGTCGTTGTATGCAAACTTTTTTTCCTTATAAACTAGAAATCAGTTTGTTTGGGTTGCCAGGTATACCCGGTTGCCAGGACGCTGCTTGAACTCATGGATAACAAAACGATATGTCTAATTATTATTGCCTTTAGCAAAGTACTTCTAAAATAAACCCTATAATGATGATCAGGATCTGGGGCTTGGTATAAAAAATTTACTTTCCCTAATATAGTAGTGTTGATGCAAGCACATCAGGTATACCAAATGACAACTGTATATTAAGCCGCATACCCTGAAGCCAGAACACATTTTAAAGGATAGTAACATGAATGCAGCTTTAAGCTGTTTTATGAAAATAATCTCACTGTATCTAACTTCCCTGTTGGGTAGCTATGTGGCCACGCAGCCGCTGGAATGTCATAAATGCTGCACAGGAGAAAGGAAACGGGTGGTTTGAATATTGATGTGGCTGATTCAATGGCACACCCTAGCAGTTGGCAGTCCCATCTGGATCGAAACCATCAGCACCATTTGAAAGTGTGGCTGATTAGCAAACCTTAATTCATGCAATATCAATTCACTTGAGTTCCTGAAAACTAAAACAAGCCAGGGAGGTTTCTGCTGCAGACGCAAGTGTGTCTCAGGGTCATATTCTTAGCCCTGGCCCCCATTACCATTATCTAGATGGGACTCACTGGCATGGCAGCCCATAGGAATATGCCCGAATTACTTTAGATTGGGCGTAGACCGGAAATTATAGGGGGACTAATTGAAAACTAAATCCAAACAATTTGGTTGCCACAAAAATAATGTTCTGCTTGAAAATGGTGGTAGGGTCTATGTTTGGATAAGAGCCTTTAGACAGTGCAAGGCATACATTTGTTTTCAAAAATTGATTAGCAGAGTTTGCTAATTAACATTTTTTTTATTAGTAAAGAGACCCATTTGATTAGCAATTGTTTACTAATATTGTTAATGTCACCACATGTTATTCTTACCCAAGACATGACACAAGGAACAATGCAGAGCTGTGCATACTGCTGAAATAAGACATTAGAGGAGTCAGGCATTTCAAATTCTTTAAAATTCAGCTAAACCTACAGGTCGGGTAACTTAGTTTCCCTATTCAACCTAAGAGAAATGCACTCGACCCCATAGCAATGGAGGGCAACACATTTAAAATGTGATTTGTATATAATGGTGCTTGTTAGGAAGAATTCTCATAGATGTGCTAATTCCCTCTATCTTGGAGCCCTCCAGCTCTTTTGCTATAGTTTGGGACTTTGAACTTTTCATTTTCAATGTGTTTTCTGTGTTTGTTTCTTTGGAAATGGAGTCTAACCAACTCCATAGGCATCGTCTTGTTTATATGTGTCACACAGCACCTTCAGTGCAGTGACACAGGGATGTCTTTTAGACTTCCCAAGGTTTAAATACCTTCTCTGGGATAAACTACTGTTTCCCAGAGAATGTAAAGTGAAATTGCCTTTACTATTCTTTCCAAATTCCTAGACCCAGCACACACTATCTTACAATAGAGTGCTGCAGGGGTTACATAGTATCCCCTGTGTCTAAAAACTCATGTAGCAGTCAAATGCTACGAACTACCATGATATTTCCCGATCACGACCACCAGTAGCTAAAAATCGTGGAAGCAATGTTTTTCAAGGTGGCGCCTTAAGCCCCTTTGTTTAAACGGGTCCCGGTCTTCTTTTTTCGACATTTCTTTTTGGAAGGTCCTTCTAGTGTTTCTCTCTGTACGCCAAACTAGGTTTCATCCCTTTGTTCGTATGCCTTTGGCGGGCTTCAGGACTGAAGACCGCCTCTGGCGCCTGAATGTCTGGGGTAGGCAGGAAGTGAGGGAGGTGCCCGAAACTTCCTGTGCTTAGTCTCCTAGGAGACCCAAATCCACTTTGGCGTGATTGGCTGGCTGACTGTCCGGCAAGGACAGCCACCCTGCTGGGTGCGTGACAGCTTGGCTGGAATGAAAGGGAGAAAACTGGTTAAAAGGCAAGTCTCTTGGCTTGCAAGGCAGAGTCGACCACTGGAACGAAAGAACCGAAGACGAGCTGGAAGAGGATGCCTTCTGCAACTACTGGACCGTTGGTTAGCCCGGTGAAGCCCTGCTGCAGTTCCCAAATGCCACGTTTACCTCGACAGAGAAGCCCCTTAAAGGACGACTTCTTCCTTTGAGTTGGTGGGACCAATTGACTCGTAAGCCACCTGGATACCATTCTCGAAGCTAGTTAGGATTAACCAGGGAGAGGGACACCGGCTTGTGTGTTGAACTACAGCTACTGGAACTGAAATGACTCCATTTTGTCAGCGTTTTCCGACGATCCCGTGCAATGCAGGAGTTCCCCGATGTCCTCTCTCTTGTCCCCACGACTGAGGCTCTGGAACAGTGAAATCTGCAGGAACTGCCAGGAACCAACGTCTTCAGCTGCATCTTGTTCTTCATATTAAGGTACTGTGCCAATCCGATTGAGAGAACTTACCTCTCACGGTGAAAGTTTGTGAAACTTCCCCAACTTGCAGGCCTAATTAGCTTGTGACCCAACATACAATTTTTTTTCGTACAAACTACTTCTGAGAACTTTGGCAAAGACTTTACCGTTTACTACCAGAACTGCTCTTTCATATCCAAGACACTATTGACTTTGGCCTATGTCTATTGAATTGAATCGACCCTTCTGGTGAACTGAAACTATTTGCACTGCCTAAGAAAGGATTTGCGATCCATTGTGTTAACCTGTGTCTTTAATTCTTATTTAATGTGACAAAATTTGGCTCCTATTTCAGAGGAGCCTAATTTACTCAGAAACGTATTGGTTTGGTACTGAAGTTTATTTGTGTATAATATTAAGTTGCCTCCTTCTAGTGAATGTTTTCTAAATGATTGCGTACTACATTTATAAGTGTTTTACCAAGAAACATTGAGTGTAATTGTCTACTTGAACCACTGTGGTTGTAAAACTCTGTAACGTCATTTCCTGTTCACATTCCCTCTTGAGATGAGCCTGGCTGCTCAGCTCACTACCAAAAACTGTGTAGTACAGACTTCTACCAAAGGTTGGTTTTGCTTATACCTGTAGTCCTAATTGTGTGTGGTGATCCCAGAGGGTACCTCATGTAATTCTGCCTAACACTTGTCACTACAAACCCGCTTTGTTTGCCATACTGCTGCCATACTGCTGCCACCCATGGGCTAGCCCTGCACAGTTAAACCTTTGTTTGACATTTACTGCAAACAAAGTAAATGTTACATAAACGTTTCAAACATCTCTTGCAAATGGTACTCGCCGCTTCATAACATTTACTCGACTATGCGAGTGGGCGAAAAGACTTTGCGAGCCACAGCGGAGTGTCTGTAAAATATAAAAGGTTAGCTGCATGAATGGACACAAATAAATAGATATGATAAAAAGGCTCTGAAAACAGTTTGGCCACCTGTCTCCTGCAGGTGATAATATATAATGCAATCATAATCATAAAGCAAGGCGAGCACTGGAGGCTAACTACAGTGTTTAGTATTGCAATAGATCTGTAGATGTACAGATTGGATGAAACTATTGATCACTACTTCGCTTTGCGTATTCATTATGTAAGAGGAAAGAAAGACTAAGCAGAGTGGATTGCGTAGCAGGCAGGGAACTAACTGGGCAAGCTAGATGGAATATTGTAGTTTGTGGTCATCTCATTTTCAGGGTACCTGGTATAAAGCAACTGGGTGATATTATAGAATGTCAAGGACTATGGGTTCGCTCATGGGTTGAGCACCAGTTGCAAGATGTATGCAACTTGCAGGTTACAGAACTAGGTTTGCCATCAAAAGCATTTGATCACGTACATTTTCAAAAGTGTTCACTCGTCAATATGATGCATCTTCCCCAGA
The DNA here is from genome assembly GCF_040938575.1 of Ambystoma mexicanum. NCBI lineage: Eukaryota > Metazoa > Chordata > Amphibia > Caudata > Ambystomatidae > Ambystoma > Ambystoma mexicanum. Next base: position 83,226,932 of record NC_090933.1, read on the forward strand.
AAAAAGAAACATAGTTGACAATAAAATGTAGATGCTCTAACCTAAACTTTACTGTAAAGCATGGAGATGATGCAGTGTTTTACAGTATCAATACTCTAACTATGCATTATGTAACAACCTACATTTTAGGAATGGAATTGCACGGCTGTCTTTTTTTAAAAAAAAATACATACTGGTCTTTTCCAGACAGGATACACAAAGCTTAATAAAAGTAAAATCATGATTATTTCTGGTTTGCAATTATTTGAAAAAGAAAAAGAAATTCTTGCCTAACACTCCCACACATTCCTTTGGCACTTAAGAGTGGAGGAGAAGATTACTGCTGCACTTTCTCTCCATTAGGAAGTGAACAGAGAAAAGAGAGGGAAGAGAGCACAAGAGAGGAATGCAGGGCCACCTGTGCTTTCATAGAAGAGGGCAACTTAAATAGCTATCTTTGCTACACAAGTGTCCATTTGATTATCAAACTGACAGAATTGCATAGCGAATTGGTATGCAACAATGCTTATTTTATGCCTTGCAGTGTTACTGTATCCTTAAAAAAGGCTGGCAGTGTATCCGGCATAGGTGCTCCTTGCACAAATGCTCCATTCCTGTTGTCTAAATACTGTAATTATTAGTACTGAAAGGCTAGATGATGGCAATAACCGTTTATGACCGTGCTATGGGTCTTCAAGGGCTTGTCCTCTGGAACAGCGATTGTGCTATTGTCATAATGACATTATAGTCATTGGACTATATGGTTTTATGTTCAAGTTCCCGACCCCAAGAAAAACATTTTTGAAACTGAAATGTTATGCTCTAGGAATAGAAATAACAGCTGCTGCAAAGTGTTTTTTTTGTTGGGGGCAGGGAGGATCAGATGTCCCTGTTGACATTTCATTAGGATGGTTAAGTTGAAACAATTAAGATAGACTTTATTGGCTATTAAAGGAAACATTTATCTGGTGAATACCCATGTATCACACTCCCACTGACAGAAGAAAAAAGTGTGGTGTATTTTTATTGTGTACGTTTTATTATTTTCTTGTTCTACTTTTAACTGCAATGGCTTTGTCTGAATACATGCATAAATAGTAATACAATACAAAGTTGTGTCATAGGCAACATTGTCAAAATGATAACCTCTCCAAGGGCATATAGGTGCAATTCCATTGACCACCGTCCACTTACAGAAGTATCCAACCTAATCTTTGACATCTTTGATTGTCGTCACTAAAGCATCCACCCGGTAGCTGGAGCACCTATAACATGGGTAAAAGGTTCCCACTCAAATGATGATAGCTGGTAAAACCCTTACCACTCCTGTTTCGGCTGAAATCCACACTTTGTGACTTCTTGAAAAACAGAAGACAACACTTCTCAGTTTGTCAGGACTGCTAACATTAACCAATCCATCATATACCTACTTTCTCACCAGCATCAGACCTGAAGTGACAACAGGAAGCCAGGGCTGTCGCAGGGTGAGGTGAGGCCTGGGCCCAAAATTTTCGTGAGATCCCTTTATTTTTTGTACTTGGCCAATGGCACCGTAAATAAGTGAAGCGAACACTCTCTACTTGAGTTTATTTACGGAAGAACTCGAATATGGTTTATTTTTATGAATGCAAATCAACTAAACCAAAGCCATGTTTCTAAGCTGAATAATGGTTTATTCCAAACTTGGTATTGTATCATATGCATTAAATATAGATCTGCATGCATTTTATTTTTAGAAGGGACCTTCTGAAGTAACTTGAATTACAATTCAATATATCTGTCAAAATTTGAATATATGAACACATGCCATCCAGCTTTCACTGCAACTTCCACTTTCCAACTTTCTTCTCTGCAAATGAAGAAATAATTATTTTGTAGTCAATTATGGAAGCCAGTGCATTTTCAATTGACACAATAGATAGGCTATTTAATCTCTCTTGGCCCATTGTTGACCGTAGGTAGTTCTTGATGAATGACAGTTTGCTAAAGGAACGTTCCCCTGTAGCAAACTAACTGGGATTGTTAGAAAAATCCAAAGTCCTATACACACCTATGGAAATACATTTTTCCACATTTTCCTTTGATATTGTGTACAATAAATGTAGAGGATCAGGTTCTGTACAATCTTTGAGGTTCAGAACTGTTTTCCCCACACTGCACAGATGGGTAAGTTCATCTATGAGCTTTTCAGAAAAATCCTCCTTATAAAATTCTAGCAAATTGGTGGCTTTGCTGTGAATATATTCTGGAACCATTTGGTCAAAGTTCCACAGTACACACAATGTGTTATAAATCTGTTCTGCTGACTTGGGCGCTTGCTCATTTCTTCAACCAAATTATCAACCACTCTGCAGAACACATTTCTGCGGAAGGTGGTTTCTTCGAGTGTTTCAAGTCTGTCTCCAGGCGGTAATGGTGTTTCACCAAACATTGTTTTCCGTTTCTTTATCCATCCATCTGGAAATTCTGGTGGGATGTTCAAAATTGTTGCAAGTAATTTTGCTTCATGCAGTATTTTTTCGGCCATGAATCACAAAGATCAGACACAAGTTGCTTACCTAGCTGCACTGACTTGCAAAGGGAGAGCTGCTTTTGCTGTAACACTCTGTTCATATGATCTATATCCAGAAGATGACAATGCGCTGCACAAGGAGAGAAAAGTGCACATTTGTTTTTACAAAGAATTTCACCCTGAACGCCTTTGTAAATTTCAGCCATGTTTGACCCACTGTCATACCCCTGTGCTCTTGTGTTTCTCGAAAACAGAGCACAGGAATGGGGCAATCTCAACACCGGTCTTCTTTTCATTCTCCAGAAACTCAATGAATCGTTCCTCAATTGTCCAACTTTTTGAGGGCATGTCAAATTCTGTGCATCTTCAAATTATGGTTGTTTGCTTCATATGGCTTATGTTTGGACTAGCATCAGAGATCAATGCATAATTCTTTGCTTTTGCTCCTCTTTTCATGATTTCTCTTCTGACTTGTTCACTGCACAGTGATAAAAATTCGTTTTGAGAAGTGCCTGAAAGATAATGTACTGTTTTTTCTCCAGCTTCCTGAGACTGCTGATTCTTTTTAAAATGGTCTCCCAATAAATGGTCATACTTGGCTACAAGTTCCAGAAGACCAAGAAAGAACTACTGCCTCTAAATGACAGGTTCTTGCGTGCTAAACAGAGTCACATCAAGGAAACATTCCAGCAATCCTTTTCATTTCTGGACCTCAGCAACCATTGCAGTTTGCATAGCAGCATCAATGCCTCAAGCGCCATGGAAAACAAAATAAAGCTGGTTTCTTCTCACTCCAGCACAGATAGTTTCGAAAACATTGTTCACCATTGGGGAGAACACTGAAGAGTACAGTTTTAGGAAACGTTCTACCATCACCATCTCTTGGGAGACCACTAGCCTTAATCATTGGTGGTCCTTCTTTAATGAGAAAGTCAATTTCACCTTGTGTAAGAATCTCTCTCCATGTTCCTGGATCAGAAGAAATGTTTGTGGCTGTTTGTCTTAATTGTACAGCAGCAACCATTATGTTAAGACATTCTTCTGTATCACTGTCAAGTTGTAATTGAGGATGAGGTTGCAATTCTGGCGATTGGGCCAATGGAAGGCGATTAGTTGAACATGTAGGTTCCTGATCTTCAACTGCATGATCTTCTACGCTATCCTGGTGGATCCTCTCTTCCTCATGTGTTTGAAGAGCTTCTGGTATCTGCTCCTCTGCTTGGGAGATAGGTGCCTTCTTTGCAGTCTTTGTGATACCAAATTAGAATCCTTCTTCCTTCTGTTAGGGCCTTTTCCCATTGCAATTTTGTCTTTTCACAGACCCACTTTCATGCTTTGTTCCGATATCACGCGTACAACCCATATCCTCCCTGGCAAATAATTCTACATAAAAGGCAAATGGAAATAGATCTTTAAAAGTAAAATATTCATCCATCCTTGGAGAAAGCACATCTTTTGTCAAAGGGACGTTGCAGTATTGGGTATTGGCTAAGCAACATTTCTGAAACAATTTCTAAGCACTGGAAAAGTAAAAGTAGGTATTATTGAATGCTACTTCATTTATCAACCTCAGAAAGATGAAGGGCTAATTAGCCCAGCTGACATTTGAACTTGAAAAGTACAGGTATGCCGAAGAAAAATAAGCATTACTTTTAGTTATTGAGTAGTAATTAAAAACTCAGTGCGAAGAGAGAGCACTGCAACTCTCTGGACTGGGACAGTTTGATGAGTTACTTTACTATGGGGCTAGTAGTTTGGACCATTGTGGCAGGATATTGTTTAAATTGCACAATTTGCATCATATTTTATCAAAAAACTCCCCCTTGGGTACTATTCAAACAGTCTGTCACAAAAGGAATGAAATGCCATTTGCGACTATGGCCACTTTTTCATTGGTGCCCAAGACAATTATTTGCCCCAGTCCTACCCTCGTGATGGCCCTGCCTAGGAGACAGGTGTACCGTGTTCCCCTCCTTCAATGTTCGTCCTCCAATCGTCAAATGTTGAACAATGCTTTTAAAAATCCTACATAGGCAGCCACTGCACAGTCTCCACGTTTGCCATAACGATGTGTATGGCAGGTCGCCCAATCCCTATGCTTTCCTCCAGTGCCTACATTACAAACATTGCTCCAAAAGACTGAGAAAACCTCTTCAAGCCAATGTAATTTATGAATTGGGTTAATACAGCCATGTGTATTCAGGCCTGCAATAAGTCTAGCATGTGAGTTGTGAAAAAGCTGCATTTGGGAGAGGCTTGAAAAGGAGAACCCTAAATACAGAGCACTGTCAGTCAAGACGGACATGTCACAGCAAAGCATTTGGCACTGTTGAAAGTAGTGAATGCATTATCTTCAAAGGCTTATTAGAAATACATATTTATATCAATTAAACCTGTGAAGTTATGCTCAGTTGCTTAAATTGTCCACATCCCGGTTTCACCATTTAACCAAATGTGTGATCCTGGGCAGATCATTTAATCACAATGTATCTTATCTGCAGCTCTGTGATGCACGTCAGAGCGTATGTTAATATGTCATGTTGTTATTTAAATAAAGCCGGACTATAGAGTTGCTCCATATATAACAATACCTATACACTAGACACAGCTGTTGGCTTTGTCCGTGTTTGTTTTTAACAGAACTTCAGTGCAAGGAACAAATATAAGTCAAGTGACTGAAGGCATCATAGGTAAAGCCATTTTTATTACACCAGTAGCACATGCATAGTTGCAATTTAGCCATTAGCTCTGAGACTGCTTAGAAATAAGTGACAAGTTTGATGTTACTGCTTGAAATAACGGGGTCAAAGATCCCAGGGCGATTTGTTTTTTATGTGAAGAGGCAGGTAGCTAGTGGGAATAGCCATAGGAATTGACATGCCCAGCGACAGTCAATGGATGGGTAATAAAACCATGCGCTCACGCTGTGCGTCCTTCCTCACCTGTCAGCTCCATCCTAGCTGTGCTCCAATACAAGTGTCCGTTTATAGGTGGGGCTTTGGCACCAAATAATCGCTAAAACTAAAAATGGCCTAAAGTTGAAGGGAAGAGGTTGGGGAGGATAGAGAAATATGCAGAGGATGGGGAATAAAGGTAGACAGAGAAGGGAAACGGGGTATGTGAGCCACAGAGGAGAGTGTGCACCATCCCCCCCTTCTGTATTAAGGTAACTTCTCGCCCACTATTGCTACACTACCATTTCAGGCCACAGACAGTGGCGCATTAGCACTGCTTGCACTCGGGCGGTCATGGTGGACCATTGCTAACACACTTCCCCCTTCTCTCTTGCCAAGAGTAAAATGGTGCCTTCATCCCTGCATTATAATGTATTGAATAGTATTGCTGTTGCGGGTTTTAAATCTGCTCGGGGCATTGCTTTGGGACAACAAAGAAGGATATTCACATTCCCAGCTCATTGATACAGGCTGCTAAATGATGCAAACTCCTGCGCTGCAGGGCTTTAATTCCACAGAGAACTCCTAGAAGAAGCCAGAGTACAAGTGGCAATTAGCTGCCTCCAGCAGAGAACAACAGAATGCCTGAATTAAAAGCATATTCTAAACACAATGCCACATGGGCTGATGATTAAACATATATCAGGTGCCCACGTCGTGGGCGTGACATTTCATGAGGCACGCACCCGGGGCCGCTCTTCATTTCACCACTCTTGAGGTAATCAGATCATCGGTGTCTCTTGGATTACACAATATATTTTCAGGCTGAAGTTATGGGCTCTTTTAGATGCGGTAGCCTGTTAGGATCGTAGTTATGTGTGCACGGTAAGCTGGTGAGGTGGGCTTGGCACTCAACCAGTGAGGATGTCCAACCTATGCACCACATATAATGACTGCACTGTGGCAGGTACACCAGCAGCACTGAATGGCAGTGAGAAAGGTGTGGTGTGGAATCCTGAGCAGGCTGGCCTCTGGAGTGTGCAGTCATGATCAGGTGCACCGGTTTTTAGAAGTTTGCCTTAGCATTTTGCTCCCAGAGCGGTTGGTGGGTATAGCATCTAATTTGGCCAAGCACTATACACGGAAGCGCTTGATTGGTGGGTTTCATATTAGACAGCTGGGGTCTGGCCAGCCATCTCAGTTGGCCTCCTGTCCAAAGTTTTATCAGACCAACATTGAATAAAGGCATGCCTGCCCAAAGATAGGACCTAACATGAGTAAACACTGGCCTCAAAGCCTTTGGAGCAGAGTCTGTCCTGCAGGACATTCCAGTTCACCAGTTATAAATTGTCTCTACTGAATCCGCTTGCAGGATATTAGTTTTTGGATATTGCGCTATATATAAGCGAAGAGAATTCTACTGATTATCTGAAACTATTAGGGAACAAGCACAGGGCGCCAATGACCTGTTGTAAATTGCAATTTCAATCAACTGGAATAGTCTTCAGACGGGCAAACAACACGTCCAACGCCAGCAGCTGAATGTAGCACAAACCAATTTCAACTGGCCAGCCGAAATCGCTACTTTAAAATGAAGGATGAAAAAACTGCCCCTGCAACTTAGTACTCTAGGAATACCTTTGATGAGTCTCAGAGCAGTAGAAAAACTCAAGTTATGCATGGCAGCATCTCTCCCAGAACTGTTTGCTACTTTGCATTCTGGTACTTGTAGTCCTATGTTTACAAAGGTAAAGACCCGGGTTGGATGAGTCTGGCCAAATAGCAACTAGGGAGCAGGACTACAATGAGCAGGGGACTGGTGAAAGGGCAGGGCTGGGGCTCTTTCAATCTGATTGTATCCTGCCATGTGAGATCACTAAGAACTTCAACTTGTAACACAAAGGTCGGTGTTCTTCCCTTGCAAGTGCTACAGAGATGCAAAGGGCCCAGGTGTGAAGAGATGGATAATATTCAGCTCACCATTCTGATTACATTGCATACAGTGAGCGGCTACACAAGCTTGGAGGAACATATATTGCAGAGCGTTACTCTGCATAAGCATTATCCAGGCAATGAAGGGAAAAACATGATTTTGGGGTTTCAAGATATCCTACATTTATCCTAAACAGAGAAAGCAGCAAAAGCCAGAACAGCTGAGGGACTGCGGCATAATCTCCCTCAAACCCCCAGGAGGGCTGGAAACAAGGGCATGAGATGTAGTGTTGCTTTGTGTAGTCTGTGGCATTATATCACCATGCCGGACGAATTCCCAGCTGTGTCAGCATGCCCAACTCTAGCCCATTGCTAAAAGGCCAACCTCAGGTCATGGAGGAAGACTTGGAAATGCATGTCCCAGGACAGACTTGCCCTACATGATAAAAGCTACCCCTACTACAACGATCCCTCAGACGTACTCTGGTCAGAAAAAGCAAATGAAGTGTACACAGATCATGTATTAAATGCACCAGTAAGTGGATTCATACTTAGAGAACAGAAGAAAGATATAGTTGTATACTGCTGTGATTCACACCCATCAGCAGCCAGAGCAATGGCAATATCAGATGAACTCAAATATTAAGATGGCTGCGTTGCATTATTTACCAAACAATGAAGTCATACTGATCAAGTAAACAATCTGGTCAGCGAGATAGGGAAGGAGAGGGAGAGGTGGCAGAGAATTTGTTTTATTTACATTTTTTTTCCATTGGTGTTTTATAATGTGTCAGTTTACAATAGTATTTTTTCAAAGTACCCTTGGAGTACATGACTAACAAAGAGACGAGCAGTACATGCAAACTCTCAGGCAAGGAACAGGTAAGCTGCATTCCTATTTGACCACCATACATCAGACAAGCAAGGCAGCATAAGTACAAGTCTGAAGGGTACAGGTCGGCTGCCAAGACCGAATGATTCAGAACTTGGCGGAAAGCAAACCAAAAGCCTCGGAGTGTGGACTAGGTGAACACAGTGGTGTAAGAAGACTAGGGTGCTGAGAGATACGGGGCTGCTTTCAAGAACAAACAGACACGTGTGTAACGCCACTCCCTCAACAGTGCCACAGGACGGAGGCTCCCTGCTCAGGGAACTCCCAACGGTCCTGAAGCAAGTGCTGCGAACAGCAGGAGAGGGTGTAGTGTGTAGTGGTGCTGGGGAGAGCCAAGGGCCAAAGGCTCACACCTATGACCTGCTGTGCTGGGAGCCGAGCAGCAGTGGAGGCAAGAACTGTCTCTTGGACCCAGTGCTGAGTGTGTACCATGCGTGTGTCCATCCAACAGTAAGTAGCATTGCGTCTGCTGTGGGATCTTGATATCAGCGCCAGTTTCCTGCGTTTGGGCCGGCTCCATAGCCGCCCCCCCTGCACCTCCTGCCCTCCTTCTGATGTAGCACGCCGGGGCGGCTGGCAGAACACAGCATGCACACATCAAATGTATATGATAATGTATATTCCACATTTTGAAAACAGCAACAGATGAGGGAGTCTCCTCGAATGAGTCGCGGCTCCGCTCGCCGCGCCGACTAGGGCCTTGGGCTCAGGGGCTGGAGTCACTACCGGCCAAGCAGCAGCCAGCGGCAGGGCAGCTCCAAAAAACAAAGGGCTGACACCGCTCTTCGCCTGTCTTCTCCCCCTTATTGCTGTTGAGTCGACTACTAGGGCAGCCAGGCCTGCCTGCTGCAATCACACTGGTGTCTCTCTCCAGGCCAAGGCTCACAGGCAGCATGTGCTCTGTTCAAGTGTGGCACCGCACCCAGCCAGCTCCCAGACAAACCCAATGCGCATGACTGGCAGTGGCAGCCTGGCGCTGGGTTGGAGGGACTCTGGAGCAGTCAATGTCACCAATTGGCATCTGGGCTTGGGCGAGTGAGCTCCCACATCCCTGGACCAGCCCGTTGTTCATGAAGAGTGAAATTGCCAACTCGTTACTCGACAACAGTCTTTAGTGCACAGGGCAGACCCCCGCCTCCCCCATGCTGTGTGATGCGCTTAACTTCTTATTTTGCATCTTCTCTCTCTGCTGCAGGCCTGGTGCAGCAGCCAGCAAATCAATGGAAACTCACACCTCGCACAAAATGACACCCCATGACCCAGGCAGCCATGAGGCCCCTCCCTGAGCGCGAGGCCTGGGGCAGTTTTCCCCCCTAAATTCCCCACCCCCCCTCGTGACGGCCCTGCAGGAAGCTGTTCTGAATCCAAGTGGATTCCTCGATTCAGAGGACTATCAGAAACCATCCACTTAGGAAGCGGTTTAATGATGGCCAAACGTGCAGTCCTTCTCTATTGTGTAAGATCCATGAGGTCAGGATCAGCGTCGCTGCACAGAGCAGGGTGCAGCTCGGCCAAGAAGGGAATCTGCCTAGCAGGAAGCAGAATCCACAATACACGACCAAGGGTGGACGTCGGGCCTTCCACTTTTATAGGCTGAAGAGGTCAAAACCAAGTAGTGTTATGGGGAACACATCTGTATGTGAAAGGTTGAGGCAGTGCAATAATTATGCTGTTACAGGGAGTGCTTCTTGCTGATCAAATTTTTCTCAAGTGGTAGCTCCCCACAGGTGGTTTCTCATGTCTCATGTGCTGCACGGATAAGCTCAATGGTGGCTTGTAGCAAAGAAGCTTTGATGCACGCAGATGTAGACGAAGCAGCAGAAGTTGTTTCCCAAAGTCTTTGGGCAGGATTTTGTGGGTTCTCCTGTGGGTTCTTTTATGGTTGCTAGGATGGACCATAGCACCACCAACTGGAAGTTGGAAGGAAGTGGAACTGGAAGTGTTTGATCACGACGCAGCATCCTTGACTTAACTCTATGGATTTTCACAGGGAAGAAGCTAGGTGAGGTGCGATTATAATTCTAAAGGAGAGAGCACATGCGGCTTGCAATTGAAGAAGGATGTAAGGTACTTGGATCAGAGAGGAATTGCCATAGCATTTCGGTGCTGGACTGCCCATGTGGGCGGGACAAAGACTGATATGCAAATGGATATTTCCCATCTGTGAAAGGTACTGTGAGCAAAAAGCGTGTGCTGCAAACTCTCACCTCAGAACAGGTTATCATGCCATGTTCTCTCTGGAGAGGAGCGCCTGCTACCTTTTGTGAGGTACTTGGATTGACTTTGCATATTATCCTAGTTGGTCATTTTATAGTTGTAAAAGTCTCAGATTAGTAGCTGGTGCAGAGGCTGGTGGATAGTGTTATTCTTTCCCCGACTAGGCTTCATGGGTTATATTGGGACAGGGTTCATTTTTCTTTGTGATGTTTCCTGTGGTCTACTGAGTGCTGACACTATGAACTCCCCACAAAGTGTAGTGTGGGTTAGAAGGCCAGCGCTCACCAACCGTCTCAAATCCAGACCTGGACTTGCCTCATACTAATGGAGGCTGGTGCCAACTTGTAACTCCTATCTGTTTCCTACTGAACTCATTGAGAAACTAGGGCACAGGGCTCTGATATTTTGAAAAAAATTCTCCACATATGCCTTTGTCTTGGTTCAGCAAATCTGTTCACCTTTTGGGTCTGCCTATAGACAGCCACTTAGGTCCTCCATGCAGTCTCCTGTCTCCTCCTTACCCCACCCTTGCTGTCGCCTGCCTCGAGGGGCTCTGCTTCAATCTCCTGCTCATTTCACTGGTTTCTTGTCTTCCTCTCTCCAGCCAGTAACGAAGGAGCTCTTCTGCCTACTGATCCCCCACCCTATTGACGGAGTCCTTTCTTTCCAGCCTACCGGGGGAATGGTTATGTGTTCTTTCTTATGGGGAACATGTGAATTGTAGCTCTCCGAGCCTGGACGTATCTGGACCACAGCTTTGAGAATATCGTCATATTGGAGTTTCCAACCGCCTCGTGTTCCTTGAACTGCTGGCTGACTCTGTTGGGGGTAATCTGCCTAGTTCAGGTCCACCTCTTGATTACATGGATTTGGGATCAGGCATGTAGTGCTGCTTTCGGCAGCCGTGCCGGGGCAGTAGAGTGCACAAGTACTGCCAGCACCTCTGGAAGCTGCTTCTCAATTTTCTTAAATGGGCCGGATAACCAACCGTTAGCCTATGATGAAGTGCCGATATGCGGCCCTTCCATCCACTGACTTGGACAAACAGTGCATTCCATCACACGTCTAATTCACTTGCGGATACAGGAACTGCCAGTGCATGGTGGGGATCCCATCTTGTCCTCTTCTCCCAAGTCTTTGCACTTTTACTTTAAACCAAAGTTCAGCTTAAATCTACATCTAAACTAGCTGGTAAAAACAGCAAAGACTTGCCAGGAGTTTTCAGTGTTTTTTTTAAGCATGTGTCTTTTTTTGTATTGAGGGTTAGTACACTATTAAAATATGCTCTCACTCTTCTGGGGGCTGTCCTCCTCGCTTTTTCCGGGCTTGTTGCTGGGACAGAGTGTGGTGACCATATTACCCAGATGCTAAAACATTTGTGTTGTGTGCCTTTGACAGGTAGGATACAGTTCAAGTAGCCTGTTTGGCTTAAAGGACCCTCCACTTTGGGATGCCCATTAATGTATCTAGTAAACTCAGGATGGCGCGGCTCTGAAGCAGGGGTAGATGACATTCATAACTTCATAAGTTCTGCAAGTCTTGCATTTCCTCAAAAATTTGGAACAGTTTACCATCTGCCAAAAGAATTGTGCCAGGCCTCCCCCTTCGAAAATCATTAAATACTTTTTTTTGTGGAGAGTTGTCCTAAGTAGGTTTGAAAGTAGTTCCTGGTGGGGCGCATTTCCGTTTAGAAAGTTTATATTGATTGTATTATACTGTGCTTTAGTGCTGTACATTATGAAGGCGGCTTGTGACTTGTTCACACTAAACAAAAATAATAAAAACAATACACATGTGATATTCGAAAGCAGCACTACATGCCTTCTCCGTCGTGCAGAAACACGGAGGACAAAAAGAGATCGTGCACAAAAATACACATGGTATGGGTTCAGAATATCACTAAAGTCAAGAAGGAGCAGGGCAAAGTGCAATAATTCAGAGAGCACCTCAGAAAGCTACATGTGCTTTCTGGGCATATGGGCAGCATTTATAAAGTGGTCCAAAGTCGTATTTAATATCCTTAAAAATATTGGGCAGGTGTACAAAAGGAACTAACGAATAGCCTAAAGGAAAAAAAGAAGAAATACGTATAATATGAAATCAAATTGTAATCGATGCAGACAAATGTACCCTAGACGTGCAGATGGGAGCACAAATAAAGGTCCAAACACGATACGTTTAAATTGCCACCAGCACTGGTGATTTGTCAGGACCATGTAATGTTACATTAGCAACTTCTCCATTCACTTCTGGTGTTTTAAAAAAAACCCATTCAGCGTGAAACCAACTCAAAATACACAAATTAAACTGATACGTTAAGACGATTGCATACCTTCTCAATCATTCATCTGTCGGGAGTGCAACTGGGGTTGGAAATGTCAGAAGGGATCTCCACATTCCTAGCTGCAGGGTAAATTGGGGGACATGTCTTGCGCTAAAGCGTTCTATAAGCAATGGAAAATGTAGCACTAAAAAGCCAGAATATAAAGCTCGGGATCACCTTTTCATTTCTAAACCATGGTAATTCGGTCTATGCGGTAGAAAGTGGATATTATTTAGCTTCATAATGACGTCAGCTATTTGCTAGTCATGGGTACAATTGAGGGAGTTCATTAATGTAATACATTTTCATTAGTAAAGAGTAAAAAAAGAGATTAAACATTGGGACTCATGCCAACTAATTTGCAAACCTAGCACTATTGAGAGAAGGAGTGTTTCAAATTTCTGGTTAAAAAAAGCAATGAGATATATTTGTGATTTCGAGGATAGATAAAATGGGAGGCATGTCGCCTGCACTTATCAAAAAAGCATTCTAGCTGAGACAGACTACGCAGTTCTATGAATATTCTTTCTGTTCGTTTTTACAGCTTCAAAGATGAAATCTCTGCTTGTGCTGGTGGTTGACCCTCTGATCCTCATTGATAACCCTTAGAATAGGAAATGTCTGCATTTTAATACAGAATTGTGGTGTGGTGAAACCTGCACACAGTTTGGTCCCGGACACCGCGGATTCAGCTTGGTGCCACAGACAAAAATGCACCCAACCATTCCCGGGCCAAGGCGAGTGACATCAAGGCCGGCTATTGAAAGGTCTGACTCCACACCTACCATGTCTCTGAAGGGAGGGGTGAATTTATAGCGGGGCTCTGTGTATTCCTAGGTAACGTTGAACTGCGTTCATGATTTGACATACCTAGTTACATGAATGGTGCCCTGACTGCCATAGTGCAGCCCAAGGGTGAACACATGTGGTTGGAGCCAATCCGTCACATTTCGGAGTTTAGTGCCCCCACCACCAAGTGTCCGCGTTGTCCAGAACACTACATTTGGGGTACTAACTACATTGAAATAAAAGTTCTTGGCCCTTTTACAAACGAGTTCTGGAAAATGTTACCTGACAACTTGTGTAATACAGTCCCTACTGCGATAGCGCCCACACCCCCATACCCCGCCACCCCCAGTAACAGTTGACATGACTCCCTATGTTTTTGCTGCTTACCAGACAAAACTGGGGCAATGCATTGTTGAAGGCGTTTTACACCACTGTGAAATCAATAAGACAACTCAGATGTTCATTGGCTACACTGTAAACACATTTATTATAGAACTCAAATATTCCCAGGGCTTGGGGTGAACAAAATAGAGCCCTGAGGGGTTTTCCAAAAAACATACAACAGGAGCAATTCTACCTTGCTTATCCTAGTATATCCGTCCATCCCTCACCTAGTAAAAAGTCTTGCAGTCAAATGGGTTTTCAGTTTCCACTACTCTTCTTTAATGGTTGTCTTGATTCTTCTGCTTCCATTACTGTTGCGGAGCTGTTTTTAAGTGGTCGTCATTACCTCCTGGATATGTGGATTCTGTGCTTGCTTCAAGTCTTTCCACTCTCTGGTCATATTCCTCCAGATCACACAGGGAACAGGAGGTGGTTAAGATTGCACCCCAGAATACTGTCAAATTACTTTCCACTGTCAGTGCTAGCATAGAATAGACAGTTGCTGCCTGCATAGGGTATTTATTGCTCCCTCAACTTCCTGGACTGGATCCCTTTCTGGTCTCTCTTCTCTATCTTTTCCCTTCCTATGCTGTCTTGCAACATCCGTGCCTACTTCACCTCTCCTACTGCCCCATGTACTCCTCTTCTTTTACCCCCTTTGATTTTCCTCACCTTTTTCTAGATTTCTGCTCAGATCTTTCTTTCAATCATTCTGCCTTTTACTTTGTTCACACACTGCTGTACCCCTTTCTGGGCATGTTCCCTTTATGAGCCTTCCTTTACTTGCCCTTCTTCCCTGCACAAGCATTTGTTGAGATATTGATTGATAACATATTTAAATAAAAAATAAAAATCAAAGGTGGTCCTTTGACTTTATGCAGGGGAAGTCACCGCAATAAGATATATGAATGTTGAGAATTTATATACACAAGTTATCAAGCAATTGCCCATTAGGCTACAGACCATGCTCATTTTACCTAAAGAGTACTTGTCTATACCTGTGTAAACACTCTGGATACAGTTTATTTTAGCCATCATGTACAAAATTCTGCCTTCTTGGTGTTGGAAAGGGTTCCCTGATTTACACCGTGCACACTGCAAAGAGAATCATTTTCATTATTACTGAAATGTAATCTCCCTTGAGTTCAGTACAGTGAAAGCAGAATATAACTCACTAGCAAAATGAGATATTTTGTTCCCATTCTGATAATACTAATTTATCAGCTTGTGTGCAGAATAATTCTATATTTTCTACAAGAAGTCAAATCTCACTTGGCTATAAATAAAGTGAGAAAACACTTTAATTGAACACAAAATAAATTGAGCTATTCCATTAGGAAAGAATGCCCACTAGTGGAAACCACCTACCTGCCCAGTTCCCTCTCACTCCAGGGACATAGGAGGGCAATGATCCTGGGGATTTATAGAATTACATTTGTAATATTTTTATAACGATTGGAATAATTCTTTAAGGTGCCGAGTTAAGAGGGACCCTGATGAGTTTTCAAGAAACTCCCAGTCAGCCTCTCCTCCTCTTGGAAAGTCGATCTGCTCCAGATAATATTCTCGTCACATATAGAGCCACACCTGTCAGGCAATATCCAGACTCAGCTCTCATCCATTTGGAACAGACATTATCCTTTAATGCAGCTTTGATTCCAGAGAGAGAGAGCGAGAGAGAGAGAGCGAGAGAGAGAGAGCAAGAGAGAGAGGGAGAGAGATCAATTTTTCCTGTGGTTCTGCTTTTATCATTGGTGAGATTCCCAAGCTTTGTCATGATTAGGTCACATGTTTTGATTGGTAAAATATTTCCATTGACTTGTTCAATAGTCAGATATTCCAATGAATACAACCCTGCCCCCAATATTTAAAGGTTGATCATTTTTTTCAATTATGAGAAAGATGGGGTGCCTTGTCTTAGCACTTTTTAATGAAAAATCAATTTGATTCCATATTTCATCATAGAAACACAGCAGACTTGATGAAATATGTATTTCTGGGATCCCCAGCATTCACAAATGTTGGGACATGTTACATGAGTTTGCACAATATATTTTCTGAAGTTATTAACGGTCATAATTTTAATATTTAAAAAGTAGGAAATTTGGATTCCTCTGATAGAGGTCATCCTCATGATCATACTGCTCTCTTCTGTTTGTTTCTTGGTTATATGGTTGCAGATGTATAAGCAAAAAATATTTTTTAAATGCACAGATATCATTGGTTCAAATATCCCGTTATACTCTTGCAACAGAGTTTCAGCCTTAAGTTTAATGTCTTAGATTTCTGAATAATATGTTCAACATAATGAGTCATGTAAACAGCCCTGAGAGGCCTCCTTGTCTAATATCCCTTACTTGGCATCTGGCCAGCTGTATTGCATTAAATGACGTGACATTAAGTGCAGGAAGGTGTCCTTGAAGATAGGTCCAGTTTTCAAAGGATGGATCATCATCAAAACAGTACTGATTCCTGTCAGCCAGAGCACCATATTTAAGCCTCTGCTAGAATCACAAAATGTATGCACTATAAATACTTGCTTGAAATGTGTGGGGTTGGTGTCACTAACTGGGAGGCCTGCACCAAATGGTCCTTTGTATTTCTGTGAAACTAGTGCGTTTTCAGGACAACAGACAATACATCTTTCCACACCGGAGGGTCAAAGCAAATCTCCTGGGACACACAAAACCCCCAAAACAAGACAAAGTTGAACAAGAGTTTAGCTTGTAGTCAGGTTTTATCAAGAAAAACAACAGAACAAGCATTTGCCAAAGTCATGTTAGATAACCATTGATTTCTTATGCATTTACACAGCAATGTATTCCTTATTTTAAAATATTGCCCAAACAAATCATTGTGTACTAACAAGTGGCTTTTACATTTAGTTAAAATGTATCACTATTCTATTGTCGATATATGTATCCTTGAAGCAATAAACCAAGGTTTCAATTACCAGTGAAAAAAAATGAAACACCACATTGGGACATTTCTGACACACTGGGCCTTTTAACACTTGGAATTTGCAATTTCATGATTAATAAGGAGATTAATGATTAAATACAATGCTGCTCTGCCCTTTAACGATGGGCAATGCTGCTCTCACCTACACTAACTATGCAGATGACACCCAGATACTCATACATATCACTGGTGACTATGAGACAGACACTAAAATGCTTAACAATGTCTACAGTATCATTCAAGCCTGGATGGCCAAACATGGACTGTCTAAACGATGAGAAGACTGAGCTCCTCCTCCTAGGATCTAAGCTCAAACTCAATAAACTAAGCAATTTTCATGCTTTCAACATTGGTGGCAACTCCATCAAGGTCTCTAAAGATGTGAAAACTCTTGGAATATACATCGACTCATCATTAAACCTATCAAGACAGGTTAATGCATTAGCCTTGTCCACAGTTTATACCTGCAATTTAATTACTGCTTGCATACTCCTCCTCTCCACATCTAACTGTATCCCCTTAGCTAGAGCATTAGTACTCTCGAAGTTAGATTACTGCAACACACTATCTTGGAACAAGTCAACAGAATTTGAGAAAAATGCGAGTTCTCCAAAATAACGCCATCAGGGCAGCGCTGAATATTCCTAGATCCCATCATATATCGGAGACTAGATGCAACTTAAATTGCCTCTCGTCAAGCAAAGGATCGCTAACAAAACTCTCTCACTCCGCCCTACGAGATTGGCTCAGGTACACTGCCTCAAAATCCCAGGCTTCAACCTTCAAAAGGCTGGAGGGAGCAGTTTCCCAGTACTTGCAGCCAAGCTATGGAATCTCTACCACACTCACTAAGAGCTGAACATGCCTTCCATCCATTCAGAAGGAACGCCAAAATGTGGCTTCTTGCGCAAGATTCATAGATCTTGTTCTGCCTCTCGTCCAGTAGGCCGATAACCTTGGAATTATTTGCTGCACTGTATATATTTGTACATTAATGATCTCAGTTCCATGTCTTTTATATGCTTTCTATAATTTTATCACCTGCACCTGTAATTATGTAAGCGTTATATATATTAATGATAAACATACTCATGCAACAACTATAACTCTTATTACTGTCAATGTACCTTCTGTAACCTCTTATGTAAGTAATGCACCCAGATGCCACGGGATAGGTGCGCTATACAAATAAACAAATCAAATCAAACAACTGAATCAGCTGTGGTGTATCGTTAACTGTGCACAAGGATTGGCTGTGTTAATTCAAATTCATGTTCTCAGTGGGGTCTACTTGATTTGTAATTGACAGCTTTTCTCTGTGGGGCAAAGTGTTAAGGATGTCTACCATGTTGCACTTCTCAACCTGCTGAAGTGGCTGTGGCACTGGTCACTGTTTATACTTCTGAATTCCTGATCACCATACGAAAAAAGGTTGCATGTTCTTTGTATTGCACTAAGTCATTGTGCATATCGGTTGGTTGTACACAGTGGCACCAGGTGGTGTGGTCCTGTTCAATGGCCCTGCTGCTGTCAGCACATTTGCTGGGGTATAGGTCAATTGGCCATTGGTCAAACAAGTGATGCAGCAATACTGTCCTTCATGCTTCAGCTGTCTGGGATAACTGACATCACGATGAGTGGAAAGTGAGCCAATTATGAACTGCACCCCTTTTGTTTTCTTGCCTTTCCAAGGAAACTGAAACTCTGATTCTAATCTAGGGTGGCCCAGATCTCAAGAGACCGATGTCAAGACAACAAAGTTACTACGGGTAGTTTTAAGGCTATTTCCCTGTCCTTAGGTCCACAATTTTATTTCCCTTACAACCAGTGTGATCTCCAAGGGCTTGCCATCAGATCTTTCATCCAAGCTCTCGCCCTTCCCCTCACACCTCTTCCCCTTTTCAGGACTCCTACCTCTTTGGTCTAGTGGTCCCTTAGGCTTTGATACAAGCCTATTATTTTCATGGCAGCTTGCCGGCTGGGGAACCTGTGGGATCCACCATTTTCCTCCTCGGGAGCCTTACATCACATAGCGGTTTGGTGGCACCCAGACCCCATTGATCCCCCAGCCTTAAAAGTCAGTTCAAATGAGAATGAGGCTGCACAGTTTGGAGACTTACTTTTGTGCCATGGGGTGGTCCTGCAACAACTACACTGTCAAGACTCACTTTCTAGTTCCTTTTCCCTGCATAGTTCATGATCCTTATGATTCTTATAAAATGATGAATGCATCATGTTTGAAGCATTCTTCAAAAATAACCAAATAGCACCCCACCAGCTGTATTAAAAAAAGATGAACTGTTAAACAATGTGTCTATTGTACTTGGCTATAGGGATCCAATATTTCGAATAGAGCTCTGGTGAGTTTCACTATTCTGAAAATGCTATTACTATGTTTAGAATGTCCAGTGAGTGCTCTTTTGGATAATCTCTGGGCTGTACAAGACCATATAGCCATCAGAGCGCTGCATCAGTGACGTGTTTAACAATCTGCTTGGCAGCACTGCCGTTGCACACAGTGCACCGCTCTTGATGTGCCTCCAACACTTAATACTACTGGTTGTGGAAGTGGCTTGCATTATCCCATGCCGCACATCACTCCAGCTTCGGGCCGCTGCAGGCTCATCCGGTATGGCCGTGAGTGCCTGCACCTGACCAGCCTGTCTACCTTTCACTTACTGCATTCCGAGAACAGGATGAAGAGTTGCATTGATGAGGATAGTCCCTTGTCGCAATGTGGTGCACCAGTCAGCAATTGGATTCGTTCTCACTGCCTCTACTGCCCACATGGCTCCTCAGTGCCAATTCAAAACAGAAAAGCACTCGTGCTACGTACCCCTACAGGCCTCCCCGTAAAGGCCCACCTTACCCTTCATTGTGCGCGAGGAACTCTAACACCAACGAATAAAATATCCTGTTCTAAACAAAACATGGCTCATTCATTTCTCAATTGCATAATGACCAGCGCTATAGTCTTTCTTTTGACACACTGAGGTGGGGTACTCATAGCTTTATAGGGCTACAGCTCAGGCCTTAGCAGCCATTAAGATCCTGTCTTGCCTCGTTAACTCAGCCTTGAGGCACAGAAGGCCCTGCAAGGTCCTCACTGCAAGTCTTTAAATCTGTATTATAGAATGGTTGGAATAGATATTCGATTTTGAAATTGTTTTTCACCCCAGTGTTGACATCCAGCATCCTGGCCTTGATGAGGTAGGTGTTGTATATTTGCCCCCTGCACCCCTCCAATCTTTCGCCTGCTTTCTTGACCTTTCTTACCTGCACTCCTCTATTTTCTTGCCCTTTTTGTCCTCCATTCACCATTCATCTGCTTTCCTGCTCGTTTTCCCCCTCCATTCCTCTGCTTTCCTGCTAGTTTTTCCCCTCCATTCCCCTGAATTCCTGTTTTCCCCCATTCCTCTTCTTTCCTGCTTGTTTTGCCCCTCCATTCCTCTGCTTTCTTGCTCATTTCCCCATTCCTCTTCTTTCCTGCTACTCTTCCCCCCTCCATTCCTCTTCTTTCCAGTTTGTTTTCCCCTCCATTCCTCTTTCTTCCAGCTTGTTTTCCCCCTCCATTCCTCTGCTTTCCTGCCTATGTTTCCCCTAGTCTTTTTTCCATCTTTCTAGCAGTTTCTGCTGACCTTTGTGACCTCTCCCCTGACCCCTCACTCCCTCCACCCTGTGCCTGTGATTAGCTATTCCCCTCCAGGAGGTTAGGCTCTTAACAACAGCCCCTAGAGCAGCCCCTCTGCCCAGGCAGCCCCGTCGGCTAAGGGCCCCAAGGCAAAGGGCAGCTTCTAAAGAAGCAGCTCCAGACCGTGTTTGCCCATGTTCGCCTGTGAAGCCGGCTGTCGTCTTATCTTATCCAAGCTTATAAAGCGCAGCGTAAGCCCAAGGGCATCATGGCGCTGAAGCTACAAAGGAAAGGCCAACCGAGGCACCAGACGACTAGAAAAGAAAAGTTTTAATATCCCTGACGGAAAGGCAAATGGTCCTCAATGGTACGCAAAGAGAGAGGAAGAAGATTTCAGGCCTTCGCTGCTGCCACCGAAAAAGCGTGACCACCCACCTAAGCGAGTCTAGCCCTGGGGTGCTGAATGATCTCTAGAGCTTGCGAGCGAAGAGGCCTGGCAGATTTATAGATGCAGAACTTTGCCTGAAGGATTTCTGCTCCAATTTTATAAAAAGCTTTGTGAACCGGACACAGGGATGTGAATTTGATGTGCTGCTCAACAGGGAGCCAGTGGAGTTGATGCAGAAACAGAGTCATGGGAGCCCCAAACGGAGGATGGAGAACTGCTCTAGATGCCATATTCTGTAGTAGCTGAAGATGTTGAAGCAAATGCTGTGGGATAGCAAGATATAAGGCATTACAGTAATCATTATTACTGATAACCAGTGAACATGACATTTATTTCGGGCGGATGCAGGGGAGTACTTTCCATAAGGTCCACAGTTGGAAGTGCGCTTTTTGGCAAACAAGAGAGACCTGATCGGCCATAGAAAGTGAGGCCACGATTTTAACACCCATGTCCTTCACCGAAGAAACTGGAAGGGGAAAGGGACCAAGACAATCAAGCCGATGCAGTCCCCACCACCAACACTTCTGTTTTCTCTCCATTCAGTTTAAACCAATTTAAGGCCATCCAATCACCAACTGCCTTTAGGCAATTCCTCAGCCGCTCTGCCGTCTCCGGTTGGGTTAAGTCCAGCCGCACGATAAATTGCGTGTCATCGGCATAGGTATAACACAAGGAGCCAAAAGCATGAATTATGCCCAAGAGGGGTTGAATGTAAAGATTAAATAGAGTAGGAGACAATGTGGAGCCCTGGGGAACTCCGCACAGCAAAGGAATCGAGTGAGAGCAGAAGGAGGGGAGAGACAGATTGAGAAAGCCCTGCCAAGAAAGAAGAGAACCAAGCAAGAACCTCACTGGAAAGGCCAGCCAATGAGAGCTGGGCAATCAGGGCAGGGTGGTCAATGGTGTCAAACTTTGCTGGCAGATCAAGCAAAATCAGGGCCCCAACTCCACTCTGATCAACCAAACAAGTCAGGTCATCCACAAAAGAGACCAGCACTGACTCTGTGCCTCAGCTGGGGTAAAAACCCGATTGAAATGGGTCAAACAAGCTGGATGATTCCAGGAAGTTACTGAGAAGTGGGGCGGCCAAGGACTCAAGCATTTTCATGAGACAGACGAGCAGGGAGAAAGGATGAAAATTGTACAGAACTGCAGAGTCCACACCTGGCTTTTTAAGCAACGGGATGACCAGAGCATTCTTGAGATTGTCAGGGATGACCCCTGAGAAGAATGAGTCATTAGCAGCCTTAGAATGCCACAGGCGGGACAATATCATCAGAAATGTTCTTCAAAAATGACAGCATAATATGATCACTGGGCGAAGCTGATTTCAAACCGTTAAAAGCTGCCAAAAACTCCTTGTCAGAAAAGACTGGGAAAGAGGTCCAAGAGACAGCCAAAGTATCTGCAAGGGTAGGTGGGCTGGGAAGAGACCCAGGCCGCACCTCCTGAGGGTGGGACAATTTGATAGCTTTACGGATAGTGACTATCTTCTCATCAAAGAAGGAAGATAGGGAGTCACAAAGTTCCTGAGAAGGCAAGATAGCAGACTGGGGCTTAGTCTGCACAGTTAGAGATTGAACAACCACAAATAAGGCTGTAGGCTGATTGATGGCCTGTTCAATCTTGGCACTAAGGTATATTTGCTTAGCAGCCATGATGGCTTTTTGATATTCTAAAGTGGCCAGACGGTAACAAACTCAGTCAGAAGAAGAGTAGGCTGTCCTCCATTTTCTTTCCACCTGCCTACAGTGGAGCCTGAGATTTTTTAATTCCACAGTACACCATGGTTCAGAATGGCGGGCCTGCAGAGGGCAGAGTTTACAAGGGGCAAGAATATCTGCCACTGACTTTAATGTCTGAGAAATAGTTGTAAGGGTGCAGAGTGGGGCATTACTACGATCCTTTAGGATCAGAGAGGTAAGATTAAGGGAAGAGATAGAGTGCCAACCTTGCTTAGAGATAAACTGCTGAGAGCGAGGAGAAAGCGAAGCAGCGGCCGTCAAGGAAAAGGGAACCATCATATGATCAGATCAGATCAGATGATGGGAAATGCAGGGAAAACGGACAGAACTACGGGCAAAGCAAAAACAAGATCCAGGGTATTCCCCAGCTGATGCGTCGGACAGGTAACCAGCTTCGAGAGACCCAAGTCGGACATTGAAGCCACAAGTTGCTTAGCCAAGCGACAGTTGGCTCTGTTGATAGGGAGATCAAAATCACCCACAATAACCAAATTAAAATTTTTGGCGTAACTAAGCAACAAGACCTGGAAACTCATCGCAGAACTTGCGGTCATAACCCAGAGGGCGATATATCAGAAGCGCATGCAAATGATGCCTCTGGGTTAGGCACGCTATACAAATGGCAAAATAAATAAAGTATTAGTAGCCGATCGAGAAATGCGAATTAAGATCCCATCCATGTTAAGAGCATCATTAATTTGAATAGGAAGAACCTTAAAATCTGATTTAAAAATGACAGCAACTCCACTACCAGAGCGAGGAGGGCTGCGGTCACAGCGCAGCAGCTCATAGTTGGGGGGAAGAGTTTGAATGACAACAGGTTCCGAGTGAGGGCCCAGCCAAGTTTCAGAAATAAAGTCGGGATGATACTCTTCCAACAAATCTTTAAATTCTGGGCATGAGCTGCCAAATAACACGCATTCACCAAGAAGCTATTCAGAGTGGACTTCCCGTTGCTGGTCAAAGTAGCCTCAAGAGCAGGCATGCTGTCGAAGTTCTTGGGAAAAATAGTGGCTGCTTGGGCCAAAGTAAGGCGCTCAGGCCGTGAGAAGCTAAATATATGGGGGAGGGAGCTTGCACGAGCAAACATCCATTACCCAGCCTGGGCACAGACAGGCTTAACTTAAGCACGCCCACTACACCTGTCCGCTGTACAGGTGTTCCCTCCGGCACATTTATGCTGGAGAGAGAGATGGAACGAGGAGTGTGAATGCTGAGTATGAAGAGAGAAAGAGGAACGTCAACCTGCAGTGACTGATAAGGTGAGCGCGCCTTGGGTGAGAAGTACGCAATTACTGTATTCCAGTAAAGCCCTACCACTCTTATTACCTTACATAACTAAGTACACACATTTTACCCTGCTTATAATTAATTCTCATTCACTGCTGTTGTCTCAAATTTGGCTGATTCACCATGTGCTGTTGACACTCAAGCTTGGGCGTTTTCCCTCTATCCCAGTGCCTCGGGTCTGGGTATGTTTTGCATTTGCTGTGGTCTCTCTAATTTGGGCGTTTTTCCTCTGTCCAGATCCCATGGAGTGTTGGTAGCTGCGTACCACGGTAAACTAAGAGGAATGGGATATGGGCAGCAGCTGACCTGAACCC
Source organism: Ambystoma mexicanum (assembly GCF_040938575.1). Lineage (NCBI taxonomy): Eukaryota > Metazoa > Chordata > Amphibia > Caudata > Ambystomatidae > Ambystoma > Ambystoma mexicanum. Next base: position 83,251,243 of record NC_090933.1, read on the forward strand.
TTGGGGTGGAAAGGAACTGCCAAATAATAGCCCATTGAGGACCCACTTATCTGCACATAACCTAAGACTGGTAAATGTAGCACACTGGAATATACTGCATGGGAAGAGACATGGGCCACAGTCTATCAAAGTAGTGGGGGTAAGTTAAGGTTAGCATGCCCACACCTAGATAGAACTCTGAACATTGGCCTGCGCCGCCTCTAGATAAGACTGTGAAGGCCAACATGCTAAAAGTCAGGTAACCCACTAACCAATATAACCTCAAACTCTGCATACTTATCTCACGCAAAAACTCACACAACCATCTCTCGCACCACAAGCCGCACGCACTTCACAACACTGCAACACATAAGCCGGAGCAACAGTACACGCGGACTGACACCGATCCAATACTTGCACCAAAGCTCAGTATCTGGTGTATACCGAGCTGCAGCTGCCAACAGAACACCACTCCTCTCACTATCCTACTCCCTCTTCACCTTACTAACCCATCACACCTTATCGTTTACAGATCCGCCAGAGTGCCGGGGGACCAATTCCGTTGGTGACGGTACACGGTACAAATATCTTTAACATTTAACATAACATTAACATAAGGTAGCGCCACTAACAAACCCTACTAAAAAAAAATTCACCCTTTTGCATACACCTCTCAAACTATGAACTAAACACAACCACATCTCTACAGCACAACAAACCGCACAAACTTCACCACAACAAAACAAACCACACATAGCCTCGCACAACAGCACATGACAGTTACCAACCGAAAAAACATACCTACTCTCAGTGAACTGTGTAAACTGAACCGAAGCTGCCAACAGCACATCACAGCTCCCTTGCTCTTACTCCCGCTCAATCGTAATAACTTACACCCTTCCCTTAATCCCTTGCCTTACAGATCCAGAAGAGCGCCAAGGGACCACGCAGGTGGTGACAGTGCTCAGTATACAAACCTTTAACATAACTTAACAATCCAGCAGACTTCCTGTGTAGGGAGTGTGAGTTAGCCTGATCCACACCTTCGTAACTAGTCTCAGACAGGACACTTGAGCCTAGGGTAATCGGCCCTGCATGGCTTCCAAACCAGAACCACAAGCTTCCTGGAGGTGCTATATGAAGGATTTTGAAGAGACCCTCCCCCTATTGAGGCACTAATGCCTGTACCCAAGTAATGTCATGCCCAACACTGAAGAGCCTGTCGTCGCCCTACAATCTGGACATTAGAACAATATCTACATGCAGACAGAGGAAAGTATGATGCCAAAAGCGGCACCTTGCCAAGTTTGCAGAGCTTCCTGAATAGTGAGCAAAATAACCACACATTTTTTGGTTTCTTTGTTTATGTCATGGTTAGTAAAAACCTAGGCTTAGCCGCAAAGAGCATAAGGAGAGAAACCCTGTCTATGGCTTAGCAGGCTTTGGCAATAACAAGAATGTTAAAGAAAATAGAATATGATGCACAATGAATGGCAATAGTAAGACTAAGAGAACATGTAATGAGACAAAAATGTTAGGTAAAATAAGCAACAATGATGTGCTAACCATATTGTTTTGATAAATGTGTACATTCAGAATGGTGCTAGTTTACACGTTGAGCCAGGGCATGTAGAAACCATGCCCAAGAAAAAAACTGCATGCAATGCCCCACTTCTTACTTCCCTTGTACCTCAACTTGAGTCCCAAAAGTCCCGATAGTGATAATATGATGTTCTTTTAATGGTTTTGTGCCGAATAAAAGAATTGCACGTAAAAAAAATAAAGAATTGAAACTTGCAAAGAAGAGAAGGCCAATAAAGTAAATGCCAGAAAGACAAAGCGAGGGAGGATTTAGGGGGGTGAGAACCTTTAGAGTGAATGCAACACCATACTCCTCATAGGGAACTAAATCCTTATCTAGTAAGCAGTGTGGGAGACACTGTCCTAGAGGAGTGAACCAAACAGCAGTTGAGTAGTAGTATATCCTGCAGACTGACTGACTTGAGCACAGAAGTGGCTGGGTACTGTATCCCTGAGACTGTGCAGTAGCTTAGAAAATGTGGGGGGACACCAGCAGAAACAAACATTGAGACCAAGTAAACGGTGGTAGTATGGACCAACCAACAGACACCCAAGATAGGTATTCTTGTTCTGGCATTTTGCCTTACCATATCCTGTGTGAGAAAATAAAAATCAAGTTAACGTCACATGACTCTGGTGCTTTGTGTTGATCTGACACACCAGTTTCTGAGATTTGACATTTGGGGCCAAGAAGTACGGCAAGACCAGGTGCTTAAACTTTATGATTTTTGTTAGATACTGTGTACAGATATGGGTCAACTTAAACAAACAGGAACTTCCCTAAAGAAATAATAAACTATATGATGGCCTTCTTCCACAAATGCCTCTTATGGTGACTTTTCCAATCTGAGGGTGAGTGGGCAGTCTTTTGCGTCTCAGTCGTCACTGTTCCAGAGGAGTTCACTCACAATTCCCTACAGGCTGCTGGGGCCTTCTTCTCCTTTGTGCATTGGTGCAGGCTTTATGGGGTTCTGTACCCCTAGACTAAGCCAGAACGTGATCTTCTGAAGGACTCTCTGGGCTCTTTCCAGATGGTGTTGGGGTCAGCCAGATGAGAGGCAGAAAGACCATTCTCTACTATCGTTGTCCTGACTTTGTTCTTCTCACCTCCTCTCTCAGCTATCACCCAGCTCCCTGATCCTTACTGGAACCTCCTCTGGCCTGTAAGACCTACTTACGGTATAACCTAGCTCTTTGGAACCTCCTACCCCTAGTTGGCTAACCTGCCTCTGGCTCTTTGCCTCCCTTTTCAATACCAAAGTCCAATGTCTTTTTTTCTACTGCTTCCTTTTTTGTATTCCATTCCTGTACCCACCGCCAACCTTCTTAACTCATGTATCATCCCCAGTCGCTTCACTCTCATCCAAGCCCTCCTCCTGATGACCTTACACAACACATGCCACTCCAGTCTGGCTCTTACCTTTTCCCTTCAGCCTTCTAATGTTACTCATTTCTTCAACTCCACTCAAGCTTTTAGTTCCTCCCTCATTCCCTCGACTTGTCTCCTTTTGCCATGCCACTCCTGGTATTCCTTCTTCCCTTTTCCTACTACTGCCTTCCACACCACTACCGTTTTTACTTCCTCCCTCCTTTCCTCTGTTACTAGCATATTACACTCCATTCCATGTTTTACCTCCTCCCTCCTTGCCTCTGTTCCTACTACCACCTTAAACTCTACTCCTGGTTTCACTTCCTGCGTCTTTCTCTCGTTTCTCTGACCACTTTGTCTTCTGTAGAGATCACCACTTCTCCCCTGCTGCCTCTTCACCAGCTCACTTCTGCAGCACTCTCCAGTCTCGAAAGTCTCTGCAGCCTCTCCCCTCTCCAACAGTCTATCTTCTCCAACCTTCTCCAAACAGCTGCCTGCTCCCGTCAACCACCACACTAAACTGGGCTGCCTCGCTTAGATAGGACCATGTCCCCTCCCCCTGCGTGGAACTAGCCATGATGGTCTGCAGGTGTGAGGCAAAATGGTGTGAAGGTTGGGACTGGCATGGCTCTCTCACTTCCTTATACTCGGAAAAAGAATGGGCTAAACCTATAAGAGCCATGGTGGCCATCTTTAAACTGAGTCCGTAGAAAAGCTGAACAAGCTGCTTGTGTGGAGGATATCCCGCTGCATTGCTGTTGGGAGGACATGTGTTAGGATGACTGCAGGTGTTTTTAGGTGGCCCCCAGGGTCTTCCTCTGCCTCAAGTATTCACTATGGTCTCCCTACCCTTGAAGGGATAATTTAATTTCTCTGACCAATTTTGGGGTTTGCAGTTAGGGGAGAATGGCATTGTCTGAAATGTACTTCATCTCAGGCTGGTTTCCCTGTACAACATCAGTTTTTGGGTCCTGTGATAGGTTGCCCGATATCTTCCCTGGCATTATTTGAAATGTAGTTTTCTCAAGCTGGCTTGGCTAGGTACCCGGCTCTGTGGCTTGTGGTCGCCAGACCAGGTCCAGGTAGGGAAGTTTGCCACAGCAGCCAAGATCAAACCCAACTAGAAGTGCAAGAGCCCACACACTAAATATGTTCAAAAGTTTCCACCAAAGTGTCATAGCTGGACATGATTGCACATTGGACTGAGAATAATACATGCCTTAAACATCCTGGCCACCCTAGGATCTGTACTGTGAAACATTTTAGCCATGTTAAAAATCAAAGCACCTCAGAAGTCAAATCTGAAATTGTTGGAGTACATAAGAAGTATGAGAACTGTTCTTCCTGTGATCTTTGCCAAAATAGTTGTTATTCTCTCTCAGAAAGGTCATAAAGGAACTGCCTAGAGAGGGAGAAGGTTGAATGGTTGAATCAATGTATGTGATTCCTTGAGGTGGTGGACCAACCCACTGAACATAGTAAATGCTTGCCTGTTGTGTCAAACAAATAGTCTTGCTAAACACCCAGATACAGTTTGCGTACATGAAAGGCCACACCACTGGAACAAAGTTAGCACTGATTTCTGATCCCTCCCAGGAGGCACCTACCTTCTGGTTACTGATGAGATGATTTTTCCAGATATCCAAAGTTGGAGTGATATCAGTCATGGCAGAAACTGTCCTCCACAAGCTGGAGAAAAGTCTGGAAAATCATGGCCTCCTAAAGTCCATGGATATGTGCAACAGACCACTATTTCAAAGCAGGAATTTTCAATAATACATGTTGTCATGAGGCAAACACTCATTTATAAATTCAATGAGGTACACCTAGGTTTATTCTAAAGTAAACCTGGTTTGAGGGAAGGCGTGTAACAGAAACCAAAGTAGGCTTTGTGGCAAGCTTAAGGATTTATCAACCAAAGGGTTTCTCTTAACCGGAAGTTGGTCTACCCTGCACAGCTTTATATAGGGATCTATATGGCTCCACTCAAGTCTCTGTGTGGTAGTTCGCCTCACTTCCTATTTTTTCCTCTTGGAGCGTCTGATATCACTGGCATAAGTTGCTCCAACACTTTCCATTTCCCACATATGACATTCAGGATCAATGCCAAGGGCACAACAACCACATATAGATCTCTGACCATTATGGTGATACTACTTGGCCCTAAACTTCAATTTTCACACAACCTCTGCATGTTTAATGCACCAGAGGTAGGTGTTCTTTCTTTGAATACAAACTTACCAGCTCTGACTATTAGATATTCTAGACAAATATCTTTTTGTTTTAGTTAGATCTTTGTGATTCTGCTCACTAATTAGACTTTTAATTGGTCCTTGAGACCTATTTGTACACCATTGTTTGGGTATACCCATTTATGTGATATGATATGTGGTTACTCTTCTATTCACTGTTTTGACTTCTTGTAACCTATGTTTTGCATATCCTTGTGATTTTCTGCGCCCTGATACACTCGGGTCTAGTGCGCACTACAAATGAATAAACAAACAAACAAACAAACATGTATTAATTTAACCTACTTAAGGGCAAGGGGCCCATTTGGAGATGCAGAATCTATGATGTGATAAAAGTATGGAATCAGTAAAGACTGACACTGCTGTGTAATTTACTTTGTAGATGAAATTGGAGACTGAAGAATTAACATTTATCTGATTTCTAATTGTTTTTGCCCCTGATGAAGGGGAAAGAATTCCCAAAACGCTTTAAGCTCTCTTGTACATATCTTGAAAATCTGAGCTGTTGATTTAAAACACACTGGTTATATGCTACTTTGTATAACTAATGCTTGATTAAACACTATATCCATGAATCGATAGAATTAATATTTTTCATTTGAAAATATTCTGTCCAAATTATGATTGAATATTATAAATATTAACAATACATCTTGACTGGGTTTCTTACCAGTATAGAGGGTGTGCAGAGGATGGGCGTGTCCGTCAATTAAGAACACTTTTTTTGTTTCATATATACTTTTGCGATTTGTGGTGTAAGAGACACTCAAATGCTTTGTTAATACATTGAAAGGTTGTGGGGAACTGCACCTTTGAAGGCATTAACAAAGCATTTGAATTCTCTTGACATACTGTGAAATAAAGTGTGCACTACCCCTATCTATGCTCACGTTTGTTGAAGACGAGTCAGAAGCAGTGCGGTCTAGCATTGCAGAACCGAAATACCGAGGAGAGATGAGAAGCTAATCGAGAACGGGAAACCGGGAGAAACCCTCCATCTGCAAAAAGTACGCTCTCGCAGTCGAAAACCGACAAGAAAGGTCTCGAGTTACCTGACTCCAAGAGAGCTCTCCATTGAAGAGGACGGTAACGCGGAGTGCCAGAGTCATGGGTGGCTTCAAGGAGGGGATTGTTATGTTGTGCATCCAACTTATCTCAGTATAAAGGATTTCCCTGACCTGGGAAAGGGGAAAAAGACTTTGCACTAAATACAAAGTCTGATAGGGTGAAAACCATATCCTGGCAAAAGCAAATGGTCTTTGCAGTAAATACAAAGCGTAATAGTGTGAATGCTCAAGCCATACTCTGGGGAAAGAGAAGAGATTCTAAAGAGAACACAGGCGCGATAATTTCAGAATCCAATTCCTAGCTAAGAAACAGCTACAAGTTGTGCCACAGATACAAGGTGGGAAACATCCAGCCGAAGTAAACCCTATTCAATTAAGGAGGAAACAACCCTCCTACCAGGAATATAAAACAGTTTATAGTGAAAGACACAGTGAAGGAAGTGAAACCTGTGATAAGTCTACAGAAGAGGTCCCAAGAGGGAAAAGAGACTTCTTAAATCCGTTGGAAGAATTACAGAGACTGATCAAGGAAATAACAAGAAGATGCCCAAAGTCATATTAAAGGACAAAGTGATACTACCAGTATCAAAAGGGGAAGCAAGTCGGGAAGCAAGTCATTCCCCAAGCCTAAGTTACTTTAAATAGTGGTCGGGTCAGTAAGGATAGTTTTAACAGAGGACTCTTTATATTTGGAATTCCAAGACAGACTGATGAACACCTTAGTTCGTTTTTTAGGTAGGGAACTCGAATAGTGATAGAGAAAGTTAGGCATGAGAGTCTGTGTCTTCCTTCTGACTTGCACAGTATACTTTTAGTAGGACTGGGATGCAATGCCAGATTGAGTGTAGTGTGTCCCCACTGAAGGTTGCGTTGGAGGTTTGGGCCTGCAGAAAGAAGTTACATTCACAATTCAAGAATATGTAGGAGTCCCTTTATGCAACTGACCGGTATTTAAATAATGTTTAAAAAGGGTTCCACGGCCACTAATCAGCTGAACAGTTGTTCACAGTGAATTGATTTAAGGGTGCAGAAAAGAACAACAAACTGGACGTTGGGTGGCAAAAGGCCAAAGCAGGATTTAACAGTCATAGATCAAATCGGCTGTTTTGCTAAGCCCATTTATTTTCATAGGTTAACCATTTCAGAGCAGTTGCTGAGGACAGATATGAGAGGTCAGAAGTTTCAAATGGCGTCAGCAGGGCACTCATTGGAGAGGTTTGAAAAAAGTGGGACTTCTATAGAAACCTATTACAAAAAGGAGGGGCCAGGAAGTAGTTCTGTGTTAAAATGTTAATCTAAAACTGTCCAAAAGTTAATTTCTTTTATTCTAATAAATTGGAAAGTGGCTAATGAACCCCAGTAAACCACCTATTTGAATGCCCTGACCTGGCAGTCACTTGCTCCACTCTAATGCAACTTTGTACTCATAATCTTGACCATAACCAGCCTCTATGGCCTTTTATGCTGCAGTTTAGAATGTGAAAAATATTTGTTCCTACCAATGCACTATGTTGCTAATGTGAAACATTTAACATCATACAAATTGATCAATAATATTACATTTTGAACTTTAACAGAGTAGGAAGTCTGAAAATCCTGCGCAGTACTTGGGGGGTGCCAGCCAATCAGGTGGCTAGCAACCGTGAGTCACCCGAGAAAGAATATTCTCTGAAAATTGTAATAAGGGGATCGGAGGCCGGAAGAGGGTGATCCAATGTTGAATGTTTGTTTTTGAAAGGGATCTGAGCCCGGCTGAGCGGTATCCAGGGTGAACTCCCAAATAGAATATTTGTAAAAAGAAAATAACGTTTGCATCTTGTTTTTGTACATCAGGCCCTCTACATCCAAGAGACTTAAGAAGCAAAGTGACTTGGACACAGAAGGTCCTGATGCTGGTATTGGAACTGTATCCTCGTGCCGCAGAGTGTTTGCTTTGCTCGAGTGAACCGCCTTGCCCAGTGCTGAAAACATGGGGAAGGGAGGCCAATGGTCTGAACATCCTGACATATCTATTTTTGAACAATTCTTTCTTTTTCATGAACACTAGGCTACACTATTTGTAAATTAGCGGTAAGTATTGGCAATAGGTTTTTTAGTATATGCCCTTTTATTTTGACAAGACTCCACTAGCACTGCATTATTATTATTTGATGGTTGTAGCTTGCTCCCATCTGTAGATTTAGGTTTAGATAGGCGTTTTTCACACCCTTACGAAAGTTCAATAAACACCCTTGAACTATGGTCACTTGTGTCTGTCTTACTGTTGATACCGTACCTTCCTTATACCACCCCAACGTATCTTATTTCGGCTGCGGCGGCACTCACCAACGCAGCCGCACCTTCTGCTCTGCTCCCAACGGCCGCCATGTAAAGGGAAGAGGAGCATCCCATTGAAGGAAGGAACATCCTTTTTTTAGAACCCCTAGTTAACCATTTCATGAACCGGGGTGCTAATGGCTCTGCTCGGGCCTTTAACTAGGGTCCGGGCCATTAGCCACAATATTGAACTCCTAACTAATCATGTCAAGAAACCGCCCCCTCCTCTAAAATGGTATATTCTCTTAAATACAGTACACCTACAGTTTGTTCAATATTAGTTCACACCTGTATATTTAAAATCAACTCAAAATCTATTTCATTTGTCACAAATCCTTCAACGGGAGGAATGTGAATAATTCATATATCAGTGTCTTCTCTATCAGATACTAATATCGAATTTATGCTACACAAGAACGGACACATGTTGTGCCAGAAAGAGACATGCAGTCATGAAATTGTGTGATAATGTGGTTTCTAATTGCGTATATTGTCTACTTTCATTTCACAATTTGGTATTTTTTGGTAAAACAATGCAAGTCATTTTCTTCTTTTATAATGGTTTATATTTTGTCTCATTAAGTTGATATTAAATATATTGGTGCAAAATAATAATATTGACTTCGGCTCATAACGATTTAGAGGAGGATTTTTGACACGATTGGCTAGTAGGTCAATATGTATGATTAGGGTGAACGTTAGTAACCAGAGGATGGTACTGCCGAGAAAATAGTCTAAATTATCTAGAATAGGGATGGGCCTTAGGGGATAGGTTTATGAACACTTTTGTTTGCTGAATTTGGAGAGCATTTTTGTTGTAGCTCAAGGTTAGCCTTGAGGCCAAATCTTTATATATGCTTATGACAGTGAATATTTGTGGGTTTGCTTGTAGCATGGCGAAACGTTGTTCCTTATACAATTCCACACTGTTTCACCAATCTGCACCAAACTTTGCATAGTTAGCTGATAGGACTCTCCGGACAATACTGACTACATGACAAATGAACATCCCACACCGTTCCCTGGATTTCAGCAAAAGTCAAAATTTGTTTGTGGGTTTGTGCCTTGGCGAAGCATTGTTCCTTATACAATTCCACACGGTTTTACCAATTTGCACCAAACTTTGCATAGTTACCTGTTAGGATCCCCCAGACATTACTGGTTACATAACATTGGGACACCCCACCCCTTTCCCTGGATTTCAGTACCTTCACACATGAGATCATTGCCTGAAATCAGGGAATCAATGTGGTCGTAGAAGGACCAGTGCTCAACCCTAGAATGCACAGTTTCTGGGATATTTGCACTGCAAACTGCACCACGCCAGGGTGAGGCAACAGGTGGCAAGTGAGCACAGTAGGTCCCAGTATGCAGCAGCACACCAACTCTCACCTTCCTCCAACGTCTGCTCCGAAATATGTCAGCCAGCCACACATGCCCATTCTCAGGGCAATTTACTCAGAGTGAAAAGCACATCAAGCAATAAGTGAATCAGAAAAGCGACCTACAGGATCATTTCTTTTCAACAATTTATTAGAGTGTTGCCATATCTGTACAGAGAGTTGGTAATTTTTGCTAGTGACTTATAAACAATAGGTTAGAACTTTCTGTTGGCCATCACCTTTGAATTTGTGCTCCTGGATGAGTACATAACTGGGCTATCGGTCTGACTGACCTGGGATCCAGAATACTCTACCTTTTGAAGAAAAAGTAGTTAGGAGTTCTGGACTCCACAGGGGATTGTGGAGAATTCAATGGTATTTCCCCAGGACCCTTGTATGGGACACATCTCATGTGGCCAGGGTAAGGCAGGCGCTCTCTGATCACAATCCTAGGGGTGGTGTACTGCGAGAAGATCACATGGGCAGGGAAGAATCAGACCAGGAAGACTGGGAGGAACCCCTTTTTAACTTTCCCCATAACCCCTCCCTTCTGAAGGCCCATTGTAAACTTAAAGAGGTGAAAAAACCTAATTTATTTAAAAGAAACAACAGGTTCCAGAATCCTCAGGAACTGTGACGAAGAAGAGGGCTAAGGAGGCATGCAGAAGTAAAGGACAGGCAAGCAGGCCTAGCAGCCTTTTCCAGGATCAGGCAATTAACATTAAAGGCCTGCACCTGAAGTCAACTGCCCCACCTGAGAGGCATAAAAGGCTGCAACAGGAAGGAGAAATAGGATTTAGCTGGAGCAGGAGCTGGAATGTTGGAAGTAGTAGCAGAAGGAGAAGAGCACAAGGCTGGCAGTTCATGAGGAAGTGTGACCACTTAAGGGAAGCCGGGAGGAGAGAAGAGCAGATTTCACCCACAGGTTCCGAGTTGGCCCTTTGTTCACAAACACTGTCTGGCTGTGGAGACTTGAAGAAGTTAATGGTTTCCCCAGGTTTGCCTAATAGCTATGACTGCAGAGCTGAGGTTGTGCAGCTACCAGAGTCTTGTGTGTAGAAGCAAACCAAGGGAAGTAGGAGAGAAGGAGACTCTGCATGGTCGAGGACACCCATGCTGCAGAGGAGTGTGGGTCCCAAGACTGCCTGAAGTTGTAGTAGCAAGAAGAAAAGTTGGGAAGTGGAAGCCTGCCCGCAGCCACAGTGTTTTCGATCCGGTGAGTGAAGCTCTGTACTAAAATTCACTAAAAACTCCTTTCTGGTAACTGTAACCAGCTCCATTTGAACTTGCGTAGAAGTAGAATCGAGTGCAAGTTGTTTGTTGCTATGAGAAGTCTAGACAACAAAGAAAATGTATCACTGTACGTTCAAAAACAAGCTAAAGTGCTTACATATAAGAAAAACCTTTAATTTTCCATTGTTGTAGTGAATCACTTTACCAGAGTGGTTGCATGTTTCCACTTATGAGAGAGAACGCTGCTTGTAATCAAAGGGTAGCGGCTGACTTTCCCGAATTGTTGCAAGAATATTCACATTAAAAGTAAGGTCGCGTATGAATGATGGTGATTCCCGATTCATGTTAAAGCAGCATTCTGAATGAATGAAAGGGAATGCAAGACTTTACAGTAGAAATTCTCCATCAAAGAGTGGTCGCGTATATGCCTAATTCTGTTTCTAAACTGAAACCTGAATCTTGTTACATCCAGAACAAAGTACTTTTTAATTGTAGAAGTTCCTAAAGAATGAGAAGAGCAAGCATTACCTAAGCTAGTAGGAAAAGCCTTTCTAACGTGAAACCACCTATAAGAAGTAGCCACCTTTATTGTGACATTGTCAACGTTGTTACAAATCCAGAGTCCTCTGATGTAAGGGTGGCAAAGTTATCCAAGGCTGGAAGAGATGCATTACAGCTTTGGTATAACTGCTGGAATCAAGAAGTTGTGCATAAAGGTGAGTAAGGGAGCTGAGTGCTTGTTAAAAGAGCTGATAAAAAATCTGTGGAGCCGAGACTGTTGAAGCTGAGAGAGAAACAGTCTAGAAGCCATGCAGATTCTAGTGGGCAGCTGTAAGACAGACAGAAGAGGCAAAGAGGCTACCCCTTTCTTGTGGTATACCAAGGTAGAGTGCCTTGCCTACCTGTGGAGGTTGAAGAGTTGTCTTTAAGTTGCCTAATAAATCCTCAAAATACCAAGTGGCAGTAGAAGTAACAGAACTGTTTGTCTATAATATGGTCAGAAAACATTATATTGAAGGTGTTTGAAGCAGTAGTACACTGTCAAGCAATGGAGTCAGCTTTCACAGTGCATTAGCAGAAGGGAGTTGCCAAGAAGAAAGCAACCCCCTTAGAAGAAGCATCCAGACAAGTTATACCAAAGATGCTGCAGAAGTTACAAAAGTGGAACAGTTGTTGAAGCAGAAGTGATACTTTTGTTTTGAACTTTATCAAGCTTTTCCTGGAAGGAGGTTATCCAGGATTACCATTGGTGCTGTTCTCTTTGTGGAAATTGGAAAGGAAACTTTACAACAAACGAAGAAAGAACTGTTACCAGTGGATTTTTGTTTGGGTGAACTTGTTTCTTTTGGAACTGCTTCAAGACTTGGATCTACCTAGGACAAGTGACAGTTATCCAAGTCACTGGTTATTTGGTAATCATATATTTATGTTATTTATTAGTTACTTTGAATATTTTTTTGTTTACTGTGAGGGACAGTCTTGTGTATGCTAGGAGGTTTTCCCTTAGAACCTAGAACAGGGATGAAACTCTCTGGTACAGTAGGCTTAGTTAGGTTTTCTTTGCATTTTCTTTCATTATGAAAATGTCAAATAGTGAGAAAACTACAAGCTGTTGTCCGCCTCGCATTACTGACCCCTCACAGGAGGCACCCACATAATCCATGCCTAATTAGTGCCACACTGTTGGTAATTCCCCCCCGCCACTGCGGAGGTTGAAGATTGAGCAATGGTGGGGGAGGTGTTGAGTCCTACAGCAACCCTAATGCCTACCACATATTGAATTGGATTTAACGTTTCACACCTGAACCAATCTACCTCCCTGATGATATGGGACGCATGAAATTTACGCTTGGATGAGTACATCATTGGACTGTGGGTCTGAATTATCTGGGATCCGGAGTGCGCCCCTCACCGTTCCTTTGAACTTTGGTTTTTCGAAGGGGGCATGGTGTAAGAATAGGTTCAAGACTATGTTTTAAAAACAACTGATCGCCAGAGGTGCAGAGAGCAGCAAGAGAACAATGCCTTGAATGATCACATCTTTGACATTAATTTATTAAGGATTTCCTTTTTTTGTGCAGAATATTTTCCAAACATCTTTAGGCGTTTCTCCAAATCAAGACATTACATTGTGAATTGGGAGAAGTCCTTGATAAAATGGAGTTATGCTGCACGTTGTATAATGTCAAAATCCCTGCAGTGGGCTGACACTGATTGACTTGACTATAGGAGGCAAATATATTAATCAAGTTAATTTAAAATGTACCAAAACCAGAGCTAGGAATATTATGGACATTAATTATTGTTTCAACCACATCATACCAAATTCAGAACAAGGCTTATGGTAGCCAATACTTTCTACTGATGATGTGCAGTAGTGTCTAGTATTTGATAAATGATATCATGGGTCTTTTACAAACAATCACATTGGTGAAGTTGCTGTATTTCACAAGGATTTCGATGCAACACTCTTCTTCTCTTCCGGATAGCAAGCAATGACCAAAAAAAGAGGATGGTTTGTAATGTGTACTCCCCTAGGAATGTTTTGCAACTGCTGCCACCCAGGTCACTGTTCTATTATTCTTAAATCATTTTCCACCAGATAATGTTGTACCCTTCCTCTCCCTCTATATAATCTCACTCATATTAGGAGCACACGTGCAGAGCTCCAGGATCACCGGCAGAGCAGGGACAAGGACTGAAACCACAAAGAGGGTGCAAGTTCATCAGGATATCAAGCATCGCTATTGCAGTGTCTCCCCAAATGGTCATCATGACTCAGGAGGGCCTTGGGGAGCACCATCCGAAAGAAACCATAATAACAAAGGAATCAGAGTTCCACTTCCAGAAAGGGCTGAATGAACACAAAACAGAGAGGCAAGACTAGCCCCATCATCTTCACAAAGTTTCCTTAAAGTCAGGCTGTGCTGCATCCCAAACGTCCCATTCATGAAAAGATATTGTGGTTTCCCGATTCCACCTTCAGGACAAGCAGCCTTGTGTTAAAGCAGAGAACAGAGCTTATGTATTTTAGAATTTTGTTTTTCTTTTGCCATTAATTTCAAATCTAGACAGCAAAGCGCAAGAAGAAATGCACCTATACTCAAGCTTGCTATTCATTCCTTCCAGTGGGGACGGGGATCACATGTCTTTTGTTGCTCGAGACACAGCGAGAGGCATTTCCCTTTTTTAAAGGTTGTTCTTTAGAGTAACCACTGGTTAAAAGCTGGCGCTGCTGTTTTATGTGGTGTGGAATCCAGACTGTCCATCAATCCTTTTCAGCAGGCAGCCCCGGGAGAGTGGTTTTAGGCTCTGACCAGTCCAGACCAGTATGGTGTTCCACTTTAAAGGTGTTTGCATCGCATATCGGCCATCATCAATTCTCACTTCTGTCCTGGAGCACGTGGGATGTAAATTGCTTTTACATCTCTCCCAGCAGTTTGATCTAATGTTTTTTACGTGAATTCACTTGAGGGCTTCATTCTTGGGCAATTTACACAAAAGATGCCATGCATCGATTCATAGTTCCAGGTTAGCGCCACACACTGCCCTCCACAGTCAGTGGTCAACCTATGCACACAAGGAGTCATAGGTTGAAGATAAGAGTGGTAGGGCACCTCTTGCCCACCGCATCGCTACTTTCTCTTCCAATTTCCAGTGTAATGCGGACACCACCCAGCTCTCTTTCAAGCTCCCCTCAGCCACCTCTATTCCTTCTCTCATACCCGAGTGTCTGGCAGCAATTCAGGAATAATTTGCTGCCAATGATCTCTGCCTTAATGCCAGTAAGACTGAGATCGTCCTCATTGGGACACCTTTTCCATCCTTTCCTCTATCTCTGGCCACCCACTCTGGGCCCTCTTCCTTTTCCTTCCTGTGAGGCTAAGAACCTTGGTGTCATCTTTGACTCCACCCTCTCCTTCTCTCCTCACATCTCAGACATCTCAAAGAAGTCAAACTATCAGCTGCACCTCCTCCGAGGTATTCTTCTTTTTCTCACTTTCCCCCAGAAGCTCACTGTCTCCAGAGCTCTAGTCCTCTCTAGTCTGGACTACTGCAACAGCCTCTTTCTAAATAGACCTGCCTCTACTCTTCGACATTTACATCTTATCGAGAACAGGTCTGTGAGACTTGTCCTTGGCCTCCAGCCCAGAGATTGTATCTCTCCAGCTCTAAAATTGATTCACTAGCTCCCTGTTGCTGCAAGGATTAAGTTCAAGACCCTTTGCATCATTCACAAGGCTTTCTGGGGCCTAGGACCGCTCTACCTCCAACTTTCTCTTCCAAAACATCTTCCTTCTTGAGCTCTCTGCTCATCTACCTACAACTCTCTGTGGGTTAGACGCTTCTCTGAGCAGAGAGTTGGGGGCAGATCTCTCTCCTCGGTTGAGGCCTCCCTCTGGAGCAGCCTCCCTGCCTCTCTCAAACTTGAGCAGAACCACTGTTATGCTCGATTTATGCTTGGTTCAAAATGGCGCGGGCATGCAATGCATTCTGGGAGCGCTCGGAGTCATGTTGGATATTTACTTCATTCCGCAGTGAAAGGCTGCACACATTTTTGCTGAAGTGTTAGATTCACAGTGCTGAGACAAACATGCTTTTTCAAACTTGGTATGCAGTCAAGGCCATTTCTGCTGGGAAAAGCTCATGTTGTTATGACTTGCTACTGTTCTCCGTGGAGCATGTTTTTAGAGCTGGGAGGCCCTGCGTTCCTTGGGGGGAGCTCTTGATTGACCCAGCTGGCAATCGTCGGCTGTTCCTCAACTGCGCAGGTGCAATTCCAGAAGGTTCGAGAATGAACTCCCCTTTTGTGGAGTTCCTATATATGCAGAAACCCGGAGGGGTCAGGTGAGACTTCAGCCAGAGAAGGACGCTCCGTCTGGCCTTCCTGTGAGCTGTGGCACTCTCGGCCTGGCTGCCCACGGAGTCTTCCAGCCGCTTCTGGACGAGATGAAGACTTCGATTACGCTCACGGTGATGTATTTCTTTTGACTTCTATACTTCTTCTGTGATCTATGCCCATGTTAGTTTTATGAGTTATTTCTATGTACTTGTAATCTTTGAATAAATAGCCGTAAAGAGCTTATTATCTTCTAAAGAGTGCGTGGCTGTGAGTTATTGTGTCTCTTTATGGGTTGAAGTATTTGCTCTATAATTGCATTGGTGATTTATGGTTGTTCCGTGCACTTTTCAGGGGAAAAAGAGCAATGCAACCACCCATGTTTCCGGAAGCAATGCAAGACCTTCCCTTTTTGCTTCCGCTTTCTCTCTTCCTCTCCCCTGCTGATGCCCCCGACTGCGCTCTGGTCACATGGTTACCCTCTGAACTCGGGCGCAGGCTCCTGCATGTCCAGTTGCTCTTGCAATGCCTCCCGGCTCCCACAGCACTTAAGCGTCTGTACTTGAAACCCTACAGTCCCTTCTCTCTGCACTTATGAGCCACCCCCTGTCTGCACTTATTGAGCTACCTGCACTTCTCCCTTGCCCCCCCTATGGTACTTCTCCAATGCCTCTTCACCGCATTTGCACAATCTTAATGACACAAGGCATAGTTGTTTTTTCCTCCCTTTGTTTCCTCCTCTTTGTATTGCCGTGCCTAGAAACACTTGTGTACAGGAGTGTTATAAATGCCATATTTTATAATAAATAACCCCTTAGAAGACATACGCGTAGGTCGAATGTTTCTATAAGATGTAGGCCCCAGACCATCCGTTTTTAGAGACTGAAGACAATTGGGAGGAGTTTTTCCTGCTCGACTCCAACCTTACATAACTATACTACCAGAAGAAATGTATAGAACTCGAACCATGGCCCCACGTTGGGACATTTACACATGTATCGTAGAGCCTAGCACATTCCTCAATTAGTATTTGCAACAATGAAAAAAATCCATTTAAAAAAGCTACAATTTGATAAAGAGAATGTTCTGCATTTTTCTATCTCTTTTGCTCTGTCTCACTCGCTTTCGCACACACACAAAATTTATTTTGAAACATTTTCTTTAAAATACCAACTGGTAATTACTGATGTGGCATAGAAAGAAAATTACATCTGAATGCGTCATAGTTCGACATGTATACTAAGGTCCTTATTAAACCATCAAATAAAACAGCAAAGTCACAACACAGATGTAAACTTGGACAGAATCACATGGAGCACCAACACATTGCCCTTAGTAGCTCCCCCTTTTACTCAAAATACCCTCTAGTGTTAATAAATCAGTTCAGACCGATAACACTGGGCGAATGAGAGATGTCCATCCTTAGCCAACATCAGCTAGCCTGCTTTACATGAAGAATCGCCACATTCCTGCCCATGACTCTCACGTTGCTTTTTTTCTATACTCTGTGAAAGCATATGTTGACAATCCGCAGAGGTTTTTTTCGGGCTTGGAATAGATGTTTCCCTTATCTTTATATTTCCATATGTATTTATTTAGGCTGCACATTTGGAAACTGGATTCCGACTAACCATTTACAGTACTTTTTCTGCAGCACCTGTTTACATCCAAGTACATTCTACAGTACAGTTTACCCAGCATATTGACTTCTCAATTCTGTAACAGAATACAATGGCTATTGTGGCTAGCATAGTAGAAAAGATGTCTGTAGATACAGTTACTGTACAGCACTTATCAGAGGTTTCAAATATGTCATATGTAAGCATATGGCTGTGTTTGTTGTGATGATTATTGCATAGCACTTTATTTTTGGGGTGATATTTCTTTACATCATGGCTAAAACATTGGTGTGTCTTCCCATCAGTCTAAAGCCATTGGGCCTCATTACAAGTTCTTCGGTCCGGAATGTGGTGATTCCGTGATGACGGTAATACAGTTTCCATGTCTGCAAGGTTGCGGAAAGATCGGCCGATTACGGCCTGTCGGTCGCGTGTACCACACGGACGTGGAAACGGTATCACCATTGCCACGTAAACACCCACCGAAACGAACATACCGGCCCTACAAGCAGTGTAAAAACCATGTCCGCCGCCGCCCTCACGGACACAGAAGCGGATATACCATATCTGCGAAAACCGTAAAGAGATAGGCGGCCTTTATATTAACCACAATCCACTGCCATCCAGAGTCAGCACAGGTTAAATCTCCACACTGAAATCTAAAAAGGACCACCAGCATGGCAGCCAGGATCCTGCCCAGAGACAGCGCAAACAGCGCTTCAGCGAGGCGGAGCTCACTGTATTAGTGGACCACATAGTGCAGCATGCCGAAATGCTGTTTAGCGCAGACCAAAGGCGTGCAACACAGCAGCGCAGAAAGGATGTGTGGGCTGAAGCTGCACGCAAGTGCACAGCTGTGGACGTCACTACAAGGAGCGTCAAGGACTGCCACAAGAGGTGGGACGACCTCAGACTGAGGGTGCAAAACCTGATTGCAACACACCGGCAGCACAGCAATGTCACAGGTGGAGGGCCTCCTTCACCACTGAGGCTGCAGACATGGGAGGAGCGCTGCAGCAGTGTCCTCCACCTGGAGGCAATCCATGGAATTGGGGATGCTGAGGCAGGAGTGAGCCGACCTGCAGATGCTGGTAAGTGCACACATTTCAATGCCATATGAGTACTTGTTGAGGCCAGGAGTGCCCCAAAGGACCCATTAACAACCCCCCCACCAGCCAGTGCATGAGTGCCCCAACCCATTAACAACCCCCCCAGCCAGTGCATGAGTGCCCCAAAGGACACACTAACAACCCCCCCAGCCAGTGCATGAGTGCCTCAAAGGACCCATTAACAACCCCCCACCCCACCCCCCAGGCAGTGCATGAGTGCCCCAAAGGACTCAATCATGACCCAGACGATAAGCAACACCCCTACACTACATGGCCGTCAACATTCATATGCATGTAAATGCAAATGGTCACTGATCAACCTGTCTGCTGCATGTGATGCACCCATCAGGTACCACCACACAACTAATAACATGCCCTCTGTGTCCCCACAGCCATTTCAAGTGACAGTGACAATGCACAACAGGCAAGTCAATCTGCACCTGCACGTGGGCGACCCAGCACCACTGCCCAAGAGGAAGATGCTAACTGCTCAGCAACTCTGCCACCAGCTGCATCTGGTATGGATGTACCAGCCAACACCACCATCTCCTCGCTGCCTGCTGCCACACAGTTGCCATGGCCACCCACCATGCCCACACAACCCACCCCAGAAAACATCTGCACTGCGGAGGAGGCTGCAGACAGTGACAACAGTGCCCCGGCACTGCACTCTGATGTAGGGCCACATGGGGAGGTGCAAAACCTGGATGACTTGTCATCCTTCCAAGACCTCCAGTTCAGCCCACCATCACTACACAGTCCGATGAGGTCACCAACCCCCTCGATGGCTGAGTTGAATGTATGCATGCAGCAGATGGAGGACCAGCAAGCCACCCTCACCCAGCTAGCAGAAAGGCAGCTGGAGGAGTCCAGGCTGCTGAGGGAGAGTTACAGTGCATCTGTGCGTCGGCAACAACAACACGTACAGCATTGCGGAGTCTATGTTGCTTGCCCAGCAGGCATATCTGGGACGTTTGCCACCTATGCCAGCAACAGTGTCATCCACAAACACCACCCCATCCAGCTCCACCTCTGCCAGCCCACGGAGGCACTCAAGTCGCCTAACAGGGCCCTCAGGCAAGGATGCCCATGTGCAGAAGCGCACACGCAAATGAAGCCATGTGTGTTTGGCAGTGCAGGACACATACATGGACAAGAAGGGTGTAAGGAGGCGGGTACGTTTGGGTGGGGGGGGTCCATTAGGGGGTTAGTAAATTGGGGCCTGGTTGGGCGTGGGTACATTTGGGTGGTGGGGTAGGACCATTAGGGGGTTATTAAATTGGGCCTGGTTGGGAGTGCGTACGTTTGGGTGGTGGGTGGTCACGGGTGTACAGCTTCCCTACCCAATGCACCTTCTTTCCTGTTATGTTAATAATATATTATCATTGAGAAAATCATTCATGAGTGGACATCCATCATTTCATTTGCAGTCCATCAATTTATTAACTTGCATTGTCATATACATGCAATGCTGTCAATGTGCAGTCTCAAAAGTAAATGCGATTTAGTGTATCCTGTGCTCGTTGTCCATCTTGTGCACCCCCAGGAGGAGGTGGAGCCATCCCATCTCCATCCCCATCCCCATCCTCTGCATCAGGGGGCAGCGGAATGTTCCTGCGCAAGCACAGATTGTGCAGCATTGCACAAACAAGCGTAATTTTACCAGTCTTCACTGGGTTGTAGAGCAGTGATCCGCCAGATCTGCTCAAGCAGCGGAACCGGGCCTTCAGTAGTCCAAAGGTCCTCTCAATCATGCCACGTATGCGGACGTGTGCCCTGTTGTACGCCTCCTCATGCCTCCTTGCCCTCAGTACAGGTGTCATCAGCCATGGCGTGAGTGCATATCCAGCATCACCTACATGGGATGTAGATGTGGGGGGCATGTCACATGTGACATGTTACATGTTAGGGGACACGTTACTGTGAATTTAACTTCTCAGCGCTCCCCGCGCCCTTATGCCAGCGGGCTTACGGAGCGTTATAAGCACAAAGACATAGACACATATCTGTCAGTGTTTGTTGCATCATGTCTTCATCAGATACAGTGAAATCTTGTGTAATTGGTCATTCATCCATATGTGCCAAGCAGTGGTTTGACCGGTCGGTGATTACCATTCCTGGGTCATTGTAGTCGACGTTGGCATCTGGACATTGACCAACGAATTGATGTGCATATCTAGTTGCCCCTGCGGGAAATAGTGGTTGGTAAGTATGGCATTGTGCAGTGATGTACACACAGGGGGGAGTCAATCAATTGCATCAATGATGTTGTCGATGCAGGATGTCTCATGTGCAGGCATCATGTGAATTGTGGGTGGATGTATTGAGTGGCTCTAGGTGTATGGGGCAGTGGTAGTAGCGGTTGTGTGTCTCATGTGGCAGGGTGTGTAGAGGCACAATGAGACAGCCTGTCATGTGCTGCTTTGTGATGTGTGGGTTGTGCAGACTGTTCACTAAATGGACAGGGGGTGATGCATGTGCAATCGTGGCAGCCCACGCACATAGGTCATTGCCCTGGATACACACCCCCCTTCCACAGGGCCTGTGCATTGGCAGTTGTACTCACCCAATAGCCATGGGCATTGTCCAGCATAGCATTCCATGTACCGTGGCAATGTCAAATTCCGGAGGACCATTGAGTCATGTGTTGAGCCCGGGAAACGTGCGCAGCAATGTGTTATCACTTGTGCGGCATCACATACCATCTGTACATTCAATGATTGGTACACTTTCCGATTGCGATACACCATCTCGTGGCAATGTCAAATTCCGGAGGACCATTGAGTCATGTGTTGAGCCCGGGAAACGTGCGCAGCAATGTGTTATCACTTGTGCGGCATCACATACTATCTGTACATTCAATGATTGGTACACTTTCCGATTGCGATACACCATCTCGATAGCACGTGGTACTGTCAGCTCTATGGGTGCAGTCTACTGCACCTATGCAATTTGGCATGCCTGTAATGGCATGGAAGGCCAACTTTGTTGCAATGACCTGGGCAAGGGTACGGGGTAGGGCGATGTGTTCAGACACATGGCGCAACAGGGCATCCAGTACCTGTACCAATATTTTGGAGAAACAGAACTGTGATAGCCCGTGCAGCTCACCAATTGTGTGCTGATAAGTTCCGGTGCCAAGAAAATGCAGTACGAAACCACCTTCAGGAGGGGGACGAGGGGGTGGCGGTGCTAATGTCAATGTGGCTGCTGATGTCGTCCTTTAGCATGGTGGTGATGTACATGATTGTTGGACGGTCCAGCCGGTATAATCTGTGGATCTGTCCTGGGGTCAGGTTCCAGGGTGAGGCCCTGATGCGTGGTATTGCAGGCTGCCTGCGGGGTCGTGCCGGCTGAACAATAGGGTTTGGGATGGGTACTGGGTTTGCTAAGTGCCGCCTGCGCCTCCTCCGCCTCCTCCTCCTCCTCCTCCTCTGCCCCATTACTGCCATCATGTGCAGTGCTGCCTGTTGGTTCAATACCCCCAGTCCCAATGCTACTAGAGCTGCTGCCTGCATAGTTCTGTTGGGAGTTGGCCTGGGTGTGGCCCTTTTGAAGGCTCCAGTGGCCTGCTGGGTCCAGCTGGGCTCATTTGGTGCACCTGTGGCCTGATTCAGATCACCAGGCACAGTTTAACGTCATGTTCGCGGTGGTGGCGATACCGCCACCTTGGTCACGGTTTTTGCCCTATTTTTGTGGCGGTGTTTCCATGTCCATGGTACTCATAATGCTTGCGTTGTTTCGTGTTGCCGGTAACGGGGGGGTTTCCGTGCAGGCGAAGTTTATGGGTGCCTTGACTCTGCGGTGGCGGTTTATAGTGGTGGTATTTCCGGGTCCGTAGGTCATAATTTGGCTATCGCGGAAACAGTGCCGGTATGGTTATAGCGTTAAGTCCGGACCGGAGAACTTGTAATGAGGCCCAATGTGTTTTTTATGGAAAAATAAATATAAATTGAAAAAAGGGTAAGGGGCCACAGTCAAAGCAGCCAAGGTAAGTTGCTGCTGGGATTTCACCTTTTTTAACAAAATATTAACAAATTATACAAGTGCACTGATGGCTTTACACCAATGCTGGCCTTAGCGTGGGCGTAATGACAAGCAACCCATTTTGGGTATTAGGAAATACAGACACTTAAAAAGTAGGTAATCTAATTGAGACATGCTTAAAAAGAATATCTAACTGTTCACCATTGAAAAACACATGCATCGTCTATATCCCTCTACATCATCCATATATCCATCTAACCTATTTAAGGATATTAGCGCACCACAGACAAAGGCAGTCACCCCTTTGGGTATTTAAAGTTTACGTCTTTCGGCCTCTGCAAGGGTCACAACAAAACTCAATCATGAAGTGTTTTCAGAAAACAGTTAAAACTTCGGCTTGGGTGAGAACTGCCTCTACTGAATGCCACCCACCATTATCGTTGTCTCGGTCAAAGTAACGCACTTGGTTACAACTCAGGAACTTTATTGCTTTGCAGATATCTGCAAACAGTAATATGTGTGTGCTGACCTGCAGTGTAACAAGAAAGGCAATGGGACATGACATATTCAGTGTAGATGCCACCGAAGCTGTAAAATGCTGGGGCGCTACCACCACCAAAAAGTTAAACGAAAGAATACAAGCACAATTTCAGTATTCACTAATGGATCCAGTAGCAAATCCAGCAGTACAGTTTCATTGTAAAGAAAACATCAACATCAAAACAACATAACAAAGGGGGCTCACCTGGTGAACTCTTCATGAAGATTGTTGGGTTCTGACGAGTAGTATTTAATTCTAAAGTGCAATATATATGGAGGCCCAACTATTAGAAAGAAAAAAGAAAAGAAAATGTTTTTAATCACCTGCTCAAACAAATAATTTCAAAAAGTCCAAAAACAGTGTTTAATGTGCCTTCAGAGATATGAATACCATGCTTTATTTCGGTCATTACATCAAGAAGCATCCAATACGTAAATGGACGAAAATTCAACTGAGTACTTACCTCCAAGGTCATAGGTGGCAGAAAAGTAGTAATCCTAATATCATAGGAGTCAAGAAATTACTTGTAAATCTGAGGTACTGGCATGCTTAGAAAGGCTGTGGCCACGGGAACTTCCCTGAGGTACTGAATCAATGGGAGGCCTATGCAGATCCACAAAATCCAGGGCCACGCATATAAAAAATTGGGCTGGTCCAACTATAAGTTCATGCTGCAAGGTTCTGTAGCCCACAGGCCTCATAGCAATGCCCCATGCTTGCACCCTCACCTCGGACACCAACACACTCTACCAGATATAGAATTGTGTGCATAAGGCTTCCATTCATGGACCTACATATTTCTAGCTGGACCGGTATTCGGCATTCACAGGATTGAAATGTGAACACAATTAACATAAAACACAAAGACAGATGATGAATAATGAAAATACTTTGCAATTATGCAGGCGATTTCTGAAACAAAATATCAAATAATGGTGCTGTGGATAAAAACTAAATGTGCAAGGGCAACCTCTGTTATTATAGAAGGCTCAATGGGCCCAATGTCTGTGTTATTGTTCTGCGTTGAGTTTGTACAAAAAAGCTTTCTCTCTTAAATGAAAATATGATTTTATCTTTTTTGCTTCATAAGTTTTCCCCTGAATGTCCCTGTTTAAATATCTGGATCTTCTTAATGTATAGTCTGTCTGTGTATTCCGTGACAGCAGCTTGGACTTGACAATATTGGAGGGTATTGTGGGAAAGTTTCTAATTTGGCAATCAAAAGATGTGAAAACCAAATTATCCAGAGCAGAAGCCAGCATTCGGTGCTTCTCCTTTGCACATCTCACAGCTTCCAGCTCTCTAGCAATCAGCAAGATTCGATTGGAGGCTATAAACCCCTAAAAGGCACCCTTTAAAACATTCCTTCGTAATTTGTACACATTGGACAAGCTGCGTCACAGGAAACCCCAAGTGAGGTTGCCCTTTTTTTCTTCTGGGGAACACTAACTTGGATGGCAATGATCCACCACATAATAGAGCGCTCTGGTGCAGGCTACAAACTGTATAAGTTTGCCACCCTATAGTTAAGATAAAATTAACCTGCATTGACTTTTCCCACAAATCTATTGCTAATAACGTTTGACACGCTGGATGGATTTGATGAACTCTTTCAAAAGGCAGTGTCTAGCATAGGCCCCTTCAAACCAGAAATTATGGGGAAATTCATGAAAAGGTTAAAAAGTTATTAAGAAAACAAAAAAAGCAGTTATTGCCCCACTGCCCCTTACATTTTCCCCATAGAGAAAAAAGGTGCAATGGTTTTGCACCAAATAAGAAACAATGTGTGCACAAACCACTTTAGGTGTGCCTTTTTTGGTTAAACCAGTGCTTTATTTAAAACAAAAATAATTATTTGATAGAGAATGAGGTGCCAGCAGGGCCCAAAAGGTTTAATATATCTCCCAGGTGCATTGTAGCACTTAGTCTTTTCAGACATGAAAGGTACCATTTTTTGTTCCTCAATGCGATTGATTTCTGCGCTTATCCGAGGGAAGCGTGGCGTGCTTGAGTAAAGAGTTGGACAAAGGGGTGACATATCCACTGTGACCTTTATTTAGATAATAATGAAAAAGGCCTATCTTTCCCTATCCCCATGGGGTCCTCCCAACCTAACTAAAGAATAACTGGGGTGCTCGTCGTCAGGGTGGTTGTCAAACTTAAAGTGTCTGTCCTCTGTACAAACCTACTCTAGCCCTACCACTAACAAAAGACTTTATCATAAATAGTTCCAGGCGAATTACCTCCTTCTCCTGGTTCAATGGAATCAGCCCTTTGGGTGTAAGTGCGTAAGTCTCTTAGTCTTCGGTAACACGTCTTTTTCTGCACTTGTAGAGAATACCAAGAGAACGACTCCCTTCTCCGGGTCCAACAGTTCAGCAACAGTAACCTTTTCCTGGTTAACTTGGCTATCTTTGAATAACTCCCTAAACAGTTGTTATCAACCTTTGCACTTCTTCCCAGGTTTCTCTTAGTACTTGCTTAAAGATCATAGACTCCTTTGATTTCCAATATATAGTTATTCCTTGTCTTGCTTTACCTTCTTCCTGTTGGTAAGAGCACAGGGAACTGTTCCCAGAGTGCCCTTGGTTCCTTCTAAAACTCTGGCAAAGGAGACGTTTCTCATGGTAATCGCTGCCCTTAGTGTCCCTCTTGAGGCTAGTGTTGAGGGAGAGTACTCCTAATACCTGCTTCTCTTT
The DNA here is from genome assembly GCF_040938575.1 of Ambystoma mexicanum. Lineage (NCBI taxonomy): Eukaryota > Metazoa > Chordata > Amphibia > Caudata > Ambystomatidae > Ambystoma > Ambystoma mexicanum. Next base: position 83,277,217 of record NC_090933.1, read on the forward strand.
TACTCTCTTTGACACAATTGAGATGAAGAAAAACACTTGTGATGAAATCTCCACACCTGGTACTTCTGCCACAACTCTGGAGAGGAGGGAGATTACTCCTGAGGCTTTCTTCCCATTCAATATTCTTGACCCCACTATTGAGACAAGGGAGATTTCTCAGATTACTTGTTTATATTCAGTACGTCTGGCACAAATACTGAGATCAGGGAGATCACTCCTGATGAATTTGTTACTTCTGGGACAAAGACTGAAATGAGGGATATTACTCACTATGGGCCTCACTATAAGTTGGGCAGTATTCCAGTACTAAATCCGCCGAGCGGAATTAGTGTTACCGCCGGGACCTGCGGGGCTAATAGTGTAGCATCACAACCTGGCTTGAATGTGCGCACCACTCTGGCTGTAAATGCTAATACCGCCCGATGCAATTAGTCCTGAAATAGGGCACGTTGCCGAAATTCCAGCGCTAATAGCGCTACTGCGGGACCCTGTTAGCGCTAATAGTGCCAGCGGAAATAGCGTCATCGCCGGAACGGAAAGCATGGCGGCGGCCATCTTTAAAAAACTGAATTCAACCTAAATCACCCACTTCCTGCAGCCATCCAAACCTGAAAGTCACTTGCAACATGTCTAAGGAGCGGACCTGATGGAAGGTGCCAGAAAACCGGCTCCATAAGCCCAAATTTAATGAGGGGGAGCTGGTTGTCCTCACAGATGAGGTCGAGGGACATTGCAAGGACATGGGAGCAGGTAGCGCAAAACATCAGGCCAGCGCCAAACCACCATCTGGCTGCCACATTAGCCGCCCTCCACAGCAGCCTGGGAGTAAGGCACCAAGTGCAACCCTGAGCGGTTCTGTAGGTTGAAGGTGTGGGAAGCGACCTATCCAAGCGCAATGCACCCACACCCCTGCTGGTGCACCCCGTGCCAGCAGAATTATGGTGCTTAACCATGACACAGCGCAGTCGTCACACCAACATGTTTCAAGCCCAACTGACCTGGCCCATGCTGGCATGGCAGACAAGCTCCATGCAAGTACATGACCCCCCTGCATCTACATGGGTGGGGCAAGCCAAACACAAAACAAGACAGCACACCGCTACTGGCTGCACAGCAGCGTCCCATCGAACCATGGTTTGGGCATAGACAAAGCCACCAAACCCACTCTACAAGGACGTGCGTCACCAGGGGAGGGGATGTGGGGGCATGAAGACATTCGACCGACCCATGTGCTGCTATTACTAAGGATGTGTCTGTATGCAAGCACTTGACCGTGAGAGCATGCCACAATATGCTTGAACCTGCAGGATTGCATGCATGGAATACCCAGTCAGCTGCCCCTGCATGGACACCCCGCCTTCATCTAACACAGGTCAAAGGCCACCTGGCCTTGGGTCAAACACACATGGATGCGACCATTTCCAAGAAGCTGTGGTCACATGCAATGTCCTCTGAACAACCATGCCCCAAAGAGTCCCTAAAAAAACTAGATAATAAATACAGCTCCTTCAGTATTGAGAACACTGTTATCACAGCATCTGCTGCAGTGAAAACACTAGGAGTTTACTTGGACTCCACCCTTTCAATGAAAAGGCAAGTCAGCGCCATCTCATCATCGGCTGCACTTACTACTAAAATCATAAATGCAGTGAAACGCCACCTGTCGCCAAATAACTGCCTCAGCATTGCCAGAGCCACCATTGGTGCAAAGTTAGACTATTGCAACATTCTACTTCAAGGCACTTGCACAGATAACATCAACAGACTTCAAACCGTGCAAAACTACGCCCTCAGAGCTGCCCTCGGTATCCCAAAGAGAGATCACATCACCCAGGCGAGGAAAGATGCCCACTGGCTCCCCATCAAAGAACGTAACATTCAAGGCCCTCACGATCATTCACAGGTGCCACGCTCAGACTGCCCCAGCCTACCTAGCAGAAGGAATACACCAGGCTCGAGCCCACAGACCAAAACGAGACCAATACTCTCACCTACTCCCAGTCCCAGCTTTTAACAGAGCCAAAGCTGGCGGCACTAGCTCCGACCCTCCCGTGCAGCTTAAGAAACATAGAATCTCTCACAGTGTTCAGAAAAATGCTAAAGACTGAACTTTTCAACTAGAATGCCGAACATATTGTCTCAAACTCTGTTCCTCTGTAACCTCGGAACGCCCTTTAACAATGTTTATTACTTCTGTGTTCTCTGTTTTGTGCTATTGCTTTCTAATGTTTTGCCCTAAAACCTGCTAAGTGAACATTCTGTAACAGCGCCACAATGCCTCCGGGCTGCTGGGCGATTAATAAATTCAAATAAATAAATAATAAATAAATGCCAATCTAGCCCAATGGGTAGGGTGTCACTCTGTGCAATAGCATATGTGACTTGCATGCCAACCAAAGTGAACACACCATACCTGACAACATTTAATTTGTCCCCTACAGGCACTCAGGCACTCAGTCAGCTCTTGAAGAATCAGAGGAGGATGAGGGGGCAGACCAGTCGGGAACTGGTACCTCCAGGCCCTCAAGGGCCACTACCAACCCTGTGGGGAGGCCACATGCAATAGCAAAGCGCAAGTCCCACCATGCTACACCTGGATTCAGAAAGGCCAAGCCTGCTTGTGGCAGTGCATGACCTGTGCTAACCCCACATGCCACCAGAACCACCTCCACACCTAATGCACCCACACAGCCATCTGCAGTGGCCTACACTGAGGACACACCTGCTGGCAGGGGTTCCAATGGCACCCAGGAGGAATCAAGCCAAGTGCCACAGGGTGATGTAGGGACACACAGCCTTAAGAGCATTTCCCGCCTCCAGCATGCCCAGACACCCGAGCCTGACATGGACGCCCCTTCATATGGCTCATCGGGCTTCAGCCCTGGCCCTCTCCAGAGCCCCCAACTCATTCACCACCCAGCACCAAGCCACTCCATCCTCCAGAGGAGGGACGATATGAAGAGGCAGCAATGTGAGATGGAGGCCATTGCCAACACACACGCACTAAACCTCCAGGCCATACATGACTGTATGCAGGGAGCCACCCGCAGGATCATAAGGTCAATGGAGCGAAACCGGGTACAGGCAGCTGCAAGTACTGCGGCACTGACGGTCTATGGCCAGCGAGTCAGGGAGCTGATGGAGGGGATATCAGCATTTGCAGAGTCAATGCAACAGAGCCTTGAACTCACTCTGTAACATATCCCAGTGCCAGGAGCCATTCCCTCAAGTTCAGCCACACCCACTGAGGGGTCACAGCCCAGCACACCAAGGCGCTGGTCTGAGCATCATTTAAGCCCAAAGTCACTAGGGGCAGCCCTGACGGAAAAGAGGCCACCCAAGAGACAGTGACACTTGTTGCCCACAGTGGGCATGTTGGGATGTTGTTGGTGGCTGGGGAAAGGGGGCATATTGTGTTGGGGAGTTGCTGGTGGTTAGCGGGCGGGCGGAGGGAGGATAGTGTGTTGGGGTGGTGATGGGGGAGGGGGATAGTTAGTGCACTCAAAATGCAATGACATTCCTCATTATTCATTGATGTGCCATATGAATGTCTTAGAAAAAAGTTCGCAATCAGTACTTGGTGAGGCAGTCAGCCATCCCTGATGTTGTCTCTGGCAATGCATGCAGACGCCTCTGCCACAGGCACTGCATCCTCATCATCTGGGGATGGCATGTCCACATCAGGGGGTAGAGGGACATTTCTCTGGAGGCAGATATTGTGAAGCATGGCACATACAAGCACAATTTTACCAATGTTTTCTGGTTTATACATTAGGGCACCCCCTGAACGGTACAGGCAGCATAAACGGGCCCAAAGGTATGCTTTATGCACTGTAAGGAAGGCATGGTAGCAACATTAAGACAGACACAAGTGACCACAGTTCAAGGGTGTTTATTGAACTTCAAAAAGGGTTTGAAAAGTGCCTATCTAATAGTAAAACTACAGATGGGAGCAAGCTACGACCAACAAATAATTATAACGCAGTCCTAGTTGTGTCTTGTCAAAATAAAAGGGTATATACTAATAAACATTTGCCAATCCTTACCTATAAATACAAATAGTGTCACAAAAGGATATGTCAGGATGTTTAAGGCATTGGCCTCCCTTCCCCATGTTTTTAACACGTAACAAGGCGGTTCACTCGAGCATAGCACAGTCTCTGGCTTCTTTAGCACGAGGATACAGTTCAATCATTAGCATCTGGACCTTCTGTGCTCAAGTCTCTCTGCTTCTCAAAGCGTCTTCATTCAGAGGGTCTGATGCGATCAAATAAACAAGTTATTTTTCTCTTCAGATTTTCACAACTATTCACTTTAGGTGATTCACTATTCACACCGGATCCCCTGCAGCCGGGTTCATATCCCTTTAGCACAATGTTTGTGTGATGCTGGAAATGCATTGGAGCGACAGGGCCTCCTTGTCCTGTAGTCCTTTTATCATGTGTGTTCTGTGTTATTTTCTGCAGAGGAGTCCATACAGGACTCGTGGCAGTACAGCTCTTCCTCTTTTTTGTTTGGTGAACAGACCCTTGGGATACCCTTATGGCACCCATGGGTGGGTGTACAACCCTGTACCCCTAGTGTATGTTTTTGGGCACCCCTGTGTGGCCCACATAGCAGGGTATGGGCTGGTGGCAGACCCATGCTGAATTTGACAGGTGCTCTGAGTATCCTCCATTTTGGGATACCCAGGCCCTGCCATTGGAATCAGTTGATTCCTGATAGGAGACAAGATGACCCCTGTGGCCTCTTGCTTTCTATTGCCTGTTACCTTGTTTTCATAAAGTCCTGGGAAGCCCGAACTCTGTCCATTCCCCTGACTGGCTGTTGGGTGGAAGTTCCATATATGATATTGTGGGGAAGTCTTGGCCAGACTGGTTGGAGCCTTCCCAATGACTGTATGTTGTTGGTACGCCCTTGGGCTGGGACCTGGATGAATGGAGTGTGTGACCACATACATTTCCTTTTATGGGTGTCTAGTTTCTGGTGTTTGACACAATGACGGAGACAGCCCTGCCCGAAACTGGTATGATTGCAGTGTGGGGTGCTGAATGGGTGGGTACTTGTCCGAATCCACATTCCTTGTTGAGATTGACTGGATGGAAAAGAATGGCCTGAATGCACTGTGAGCCTTATTGGCTGTCTGCCTGCCTGAATGCCCTTCTGAATGATTGGTTGCCTGAGTGTGACCCAGCAGACTGAATGAGAGGCTGAACAGTATATCTGGGGAACTCTCACTGATGGAAATCGTTCAGAAACTGAATTCGAAACCTGATGCTTAACTTGATGCCCAGCTGGAAGAAGGCAGCTGTGCTGCTGCTTTCCTTCACCGCAATCCTAAAGTGGTTGTGTCTCCAAGAACTAATCCAAGAGAGGACCTGGCTAGGAGACCTCTTTACAAGCTACGAGGGAACATTGTGCACCAGCTAACCTTCACCAAGGCTCCCTGGAAGTCAGTCATTGAAAGGCTGACGACCGGGGACAGGGACCACAGAGGAATCTGATGTGAAGCGCCGGGACATTGAAGTCCATCACCGTCGAAGACCATCATCGCCGACCGGAGCCGCAACGCTCCATTGCATAAGACACTTTGAATCAAGGACTCCCATGCTCATCAGCCTCGACTGTTTTGTCCCGCCGGAGAAAGTCAAGGTCGTCGATGAACCGAGGAGAATCTGCCGGTGGGTTTTACGCTACCCGAAGTCCACAAAGACACTGACAAAGATCCGAAAGCCAGGCATGGTCAAGTTCCGATCACTGATGTCAAATGTTGACGACCCAACGCCCTTCCTGGGCCTACGTTCTTCATTGACTCTTTGCGGCAATGAACTAGCGTCATCGAGGTGCATCGCATGTCTCGTCTTCGCAGGACGTCCACGACTGATCGTCGACAAGCACCACCAGGACCGAAGCTGCTGCCTCAATGCCATTGTTCACACTTTTCTTCTTGACGATCCGTGGCTCCTGCCTTAAAGGGAGTTCACTCAAGAAGGATCCATCGATGACCCAACGTCGAATTCTGCTAAACCAGGTACGTTGGGGGTAGTAGAACATTTGTAGAAGGAAATAAGACTCTGCTATACAATATATGGACTGGGCTTGTCATTATACTTTATTTACAGGTTGCCCAGGTGGGGGGGATCCTCACACAGAACTGTGCCTTGCGGTAGAGGCCCAGCACTCTGCCAATTGTTTGACCAACTTGTTTTCTTCCCATGTCTAGGGTTCATACCTTTTGATTTGTATGTCATTTGAAACTGTCAGCAGTTGGTGCATTTTAATGGAGTCAAAGAGTAATTGTGGTACCACATAGAAATTGTACATTTATCATTATAGTATTGCCTGAGCACAAAGTGTGTTATTGACTGCGTATATAACTTTAACCTTATTTATATTAAAAAAACGGTTATCACCAACATAGTTTGTGGACATTCCTTTGTGGGGGCTTGCGGACTAAACTGTACTTTGGAAACAAAGCTGCATCACCTCCTGAGAGCTGAAGCCTTGATTGCTTGTCTACGTTTACCAAATAGAGAATCTTGGCTGGGGTGCTCTGTGCTTCTACTCTGCCATATAGAGGGCAGGAGTATGGATACCCCCTCCAGTCTTTACAGTTCATCACTTTGGATCCCCCTCATCCAGGTTGAGATCCCTTTAACACAATGTGCGTAGGCTATTCTATTTCAGGTGACTCACAGTTCACCCCAAATCCCCCTCAACCGGGCTCAAATCCTTTTAACACAATGTTCGTAGGGTATTCATTTTCGGGTGACTCACGGTTCACCCTGGATCCCCCTCAACCGGGCTCAGATCTTTTTAACACAATTAGTCTCTCTCTCAGTCGGGCTCGGACCAACTTCAATTTTACATCAAGTATCTAAGACCTTCGAATGTGCACAGGGTTTGGTTTGATCCGTTGCAGGACCACTTCGTTTTCACAATTCCTCTTCTTTAAACATTCGTCAACTTTCAGTTGGATACCTAACGGAGACCTTCGAATGAGCACCCAAGAGGCGCCGGACCACTCTGCCTACGATATTGTATCTTGGCTTCAAAGTTCATTTACTCATCTGCTGTTTTAACTTGCCACATACGCTTCATACACTGTTCGCTTCAATCTTCTTTATACATTGTTGCCGCTTGCAACCTTGTTTTCCACACAGACCGGTCTGGTATCAGTGTCCCCAACTCACCGGCTGTGCTTACTTCACTGACTTCACTGGGGCTGCTTTGTTGTAGGAGCCAAGAACAGTACCACAGCGGCAAACGATTCACCCGGCCTTGACCATCGACGTGGGAGAGCCCTGGGTACCTCCAACACAAAATGCAGGATTCTGCAGCTTTGATTCCAGGTCTTGCGCTTCAATCTCTCGCAGGCTCATGAAAGTTACGGTCTTTCAGCGAAAAGGTCAAGAGCACTTCCCTGCTTGCATTCCCCTTCTGTCTCTCTGTCTTTTGTCTTGTATCAAACTGCCATCTTGGAACTGCTGCTTCCTCGTGTGCTTTGCCTTGCTCAGAGAGAGCTTTCGTGCACCACCTTTTATCCATGTGGGGAAGTGTAAGGGAAGTCAGGTGTGTGTAATGGTCAGTAATTGCCTGACCCTGCCTAACCATTGTATTGGGACACGTCAGGTATATGGCTCGGCTGTTAGTGCCAATTCCTTACAACTAATTACAGAAAGAGTGTGGGATAGGGTATTCAAAATAAAGAAGAAAGTGTTCACAAATAATAAGTCAGGATGTGATTGCCTCGAGGTCTCACTTCCCCACGTTTTTAGCACAGGACAAGGTGGGACTTTGGAACACAGCACACGCTCAAGCCTTCCCAGCACGAGCTAATAGTTCTGTATCAGCCATCAAGTTCTTCGAGGTTAAGTCTCTTTATAATTAAAATGATCTTGTTGTTGAGGCCTGATACTCTGAACTCTTCGGCCTTTGCCCTTGGTTGTCGGCTTCACTCTGCCGGGTTCACTCTCGCCGACTTTTGGTGGTCAGCTTCCCTCTGCCGGGTTCACTCTCGTCGACTTTTGTAACACACTGTTCATGTACACCCCTTTGTCGGGTTCACTTCGTTTCACACATTATTTTGGATTGTCGGCTTCCCTCTGCAGGGCTTACTCTTGCCAGCCATAACAACAATTCCTCCTGGGATTTTTAGACTACGCTCTTTTTCCTTATCATGCCTCATCCGGGTTCACTCTTGCTAATGCAAATGAATACAGTTCATGTGCTAATTTTCAACATGCAGGATTCACTTCCCTTAGCTTTCACAGTTCTCTGTCGGTCAAAGACTTTCAGCAGTACAGAGGATTTTACGAGACCCCTGTATGATCCCTTTGACCGTTCTTCTTCTCTTCCCAAGGCCTTCTGGTTACGGTAGTCTTTACCGGTGGGTAATCGCCCAGTATCCTGCGTGAGCACCCACGTGGTGCTGGACTCCTATGTATCCGGTTTTCCCCCCTCCTTCGTTAATAGTATCCTTTTGCTTTTCAAAGTTCAACTTAGCCTCTGGCTACTTTTCATTCAACATAGTTCGATTTCTTATCGACACTCCCCTCGACTTACCGGGCTGTGATGAACTGCTTAGCTTTCTTTCGCATCGGAGTCAAGGTTGGTACCACAGAGACAAGTGTCTCTGCCCGGTTTGGCAATCCGCAGAGGAGGGTCTTGTGTACCATTGACATTTAGTGCAATAGACACTGGCTATTGTTCATGGACTAATCATTCCCTCTGCAGAGGTTTCCCGGGCCTTGGTCGGAAAGGGCAAGGTTGATTCTCTCCTTGCCACCCTCACGGTCTGCTCTGTCTTTCTCCTCCTCTTGAATTGCCATGCTGAGTTACCTCTTATGTCGTGCTGTCTGCCTTGCTCGTATTGCGTTTGCTCCACCTTTTATCCCTGTGGTAGGAGAAAGGGTCATCAGATGTGTGTGATGCTGGTTAATTGCCTGGCTGTGTCTGACCCTTGAGTTGGGACATGTCAGGTAAACAGTTTTAGCATTTGTCAGTTGTCTATCACAATGTAAGGAAGTGTTTGGGTTGGAAAAGGAGGGCTAGAGTTCCTGAGTATCCTATAGGGGTTGTGCAATGAATAAAGATGACCAACATTTCTATTGTGACTTGAACAGGGGGAATTATGGGAATGGTAGCGTGTTGTTAATGCGGTATATTGGGGTTTCGGGAGAGAGCAATCAGAGGTACTTGATAAAGAATGACCGGTGGTATTCACAGAGGTAACAAAAAAACAAGAATTCTGGGAATTGTGATTTTAGAGTGTAACAAATTGGATTTGATTATGTGAGCTTCTTTGGTTGGAAGGGAGATGGATACAGAATAACCAAAATAAGCTTCAGGGATTTTGTCCCTGATAGAATACCGCTTCTCTCCAGGGGTATTCCTCCAAGCATAAACCTGAGCTCCCCTACCCAGGTGATGCTTCCTCGCTTGTCCGCCCCCAGGGTTGGGATCTGAGGGCGCAAGCACTTCCCTCGACACCTGAGTAGGGGTTTCCCCCCCGAGGTCTGCCTGGGAGAATACCCTCAGGTTTCTCACAGCCATCCAGTGTTCCACTTCCACTCCCAAAGACCCCCCTGTCCAGGTGATCGTCCCACACTTGTCCACCTCCAGGAACTGGATTCAAAAGCAATGGCCGTGTCCTTGCCACCTAGATGGCAGATCCCTCGGGACTAGCGGGTGCGACACCTTCAGGTTTCTCACAGCACACACAGGTTCTGCTGTGAGCATGGTTCTAAGCAAAATCCTGTGGTGTTTGTGGATCATGCACAGGTGTCATGAGCCAGGCCAGCTGCGGGTATCTGGAATCACCTGCATGGAGAAAGGCACAGCCATGAGTCACAGTGCATTGTGTGGGGGTGGCCTTTCACGGCATCAGGGCAATGGACATCATGTGCCTGTATATGGGGGCTTAATTGCATGGCATGTCTCTTTTCAATGTTTGTGCATGTTGTATCACTTGCATCATGTATTATATTTTCTTAACATGCACCCCGTTCCCTTGCAGCTGATGATACCTCATGCGTCTGTCGGCACTATGTCAAGCTGACATGGTGTCTGTCTTGTGCCAGTGCATTGCTTTTGTTCATGTGGCCTGATGGGTTTGTTATCGGCCCTCCATAGGCTTCTGGGGGCAGTGGGTCTGCATTGCAGGTTGAGTATACATGGGTACTTGGCTGTGGTATTGTCAGAGTTAATGTTGTGTGATGTGACACTTTGTGTGAGATTGATTTAGGATAATACATGTTGCATTGTGGTCCCTGTAGTCATGTGTGTGTATGGAGTTGCTACTGTTTGTGTGCCTCTGCTGATCTATCCAGGTATGTCCGACATGTGTATGTTCTCTGGGCTGCACTGTGACATTGGTGCAGGAGGTGGGCAAGTCCGACTTGTACATTCACTTGTCATGGCATGTTGTGTGGTGTTTTGCACATGCCTCCCCCATCTGGTCGGATGCATCGAAACGGCCGTGTACTGACAGTGTTACTCACCCACTATACATGTCTGTTGTTCTCTCTGCCTCTACATGTATCCAGTGTAAGGAAGACATGGTATCAAGGCAAGACAGACACACGTGATCATAGTTCAAAGGTGTTTATTAAACTGTATAAATGGGTGAGATAAACCCCTAATCTAAAACTAAATCTAAGATGGGAGAAAGCTACAACCATCAAATAATAATAATGCAGTCCAAGTGGAGTTTGGTCAAATAAAAAGGGCCTATGCTATAAAAAAAATATTGGCAATCCTTACTGCTATGAGAGTGGGATAATGTTCACAAGAAAAGAAACGTGTTCACAAAATAATAAGTCAGGATGTTATGGCCGTGGTCTCCCTTCCCCACGTTTTTAGCACGGGACAAGGCAGGACTCCTGAGCACGGCACACTCATGGGCTTCTCTTGCATGAGCTTACAGTTCCTTTTCTCTATATCAGGGCCTTTTGTACCCAAGTCTCTACTCATGCAAAGTCTCTTGTTTCAAAGTGCTCGATATGCGAAAACAACAAAACCAAAGTTCCTTCTGCTAATCTTCACATCGGGTGATTAAACTTCAACCTTGGATCCCCCTCAGTTGTGCTCCGATCCTTCTCTCAGCGTCAACCTCCCAGAGCATTTGCAATTTAAATAGGCGATCTCTTCACGCTGGGTCATTCTGTTAGCCTATGGCAAGTGCAGGTTTCACAAAATCACAGTTTGCACGGCGTTCCCCTCAGCCGAGCGCAAACGCTTTTTCCACAATTCCCTCAGTCGGGTTCACACTTTCCCAATCGTCATAAGCTTTAGCAATGTGTAAAGGGCTTTCCCTTGTACAAGGGGTTTGGCTTGATCCATGTATGACCACCTTGACACCTCAAGCCGGCCTTCCGTTTGGACTCTTGGTACATGTAGTTGCAATACTCTTTTAGGTCAACACATTCTCTTTGTTCAGGAGATGGGTAGCAGCCAGAGACCTACGAATGACCACCCAATTTGCGCTGGACCACTCAATCTCTGATACCCAGTTTTTTCATAAAAAGTCTTTGGGCCTCATTACGAGTCTGCCGGTCCGGACTTAATGTTGACGGTATAACCATACCAGCACTGTTTACTGGATCGGCAAATTCCGACCTTCGATTCCGGAAATACCACCACCAGAAACCGCCACTGCGGAGTCAACGCACCCGATAACTGCGTCGGCAGAGAAACCCCCAGTTACCGGCAATACATAACACCGTGCGCATTACAAGTAGCATGGACATGGAAACTCTGCCACAAACATGGCGGAAACACTGGACATGGTGGCGGTATTGCTGCCACCGCGGAGAAGACAAACAGTACCTGGTGAGCTGAATCAGGCCACAGGTGCGCTAAATGAGCCCAGCTGGACCCATCAGGCCACTGGAAGCCTACACAAGGGCCACACCCAGGCCAACTCCAAACACAACTATGCAGGCAGCTGCTGTAGAAGCATTGGGACTGGGGCAATTGAACCTACAGGCAGCAGTGCACATGTTGGCAGCAATGGTGCAGAGGAGGCAGAGGAGGTGCAGGCGGCAATTAGCAAGCCCTGCACCCATGCCAAACCCAAATGTGCAGCCGGCACGACTCCGCAGGCAGCCTGCAATACCCTGCATCAGGGCCTCACCCTGGAACCTGACCCCAGGAGAGATCCACACATTAACATTATACCGGCTGGACCGTCCAACAATCATGTAAATCACCACCATGACGAAGGATGACATCAGCAGCCGCACTGGCATTTCGACCGCAATCCCCCCCTCCTTCTGAAGGTGGTCTCGGTACTGCATATTCTTGGCACTGGAACATATCAGCACACTGTTGGTGAGCTGCACAGGCTCTCACAACCCTGTTTTTCAGGAATACTGGGCCAGGTACTGAATGCCCTGCTGCGCCATGTGTCGGACCACATCGCCCTACCTGGTATCTTTGCCCAGGTCATTGCCACCAAGTTGGCCTTCCATGCCATAGCCGCCATGCCAAATTGCATTGGTGCAGTAGACTGCACCCACATAGAGCTGACAGTACCACGTGCAATCGAGATGGTGAACCGCAATAGGAAACTATACCACTCACTGAATGTACAGATGGTATGTGACGCTGGACAAGTGATAACACATTGCTGCGCACGTTTCCCGGGGTCAACACATGACTCAATGTCCTGCGGAATTCGACATTGCCACGGTACATGTAACGCTATGCAGGACAAAGCACATGGCTATTGGGTGAGTACAACTGCCAATGCACAGGCCCTGTGAAAGGCGGGGGGGTGTCCAGGGCAATGACCTGTGTGACTTGTCTGCTACAACTGCAAATGCATCACCCCCTGGCCCATGTAATGGACAGTCACCAAAACCCACACATCACAAAGTTACACATGACAGGTGGGCACAGTGTGCCCGTACACACCCTGCCAAAGGAGATGCACAACCAAGACATGTTCTGCTAGTACAAGCTCATACAACTTGAGCCACTTAATACAGCCATCCACACAATGCACCACTGCCCCCCAATGCACATAATGTTTGCACATGAGACATTCTGCATCAATCACATCATCACAGTGTCTATTGACTGACTCCGCCATGTGTGTACATAACTGCACAATGCCATACTCACCAACAACTACTGGCCGCAAGGGCAACTTCATGTGCACAGCAAGTCATTGGGCAATGTCCAAACGCCAATGTGGACAGCAATGACCCAGGAATGGTAATCACCCACTGGTCAGACCACTGCTTGCCCATATGGATGATTGACTATTGACACATGATAGCACTGCATCTGATCAAGACATGTATACCACAAACACTGACATGTCCCCTCCATTTACATCCCATGTAGGTGATGCAGGATATGCACTAACGCCATGGCTGATTACGCCCATACGGAGGCCAAGAAACAGGCATGCGGAGGCGTATAACAGGGCACACGTCCGCACACGTGGCATGATCAAGAGGACATTTGGCCTACTGAAGGCCAGGTTCCGCTGCTTGAGCAGATCTGGCGGATCACTGCTGTACAACCCAGTGAAGATGCGTAAAATAGTGTCTGTGTGTGCCATGCTGCACAATCTGTGCATGCGCAGGAACATTCCGCTACCCCCAGACCCAGAGAATAATGATGGAGTGGATGATGAAGATGGGATGGGATGGGATGGCTCCACTCCCTCGCTGGGGGTGGGGGCACAAGATGGTCAAAATGCATGGGATACATTCATTCGCATTTACTTTTGAGAGACTGCACATGAACAGCATTGCATGAATATGATGATGCACGTTAATAAATGGATCGAATGCAAATTAAATTATGGATGTCCACTCGTAAAAGAGTTTTCAAAGGTGATTTATTGTAAACAAAACAAGAAAGAAGGTTTATTGGATAGGAAAGCTGTACACCTGTGCCCACCCACCACCCAAATGTACCCACCCCAACCAAGCCCCAAACCACTAACCTCATAATGGACCCCCTGTGATGCTGGAAGTGCATCGGAGGGACAGGACCTCCGTATCCTTGTCCTTCACTGCTTTTTATCGTGTGTTCTGTCATGTTTTCCGTGCAGGAGTTCATGTGGGACTCCTGGCAGTGCAGCTCTCTTTCTTTTGGTTTGGTGAACGGACCCGTGGGATACCCTTATGGCACCCACGGGTGGGGGTACAACCCTGTGCCCCTAGTGTATGTTTTTGGGCACCTGTGGGTGGCCCGCAGAGCAGGGTATGGGCTGGTGGCAACTCCATGCTGAATTCGACAGGTGTGCAGAGTATCTTCCATTTTGGGATACCCCGGCCCTGCCGTTGGAATCAGTTGATTCCTGATGGAAAACAAGATGGCCCGGTGGCCTCTTGCTTTCTATTACCCATTACCTTGTTTTCCCAAAGTCCTGGGAAGCCCTGACTCTGTCCCTCCCCCCTGACTGGCTGTTGGGTGGAAGTGCCATATATGATGTTGTTGTGAAGGCCCGGCCAGACTGGCTGGAGCCTTCCCGGTGATGTCTGTTGTGGGTACCTCCTGTGGGTGGGACCTGGGTGAATAGAGTGTGTGACAAATATGCATTCTGTGTTGTGGATGTCTAGTTTCTGGTGGTTGACACAATGACTGAGACAACCATGCCCGAAACCGGTATGAATGCAGCTTGGAGTGTTGAATGGCTCGGTACTTGTCCCAATACACATAACTTGTTGTGAGTGTCTGGAGAGAAGTGAATGGCCTGAATACCTTGTGTGCCTGATTGGCTGCCTGCCTGCATGAATGAATGCCCGTAGTCGTGATTGGATGCTTGAGTGTGACCCAGCGGAATGAATGGGAGATCAACAGTATATCTGGGGACCTCTCACTGCTAGGAATCATGTTCAGAAGCTGAAGTCCACTACGACGAGTAACTGGAGTAACTGACACTTGACCTTGAAGCCCTGCTGGACGAGAAGAAGTGCTGTGGCTCTTCTTCACAATCTGAAAGCTGCTGTGCCTCCAAGGACGGACCCAGAGAGGACCTGGCAAGGCGACCTCTTCCCGAGCTACGAGGGACCATCGTGCACAGCTGATCTTTGCCAACGCTCCCTGGTAGACAGACCTTCGACAGGCTGCCGACCCGATACGGGGACTGCTTCGGAACTCCAAGGAGAAGCACTCGGACTGTTGTCCGTCACTGTCGACGACCACCGTCGCCGACCGGTGCCGCCGTGCTCCCGTTTGCCTAAAAACTTCCATTGATCATCGGATGCTCTCGCCTGCATCGTCATCCGCTTGTCTCCCTCTGGAGAAGGCCCGACCGTCGACGTGCCGAGGAGTATCCACCGGTGGGTTTCCCGCCACCTAAAGACCACAGAGACGCCGACTCAACGCCCTTGGTGGGCCACAGTTCTTCATCATCTCTTTGCGGTCCAGAACTATCGTCACTGAGGTGCCCCGCACGCCTCTTCCTTGCAGGACGCCAACCCTCTGTCGTCGACGAGCACCGCTAGGAACGAAGCTGCCACTTCCCTGCCGTAGTTCACCCTGTCCACCGTCGGACGTTCGATTACCCGTGACTCCCGCCTTAAAGGGAGGGCACTCAAGAAGGGCCGTCGATTCCCCGACACCGAACGCCGAGTTCCTCGACACCTCTCGACGATCCGTGACTCCTGCCTGAAAGGGAGTCACTCAAGAAGGATCAGTCGACGCATCGTCGGAGAACTCTACTCCACCAGGTACATTGGGGGGGGTAAAACCTTAATAGGAAGAAGTGAGACTATTGAACATATGGACTGGGCTTGTGCTATATATCTTTATTTACAGGTTGCCCAGGTGGGGGGATCTCCACACAGAACTGTGCCTCGTGGTAGGGGTCAGTATTCTGACTACTGTTTCAACCATCTTGCGTTCCTTCCTATCTCTATTGCTGGTTTCCTCATTATTAATCTGTGTGACATTTTAACCGTACAGTTGATGCACTTCAATGGGATTTGATAACATTGGTGGTACCACTTTAGAATTGTATATATTTATCATTATTGACTTCCGAGTACAAAGTGCGTTATTGTGATCGTGTACATACCTTTGAATATTAATTATATAAAGACTGTGTTTTCAGTAATACAGTGTGTGAACATTCCTTTGTGGGGGTTGGGGGACTACACTGTACTTAAGAACCAGCCTGCATCCCCTCCTAAGAAGCTAGGCCTTGATTGCTCATCCATTGCTACCTTATAGAGAATCTTGGCTGGGGTCTTCTGTGCCTCTCCTCTACCATATAGAGAGCAAAAGTACAGACATCCCCTACCAGTCTTTATACCCCTCCCACCCAAACGTATCCACCCCCAACCAGGCCCCAAACCACAAACCCCATAGTGGACCTCCCCCACCACCCAAATGTACCCACCCTCGTACACCCATTGTGTCCCAGAATGTCTTTTGGACAGCCATTCCCACATAGCACTATTTCAGGGGGCGCTTATGCGCATTAGCATCCTTGCCGGAGGGTCCACTCAGCTGACTTGAGCACCTCCACGGGCTGGCAGTTGTGGAGCTTGATAGGGTGGTGCTGGTAGACGGCACTGGTGGTGTGAATGGTGGAACACGTCCAAGAAACACCTGCTGGTCAGCCAACATGGACTCGGTCATGGTGGATGTCACACTGTTGCCCTCCCGGACATGGCGTGCCAAGGTGACAATGGTCGTGGCGAAAAATCCAATGGGCCTGGAGAGCCGACGCACCGATGTGGCATTGCCTCCTCCCGCTGCTGCATTGCCTCCTCCAGCTGCCTTTCCACAAGCTGCATTAGGGTGGTCTGCTGTTCCTCCATCCTCTGCATGGGGGCACTTAGCTCTGCCATGGAGGGTGTTGGTGACCTCATGGGGTTGTGCATTCAGGGGGGCTGAACTGTAGGTTGTGGAGGGATGACAGGTCATCCATGTTGTCCCCCTCCCCCTGTCCTCCGACTTCAGCCTGCATGGCTGGGGCACTGTCGTCACTGGATGCAGCCTCCTCCGCAGTGCAGATGGCCTGCAGGATGGAATCTGTGGCCATGGTGGGAGTGTGTGGCGGCAGCCTGCATGGGGATGGAGACATCGGCTGGTGCATCCATGCCAGATGCAGCTGGTGCTGGTGCCTGTGTCTAGGAGCAGCTTGCCTCATCCTGGGCAGGAGGGCTGCGTTGGCCACATGCAGGTGGACGTTGCATCGCCTGTTGGGCATTGTCGCCGTCACTTGACATGGCTGTGGGGATACAGAGGGCATGCTTTTAGTTGTGTGGCGGTACTTGATGGGTCCATCACATGCATCAAACTGAGCGATCTGTGACCTCTTGCATGTACACACATGACTGTTGATGCACTCGGGTGTGTGTGACTCTGCTTGTACTCAGTCACGCACTGTGTGCATGTCCAGGGGCCATGTATTGGGGGTGTGTTGCTTGTCATCTGGGTGATTGGTGGGTCCATTGGGTCACTCCTGCCCTGGTGGGGGGGGGGGTGTTATCAGTGAGCCCATTGGGTCACTCCTGTCCTGGTTGGAGTGGGAGGGGATTTATCAGTGGGTCCATTGGGTCACTCCTGCCCTGGCTGGGGTCGCGGGGGGGTTATCAGTGGGTCCATTGGGTCGTCACTCCTGCCCTGGCTGGGAGGGGGGTTATCAGTGGGTCCATTGGGTCACTCCTGTGGGCCATTCATACTCATGCCTTTGTACTAACCGGCATCAACAGATGGGCTCATTCCTGCCTCTGAGTCGCCAATGCCCTGTATGCCCTCAAGGTGCAGGACAGTGCTGCACCGCTCCGCCCACGACTGCAGTTTCAGTGGGGATTCTGGGCCTCCACCGGTGCCAGTGCTGGCGGTGTGCTGAGATGAGGTTACGCACTCTGAGCCGCCACCTCTTGTTGCAGTTCTTTACAGTGCATGTTGTCACCCCTAATGCTGTGCACTTGCGTGCTGCTTCAGCCCACACCTCCTGACGGCGTTGCTGGGTGGCGCGGCACTAGTCTGCACTGAAAAGCATGGTCCACTATATGCTCCACAAGCACTGTGAGCTCTGCCTCACTGAACCTCTGCTTGCGCGTCTCCTTGCTGGAATCCGGGATGCCATAGTGCTTGATGATTTGCAGTGCTAAGGGAGGCGATCTGGCCTGTGGTGTGTGAGGATGGCAGTGGATTGTGGTTTAAATAATAGCCGCTTCTCTGTTTCTGGTTTTCGCGTTCACGGTATTTCTGCTTCTGGAGATTCCGTGTCTGTGATGGCGGGGGCGGACACGGGTTTTCCACTGCATTTTGGGGCGGTATGTACGTCTCTGTGGGTGTTAACGGGGTGGAGGTGACACTGTTTCCGCATTGGTGTGGTGCACGTGACCGACAAGCCATATTCGGCCGTTCATTCTGCATTCTTGCGGTCGCGGTAACAGTGTCACCGTCGTCACGGAATCACCGGATTCCGGACCGGCAGACTCGTAATGAGGCCCTTTGTAACAATCTTTTTAATGTTGCCGCTGCAACCTTGAGACTAACACAATCCACCCCACTATCAGGTTCTTCCGACTCACCTGCTGTGCTGAACTTGTTGCATTACTTTTGCAGCTGGAGTCAAGGACGGTACCACGATGGCAACCGCATCTCCCTGCCCTGGCAATCAGTGCGGGAGTGTTCCATGTACCATTGGCATCCGTCACACCATTTCTCCAGCTGCGATTCCCTGTCTTATGTTTCTTTTATCAGAGGCTTCGCGGGTCTGGGTTGAAAAGGGCACGTCCCTCCTTGACGTCCTTTCAGGTCTCACCGCCTTTCTTCTCCATTTGCACTGCCATCCTGGAATAGCTGCTTCCTCGTGCATTCATCCTTGCTCAGAGTGTGCTCTCGTGCTCCACCTTTTATCCCTATGGGGAAGGGAAAGGGCAGTCAGGCGTGTGTAGTTGTCAGCAATTGCCTGACTCTGCCTGACCCTTGTGTTGGGACATGTGAGGTAAACGGCTCTGTTCTTAATCCGTTGTCGCTCACAGTGTGAGAAAGTGGCTGGGTAGAGTTTCTAAATATCCTCCTGGGCAGGATGGGGAAGAGGTGTCATAAGGAAAGGGATACTGCCTCTCACCCTTCGGTGTCACACTTCATTCCCCAAAAAAACCCCATCCAGGTGATCCTCCTGCACTGGTCCACCCTCAGGAACTGGATCCAATAGCAATGGCTGTGTCCTGGCCACCTGGATGACAGATCCCCGGGGACTAGCGGGTGAAACTCCTTCAGGTTTCTCACACCAGGCAGTGTATTATTTCGTAGGACCATGGCATCGTGGGTGGAACCAGGGTAGCGGGCACAACAGTGGGTGATGTACAGGTTGAGATCGCAGGTCACCCTCACGTTCAATGAGTGATAGTGCTTCCTGTGCCTAGGGGTTCACCAACGCCACATGGGAACAGTCCAAGGCTGCAATGACATTTGGCATTTGTGCAATTGCATAGAACTTTGCCTTGCTGGCATGCACCTTTGCTGGGTTGGTGGGCAGCGAGATGTGGTGGGAGACTTACACTGCACTTAACATTGGCTGTGCCATGCCGTGCATCATGGCCACGGAGTGCTGGAAGATGATGGTTGCTAGGAATTGTAGGACGGACACTAGCATTAGCAGTGGGGGCACAACTGATCCTGCTCTCTCTGTCACCCTGGATTGTGGTGAGCAGCTCACTTGTGGTCTCCCTGTTGAGGTGGTACAGGGTGACCAACTGACTGTCAGTGAGGGTCCAGGATGAGGGCCTGATCCTGGGTATTTCTGCATGCCTTGCTTGACCTCTCGTCCTCCTCCTCCTCCTTCCCTGTGCATCCTGTGTCCTGGGCTGGTTGTCCTGCCTCTGTACGTCCAGGCACAGCTGCATGTCCCATCTTGCAATGGCTAGTGGCAGCATAGTGTTGGAAACTGTGTTTGGGGAAGGTGTGTGCCTTATGTAGCTCTCTTAAGTGGATTGGGCCGTGTTTTTGGCGGTATTGGCGCCGTATTTCAGCGATAATACGGCAGTGCAGGGACTTGTGATGTGGCAGTGACTGCGCTTCATGGCATTAGCGCAGATTCCGCCAACTGTAATTGTGCCGGATGTTATAACCCCAGCTGTTTTGCAGTCAGTGGTATTTGTGCCGGCTCATGATCCGCCAGAGCAGTATTGGCAGTGCTAGTTCCGTCAAAGCCACTTATGGCTTAATGCCGGGGTCATGGTGATTGCCTATGAGCAGTACACTCTATTCCGCTCCAACATTTCCTCGAGGTAAGCCTGTGGGCTCTTATTGCATCGGACTACATGATGTGCCTCTCCTTCACATTTGCCTGGAGCTCCTAGCTCGGCTTCAAATATCCAATTTCAAAATTGCAGTGTTCGCAATTGTGCGAGTGCATTTCATTCATTTTCACTGTATCGTTATTTTAAAGTTAACCGCAAGGGTTAACTATTCCAAGATGGCCGCCACAGTTATTTCGCACCTCCATACCATGGAAACCGTCCACCGTAGCCGATTTTGTGCTCCTCAGCTTATCCCACAATCAGGGATAGCCAGCAGACGAAAGCCGGCCCCTCGACGAAGGCCAATGACTAAGGCTCTTGTCCCGAGCCTGTCGCAGCCAAGGGGAACGCTACGTTCCAATCTTCCACTCCCGCTCCCCATTTATCCACTTTACTGTGACCACTATCCCTCTCGTGCTGCTTCTTGCGGTCACTGGTGTCCCACAGCCGCAGCTCACTCTCGCTGCCGGCTGCTCCAGATAATATAATGCCTGTGGCGTTCACGGCCCGTAATATCCAATCCTTTGTCCAAACCTAATCAGTCTCTCGTGCGATTGGATTGTGTCTCCGCTGCCTAGTGGACAACAAGGTTTTCACTGTTCCAATCACTGTTGTCTCATCCGAGGTCTTTTCGCCATCCCTTAGCACCAAGGCACTTTTTGCGGCATTTATCACTACCTTGCTTTAAGGCCCTACGAACCCATTGATTGCCTGCGTGCTGTTGCAGCCACCTTCTGGCTACGTTTCATAGTCGCTGTAAAGTCGGCTCCACCGTAACTTCTCTCAACTACACTCTGGTCGAGTAATCACCTATATTTGCATAACTTGTCATTTCTACTTTCAAGATTGTATACCTAATGCTCTCAGCACCCTACATAGTACAGCTGTCTTTGCATAAATCTCACAGCCTAGCAGTTTGCCGAACTATAGCCAATCTCAAACAGTTTTATTATTATAGTATCTCTGACAATTTATAAAATGTCCAGTGTCATTGCCTAGCCTTCTTTGCTTGCCTATTGTTGTTGCCAAGCATACTGTTTCACTAAGGCATCGTTGCCATGGCTCCAATGCAATAGCCTAGCAATTTTGTCATTTTACTGAATCACCACTTTGACTACACTTTTTCCTTCTCCGTAATTTCCTACTGCACCTCCTCAGATGTACTCTGCCTTTCCGTTCCTTCCACCAGAAGCTCATTGTCTCCCAAGCTCTGGTTCCCTCAAGGTTGGACTACTCTAACAATCTCTTTCTAAATCTACCTGCCTCTTCTCTCCGCCCTCTACAACTAATCCAGAACAGAACTGCAAGACTTGTCCTTGGCCTCAAGTCCTGGGATCGTATCTCTCCAGTACTGAAATCCCTTTATTGGGTCCCAGTGGATGCAAGGATTGAATTCAACCCCCCGCTGTATTGTCCACAAGGCTTTCTGGGACCTGGGTCCAAAATTCCTTCAATTATCCCTCTGTAAATACCTCCCCTCTCGAGCCCTTCGCTCCTCTACCTCCAACTACCTCAGTGTCAGTCAGTTTTCAAAGAAACAAGCTGTGGGTAGATCTCTGTCTTCAGCTGGGGCCTCCCTTTGAAACAGCCCCCCTGCCACTCTGAACCTTGAGGAGAACCCTCTCCGGTTCTGGAAGCACCTCAAAACCTTCCTCTTTGCTTCTGCCTTCGCCCCCACCTCCATCTCCCCTGCTGATCTGTTTTCTTTCTAGGCTGTGTGCACCTGGCCAACCTCTGTACTCCGGGCCCAGATACCTGCTCACCCTGCCACCCTCTTGCACTACCTCCTGGCCACCCTTTGCGCTGGGGCTGCATCTTTACCCATACAGTCCCCCCCACCCCCCTTCTTTCCTTTCTGCACTTATCAGACATACCCTGTCTGCTGCCTTCAACCCAGCACTTGCCACTTGCTGGCTGCACTACCACCTTCTATTGCCTTATCATTTATTTATTAAATATTATTTATCTGTTTCTCCTCTGCTCTGAACTTTCCACTTCTCCCCCATCCATGCACTTCTCCACACCCCTTTCCCATATACTTGTGCATTCTCAATGTCACTGGGCCTAGTAAGACCGTTGTTTTGTTCTTCTCTGTTCCCCTCCCTTGCCTTGTCGCGCTATGAAACACTTGTGTACAAGTGCGATATAAATAATATATTCTATCATATCATACTAGGCGACTTTAACCTTGGCCTCAGTGACCCTAAAGACAAAGCAGCTAAAGCATTGGCTTAAGAACTCAAGGATTTGGGCTTCGTGCAAAGAATCACCAACCCCACCCACTGCAAAGGTCGTACCTTAGAATGGGTGGCTGACCACAATTGCTCCATTACTGTCCGCTCCAACATACCCTGCCCCTGGACTGACCACATCTCATTCAATTCACCATTCCCAGAACCGCTACCATAAGAACACCCACTTCTGCACCACCAGTATTTGCTAGAAGTGCACGTAAACTCTCCACAGACAACCTCTTAACCTTCCTTGAAGCCCCTGTTTTTAAGCCCCCTTTCTCTAAAGACCCGACTTTGCTAGCAGTTCAATACAATGACACCCTCAAACTAGCAATTGACAACACTGCCCCAATAGAACTACAAATAAATCTATGCACATTCATTCCGGCTACACAGCAGAACATCAGGCCTTACGTATCCTTAACCTCAATGCATTGACTAAATTGCAATCTAATCCACATGACTCATCGAAGGATGAATTAAAAAAATGGTCTGCTCAATATAAAAAATCTATTACCCAAGCTACCTAAAGATGTTAAAGATGTAGCATGATGTTCGAGTATTCAAACTGCCATGCTAGAGAAAATAAACCGTCCATTTGCAAAGGCGACATCTGACCAGCCAATATCATTAAAGAATGTGCCGACTCCCTTGCACCTTTTTTAATAGCCTTCATTAATGTCTCTTTTGCAACCGGCCTTGTCCCGTCCTGTCTTAAGGAAGATTGGGTACGCCCTCTCCTAAAAAAACTACCTCATTAGATCACACCTCACCAAACAACTACCGCCCAATTACCACAGTCCCATTCTTCCTTAAAATCCTCGACAAAGCAGTGTACAATCAAATCCAGCAATTCCTTGAGTCCAACCACATCCTTGGTAAGAGGCAATCTGGCTTCCGACAAGGTCACTGAACAGAATCCGCCCTTCTCGACCTTAAAAACCAAATAATGGACATCACGGATGAAGGCAAACCAGCGCTTCTCCTCCTCTTGGATCTCTCTGCCGCGTTTGATCTTGTGGACCACAAGACTCTCAGTAGACATCTCACTAACGCAGCACAATTCTCCCTAACAGTCACTACCTGGATTACCTTCTTCCTGGAAGGGAGAGGCATGACGGTCTTCTCCAACCAGGTGTGTGCGGCACCAACTACTATCCACTGCTGTTTCCCCCGGGATTCCTGCACGGCACCCACTCTGTACAATCTATTCACTAAGCCTCTTTTTGACAACCTGGACACCCTCGGCATAGCGTACACAAACTATGCCGACGAGACACAGGTTCTCATACCGCTCACAGGCTCCTATGACCAAGACGCCAAGTCCCTCCACAAAATCTATGCCACCATTTAAGCATGGATGGCAGCAAGCGGGCTTTGTCTCAATGGAGACAAAACTGAGATTCTCATAGTCGGTCCTAAAGAAATTCTCAGCAAACTCAATAAACAATATAGTGACTTCACCATCGATAACACAATCATCCCTGTCTCACCATCAGTAAAGACTCTAGGGGTGTACTTAGACTCCAGGCTTTCTATGTCACGCCAGGTGAACGCGATTGCTTCCTCTGTGTCATTCACAACCAAACTAATAAACGCAGTTAAACCCTACCTGTCCAACTAGAACTGCCCCTCAATTGCTAGAGCCACCATTGGGGCCGTATTATATTATTGTAATGTCCTTCTAGCTGGCACCTCGGCTCAAAACTTGAGTAAACTTCAAGTCAATCAAAATAATGCTCTCAGAGCTACATTAAACATCCCTAAAAGAAACCACAGTTCACAGGCCAGGTGTGGCAACTGGCTCTCTGGTAAAGACCGGATTACTTCAAGACTCTAGCCCTCACTCATAAGTGCCTGGCTCTCACAGCCCCCACTTAGCTGTCAGAGAAAATTGTTAGAGCCACTTCTTCTAGACCCAAGAGAATTCACCACACCAACCAGCTGCACATTCCTACCATAAAAAGGGCCAAATCCGGTGGAGCCAGTTCCCCCTATATTGATCCTAAACTATGGAATGCCTTACCAAACACCCTTAGGGCTGAGACTTCACTCTTGTCCTTTTGGAAAACACTGAAAACGATTCTCTTTAACTAATCCATCCACCCAAATGAATCCTGCATCAATCTGTGGCCCTCTCTCTTCTTCTACAGATCCTCTCCCTCCAGTCCACTGGAACATCGTCACTTTTCTTTTTTCTCTTTCTTGTTTTATCATTGTTCGCCTACTTTATGATACCTCACTGCTAGCAGGTTCACTGTAATCACGAACCACAGTCAGGCTGTTTTTTTCTATCTGTATCCCTTGTTTTTGCCTCCTCTGCATCCCTTGTTTTTGCCTCCTCTCTGTTACTTTCTTTTGCAATTAAGTAAGCCTTCTTGCCCGTGGGCTGCTTGTGCGCTATATAATTGTAAAAAATAAAAGAAATGTCTTTTTTCCATTCAATACTTTTGACACAACTACTGCGACGAGGGAGATTTCTCTCAATACCTTCATTACATTCAGTATTTCTGGCAAAAAGACTGAGAGGAGGGATATCCCTCCCGATGCCTACGTTACATACAGCACCCTTCCCAATCCCCTTCCGGGTCTCCCGTGACTCCTGCTACCTCTGCTGTGGTGGGGACACGTCAGTGGTTCTTCCTGGGGTGTTGGTTCACTGCGTTCCCACTGCACGCTCTTCTTGCTTCTCCTTTCGCATTTCGCTGCCATGCTTTGGCTTGGCGGGGTCTCCAGCCAGGCAGTGTTGGCGCAGGTAATGGACCGCTCTGTCCAACTCCTCGAGGTCATGCCACCATCAGTCAGTTCCCAACTTTTAATCAGGCCTGCTGTGTCGGCCTGCAAACGACTCCTGAAACCTGCTGTCAGCGCCCTCCAGAAGGGAGGTTTGATTCCCAGACGTAGCCTTCGACCATGCCCCACTGTATATTTTTCGGCGCCACTGGCCATGGCCTTCAGAAATGCCTGCTGTATTTTTTTCAGGGCCACCGTCCATGGCCTTTAGCCCACTGTCTATTTTTGGAAGCTTTCGGCCGTGCCCATTGTATATTTTAAAACACTAACTGGCCATGAGCGGATGAGTGCGCAGAGCGGATGAGTGCGCAGGGCGGATGAGTGCGTAGTTTGTGGTACGGATACAGGTTATGATGCGGACGTAGGATGTGAGTGGATAATAGAGTGGAGTGGATGCAGGATGTTGAGTGGAGCTAGGGTATTGAGCAGATGTAAGGTGCGGTGGTGCTGAGCCGTTGTGAGGCGTTGAGCGGACGTAGGGTATGGTGTGGGTGCGGGGTGGGTGTAGAGTACGGAGCGAGTATAGAGTGCGGAGCGGGTGTAAAATGCAGAGACGGGGAGCGGGTGTAGAGTGCAGAGTGGGTGTAGAGTGCAGAGCGGGTGTAGAGTGCAGAGCGGGTGTCGAGTGCGGATCAAACGGGTGATGTATGTGGATGGAAGTGGGTGGTAGGAACGGAGTATGGAGCTGGAAGAACAGGTGATATTTATGGACGATACGGGTAAAGTACGAGGAAGGAACGGGTGAAGTATGTGGACAAAATAGATCAAATATATTGAATAGAACAATTAAAGTATGTGGATGAAACGGGTGAAGTAGATGGATAAAATGAAAAATATGGTCAGAACGAAGGAAGTATGAAATTGGAACATGTGAAGTATGTGAGTGGAACAGATGGACTAGATGGAACGGATGAATCTGGGTCGAACGGATGAACTGGGTCGAACGGATGGAATGCATAGAATGGTGTGACTTACATGGAATGGTTGAAAGAGCATTGAAACGAACGGCTTTGGGTGCTTGACACGGTCGTAATACATGGACAGTCGGAGTACATGGAACGGATGGAGTACATGGAACGGATGGAGTACATGGAACTATTAGACTGGGCTCGGTCACACGCAGCTAAGGTAAACCACCATATCCACATCTCCATGCTTACTCTGTTCTTTACACCACCACTCAAATAGAACACAGCGATACTATGACACCATTCAGTATAGCTGTTCTCATACCATCATTTGCCTCATACTCCCCATCAGCCTAACTAAACACTGCTGGTTACACACCCTATGGCCTAGACGTTTCTCCTCAGCCAAATCAGTCTGGATAACAACCTGCCAGAACAAACACATACTCCTGATCTCTCAGCCTCCACACCTACAGCTAAGAAGCAGCTATCACACGATTGCCACACCAGCTGCACACATATCTGGTGCTCACACGCACCTTTTGACTCTCTCAATTATCTCTACTGACCTGAACTTCGGTTCCCGAGGGTGTTCAACCTACCAACGCCTTGAGACCATACCAATGGTACGTAAGGCGGTATATAAATGCAAAGTAACATAACATAACATGATCACTGTATTTTTTCAATCACTCCCTGCCCAGACTCTATTTTTAAACACTACAGCCTTCAGTCGTACCCAATTTATATTTTAAAACACTGCCAGGCATTCAGCCATTTAACTGTGGCCAGCGATTTTCCACCCCAGACGTCACCGTAGCTGTAAAAAGATATAAAAACATTTTTGAACTACAGATACACTCGGTTACACCCTTGGTAATTTGTAGTCATTATACCTGTGGTTATCTGGAAAAACGGTGGATAATAAAATGCTTTTTTGCCCTTCCGGGCACTCACCAAGTGCCCCCTCACCTGTGTCTGCACCTCCAACTCCCTTCATGGCCTCCTCACCTCTCCTGCCCTCTCCCATTCTCCATAACAACTCCACCCCTAAACATTTTTTGTTTCTGGGATGCAGTCTCATCTGTGAAGTCAGGTAGCCATGGTTATTCCTTCAATGGAAAAGCTTCATGTTTCAAACTTTGTCCCTAGACCATCTCCAACTCCCAAATGTCACTTCGAGTACTCTCCCCCCCTCTCCGCTCCCCACCTCTTGCCTAATGGCACTTGCTTGTTTTATGCACTGCAAATGGCATTGTTCTGCCTTTTCTTTAACCAATAACATCTCTCACATAGAGAAAAATAAAAGATGCCAGTTTTTTCATGTCCCAAAAGCCTCTCTGCCGTAATGCATCATGGGGATATAGTTATAATTTTGGGCATCCCCTGCTCTGTCAAATATTAAAAAACTACTGGAGAGAATAGCCGATAAACACAAAAGCATTGCGAGTCAACACTTTGTGCCATAGTTGTTTCTGACTGGTTCAAATCCATCCAGCGGTTTGGGCTGCAGAGCAAAAATTTACTTTTTTTGTCTAGGAACAAATAAATGCGGAGTAGGCAGAAAGTGCTTTTTTGTGTTCTTAATAACTTTTTTATTTTCTAACAAATGTTTCCCAAACTTTCCTGTGGCGTACATAATTGTCTGCTAATTTCTAGCCAAATCCGTCACAA
Organism: Ambystoma mexicanum; assembly: GCF_040938575.1. Classification (NCBI taxonomy): domain Eukaryota; kingdom Metazoa; phylum Chordata; class Amphibia; order Caudata; family Ambystomatidae; genus Ambystoma; species Ambystoma mexicanum. The sequence goes on from NC_090933.1 coordinate 83,305,060, forward strand.
GAGTCAAAAATTATTAGCAATTAATTTTTTCAATTTCCTTTGGAACTCACTATTCTACTTAACCATAGGGCGGTGACCGCCACCCTATACTACATATATATACATATATGTATATTATAGGGTGTCAGTCGCTGCCCTATAATTAAGGTGATACCTATTTGGTTAAGCAATGAAAAAACTATTAAAGCAAAAAAACAATGTTTTCAGCCTACTCCCATTCATTTTTGCATAGAGAAAAAGTCCAATATTGGTAAAGCCGAATCGCAAAAACCACTGGGCCGATTTGGACCAAATAAACAACTTGGCCACAAAGTGTTGAAGGAGTTTTTTTAAATATTAGATGAGGAAGGGGGTTATTAGATGCCTCCTGAGCCCAAATAAATAGCTACATCTTCCACAGTGCTTTGCAGCAGAGAGTTTTCTTAGAAATAAAAAGCTACAATTTTTACCCCAAATTCTATTGCTAATAACTTTGTACTTGATGGATGGATTTGGATGACATTTTCCAAAATAAAGGTTTGTCAAGGCCTCGCCCCCACCAACTAGACATTTTGGGAACAATACAGTAAGAATTGAAAAGTTATTAAGAAAACAAAAAATGCATTTTGTTTTCAGATTACACCATGTGAAGTTTGGGATTTGGAGGAGGGTGGTGGAGTCAGCTTCGGACTGAATTTGTTCAGTTTATCTGGTGAAGACCGTGGCAATCTCACGAGATTACAGCAGCAACGCCACAAGATGTGCTCAGAAAAAAATGTTTGTCACGCAAAGCGATGAGTGATAGGTGGTAATGGGAGAGGGTTAGGGATGGATAAATCAGTTGAGTGTAGTGAGGAGACATGAATGAAAGAAGGTGGGCACATGTTGAGTGCCTGTGAGGACTTGGAAGAATTTTTTATCCTGAGCATTTTTTTTCCCCCGTCATCCCTCGAAACGGCAAACAGTCACTCTAAAGCAGAAAGTTCTGTTATTGAAAAAGAATACTGTAAAATTGTCACAGGAATAGAAAGTTAGGAAAACAAAGGTTTAACATCTGAAGCACCTGTATTGTCTGGGTAGGGGGTAATGGCCGTTGGTAACAAATTAATGGGGCGACATCACCAGTGGCCATGGCTAGTAGCCCCAAAAGAAAGATATTTGTGCAATCATGTAAAGAAGCCACGGCCGATTCCCATAGCTAGTGAGAGCTCAAGAAACTATACAACATGTTCGGCCATGGCCACTGCAAATGTTTGTCTGTGCCCAAAACCTATACTTGCCTTCACATTTATTTGTTTAAACTGTGTAGGCAAACTGTGCCTCTAGTACATCCAACAAGTTGGCTGAACTCTTTAAAATCTGCAGTGAACTAGCCAACCCATCCGCAGTCTCCTCCTCCCCCACCCCCTCCCAAGCCCTCTGCAACGTATTGGCCACACACTTCACTGCTAAACCTCAAGACATCCTGAGCACCCTTGCGTCCCTCTCCCCCACCCCTCCTCCACTCCCTTGCTTCCTATGGCCTCCCACGTTCCTTCTTCCCCTCTCTCTGCCTTCTCCCCATCACACCTGATGAGGTCACCAGAGTGGTCTGCTCCATGAAGTCTCCTCCAAACAGGTCCCCCCCCCCCCCTGCTCCTCCAGGACCATCAATGACAACATAAGCTCTCTTGCCCCTGCACTTACTGATTTCTGCAACCACTCCTTTGCCACTGGATCTTTCCCCTCCTCCCTCAAGCACTTCCCTTGAGCGCCCTCTCCTGAAAAAACCTTCAGCAGAACCCACCTGCCCAGCCAACCACCACCCCATCTCTATCACCCCCTTCCCTGGGAAACTCTTGGAGAAACTGGCCTTCCCCCAACGTACTTCTCATACTGAACTTGTGGGCGGTCTCCACAATCATCAATCTGGATTCAGAGCATCCAGAAGCACGGAAACGGCTCTTCTGAACACCCGTGAAAAACTGCTCGCATCTCTGGTAACTCTCCAGTTGTCCTCATTCTACTTAATCTCTCCTCTGCTTTTGACACGGTCAACCATTCCATCCTCATAAAATGGCTCCACGATATCCTGAGTATCTCGGAGCGGGCACTGGACTGGCTGACCTCCTTACTAAGTGACCAGTCATCCCAGGTTATTCTGGGCGCCTTCTCCTCACCTACCTCTTTCTCCACCTGTGGTGTACCCCAGGGCTCCAACCTTTCCCCTGGGCTCTTTAATAATTACTCTGCTCCACTGGCACTCGTCATTTCCACCTTCTTTCCTAACTTCCAGTGCTACGCAGATGACACACAACTTTTTTCCAAACTCCCTGCAAGTGCAGGGGTGTTAAGGGATAGGTGCTGTGGTGCGCATGGAGAAGTGCTGTGGGTGAAATGCTTAAGAATAGAAGAAGAACATAAGTGCAAACTCCTGTGGGAGACTAAGTCTAAGTAAGTGCAGTAAAAATAGACAGCGGCTGGGATGAAGGATGTGTTGGGTCAGAGCCGCGAGGATACATAAGGGCCTTGCACATCAGTCACGCTACTGTATGATTAGCGTGGAAGAGAGGAGGAGAAGGAAGAAGTAAAGAGAAAGGTCTTGAGTTTTTTTCAGAACTTAAGGAGGTCCTCCTCAAGACGCAGAGGGCGAGGGAGTCTATTCCACAGAAGGGAGCCAGCCGAGGAAAGTTATCGACCCCCAGCCCTCGGTTTAGCAAACTGCTTTACAGTAAGAGAGTTGGTGGCCGAGTAACGCAGGGGTCGAGAAGGGGAGCATTTGGTCAGGAAGCATAAAGATATAGTGGCCCCGGTCCCAGGTAGCCTTGAGGATTATACAAAGGGATTTCAATTTAATTCTTGCTGAGACCGGGAGCCAGTGAAGTCTTTGTAGGGCAGGAGAGATGCGGTCCCTGGGTTTGAGGCCAAGGATAAGTCTTGCTGCCATATTCTGGATTAGCTGGAGGTGTTGCAGGGTAGACGAACGAAGATTGGGGAAGAAGCTATTGCAATAGTCTAGCCTGGAGTGGTCCAGAGCATGGTAACATTGACCCTCTTGGGGAAGGTGAGGAAGGGTAGAGTTCCTTTGAGTAGGAAGAGCTGAAAATGGGACTTCTTGGCGATGTCCTGAATATGAGGTATGAAGAAAAGGGGAGAGTCAAAGAGGAGGGGGACAGGGGGGAACCCATGGAGGAAGGCCAGAGTGAACGGAAGAAGTAGGGTGCAGGGGACCCAATAGGGATAATCTCTATTGAGGCAGAGGTTATTAGCAGTGCACTAGGCCTGGATGGCAGTGAGGCAGTCAGGGATGAAGGAGGGTACAAAACCATCAGTGGGAAGTTTGAAGAAGAGTTGTGTGTCGTCAACGTAACACTGGAAGTTGGGGGAGAAGGAGGAAATGAGGCATGCCAGCAGAGAAAGGTATATGTTAAACAGCCAGGGTGAAAGATTGGAGCCTTAGGGGACGCCACAGGTGGAGAAGGAAGTTGGGGAGGAGAAAGAGCCCAGAATGGTTTTGGAAGAACGGTCAGTTAGGAAGGAGGTAAATCTTTGGCCATCCTCTATGTGCCCCTTCTCCTTCATCTGAAGCCAGAAACCTTGAATTTGTCGTCGACTCCTCTCTTTCCTTCCTCCCTTACATTCAGGACATTGCCAAGAAGTCCCACTTTCAACTCTTCTTTTTCAAAGGAATTCTCCCTTTCTCACTTTCCCCCAGAAGCTCAATGTTACCCGAGCCCTGGTTCTCTCTAGGCTTGACCACTGCAATAGCCTTCTCTTGATCTACCCTCTTCCTCTCTACGACCCCTCAAGCTAATCCAGACTAGGGCAGCAAGACTGATCCTTGGCCTCAAGCCCAGGGACCGCATCTCTTCTGCCCTAAAACCCTTCACTAACTCTGGTTGCTGCACCGATTAAATTAAAATCTCTCTGCATCATCCATAAGACTGTCTGGGGCCAGAGACCATGCTATCTGCAACTTGCTCTTGCTAAATACTCTCCCCCCTAGATCTCTACATTCCTCTGGTACCAACTCTCTGTGTGTAAAGCGTTTCGTCTTCAGCCGGACCTCCTCAAATTCCAGAAGCTCCTCAAGACTTTCCTTTTTACCTCCTCCCTCCCTTCTTCCCCCTCTGCTAACCTCACAGTTGCTGTGATTGATGGCCAGGGCACTTATGTGTCCTTTGGGGCCCTGGCCTCCCACGCCCAATCGCCTGAGCCTCTGCCCACACACAGCACTTGCGTTGGCACCCACTGGCCTAAGCCACTGTAGGCCAGCACTTACCTACTTATGAGGCTCAAATCTGTTGCCCAGCCACGAGCACAGGTACTCCAGCACTTACCCTCCACTCCCTCCTCCGACTTCTCTCTCTCTGCACTTGCATGCTCTGAATGATCACAAAGCCTACTAGGTCCGCCTTCATCCTCTAGTCTATAAATTGTTTTCAATCCCATGTTCCCGCCCTGTTACCCTTTGGGCATTTTTGAAACACAATTCATTTGTTGTATAAGCACCTAAGAAATGCACAATAAATAAATGTCAGTTTCAAATTAATAAGTGTTGAAAAACAAATTCGGAGCTCCTTCCAGCTCTTGGTCGGAAAGGGGATCTCCCCTCCCCAGGATTCCAATTAGTTCAACATTAATCAAAAGGGGTTCCCTTCCCGAAATTTTCAAGTCTCTTACTGTTTTCACAACACAGTTCATTGGGACTCTTTCCAGCTTTCAGGCTCTTGGCTCTTTCATCAAAATCAAAAAGGTCAACTCTAATGCTGATTGCCTATCCATTATTTTGTTGTATTGAAATGATTTGTTATCCTGAAATATAACTTTGTTGTTATTTAATTGTTCCTTAAAAGTTAAATAAAGAAAAAAAAAGTGGTCTTCTCTAAGTTCACAATGCGCAGGATTTTCTGTATATTCAACCATAAATGCTTCCAGTGGCTTCTCCTGAGTGGGGTGCAGTTGTCGGACCACACGGGCCACCCATTACAGGTCACGCAACCGACACACCTGATTGGCTTCTTTTCCAGGATTGCACCACCACTGCATCAGCTCCAAAGTGGTATCAGACTTCTATCCTGGCAGTTTTTTACAATTCTTGTCGTGCCAGTATTCACTTGTTGAAGTATCACAACCTTTTCATAGTTTTGCCACACCTTATACAATTCTTCTTTTCCTTGTGGCTTTAACCCATGCTTGCTTTTTCTCAACTTCAACACTTCACACTTCATCATATTCATTACAAATGCTTTCTTTCTTCAGTTTCTTTTTCTTTGCTTTTCCTGCATGTGGCCTTCACTCATTATGACTTTCCTTTGGTTTGGTATTCAAAATGCTTTTCCATTCATATTCAAAACAATGTATTGGCGAATTCCCATTTCACTATCCTGCTGGGAATTTGCACTCTGCTCAAGGGTCTCACATTCACTTTTAACTTTACTGATTTTCTGTCCCTTCCATTACTTTTTCAATTGCTTTACAGTTTGGTATTCTTAAACCGCTCTTTTCCTAGCATTCATCAAACTTCACAACATTGTATGCATCCAGCATCTGTTTTATCTTGCCAAACCAGCAATCACATTGCCTCCTGTGAGAAACTAAAGGGTATCTCACTTGCTAGTCCCCAGGGATCTCCCTCTCAGGTGGCCAAGGCACGGCCATCGCCTTTCGATCCAGACCCTGAGGGTGGACCAGTGCTGGAGGATCACCTTGGTAGGGATCTTCAGGGAGTGGTGGGGGAGGGAACCGATGGTGAGATGGAGTATCCCCCCTTTTCCCGTGCCCATATCCCATCCTATTTTATAGGACTCTCCAACGTCCCAACATCCCGCCCCCTTTCAGCATAAACACTGGGCTGAGGAAGTGGGTGACTGACAGTAAAGAGGCTAACATTTACATATCTCATGGGACATGTCCCATTAATCAGGTCAGGCAAGGTCAGGCCCTTGACCTTAATCACATACATCGGATACCCATTAGCTCCCCCACACAGATTAAAGGCAGAACATAGAGACACATTCTGAGCAAGTTGGGACACGAGAAGGAGCAGGTCTTCTGGGGCAAAGGCAAACCCACTGGAGCAGGATGATCGATCGAGGGACCAGAGCAAAGGGTAGGGAAACCCTGAAGATATGATATGATATGGCATTTGTAACGCGCCTATACACAAGTGTTTCAAGGCGCGATGAGGCGGGGAGAACAGACAACGATCCTACTAGGCCAGGTGTCATTCAGATCACGCAAGTGCAAGGGTAGAGGGGAAGGGAAAAGTGCAGGGGGGAAAAGGTAGAGGGAAAAGTGCAGTACAGGGTTATAGCATACAGGATAAATAACAAGGGCCAGCTGGTGGCAAGTGCGAGGTAAGTGCAGACAAGTGCTGGGAAGGGGGGCTGTAGGGATACAGACACAGTCCCGCAGTGCAGGGGTTGCCAGGGAGGCAGTGCAGGGTAGAGTGGCTGGGCCAAGGACCGAGAACGGTGAGTGGCCCAGTTGCAGATTCAGTGCAGTTTCAGTAATTTTAGCAGGGGAGAGGGGGAGAGAAAGTGGAGGCAAAGAGGAAGGTTTTGAGGTGCTTCCGGAACCGGAGATGGTTCTCCTCAAGTTTCAGGGAGGCAGGAAGGCTGTTCCAGAGGGAGGCCCCTGCAGCGGAGAGAAATCTGCCCCCAACTCGTTGTTTGGAGAAGCGGCTGACCCTGAGGGAGTTGGAGGCAGATGAGCGAAGAGCACGAGAAGGAAGATATTTAGGAAGAGAGGGTTGAAGGTATTTTGGCCCAAGGCCCCAGACGGCTTTGTGGACAATGCAAAGGGTTTTGAACTTGATCCTCGCAGTCACTGGGGCCAGTGTAGTGATTTCAGTCCTGGAGAGATACGGTCCCTGGGCTTGAGGCCAAGGACAAGTCTCGCAGTCCTGTTCTGGATGAGTTCCAAAGGGCGGAGAGTAGAGGAGGGCAGATAGATTTAGGTAGAGGCTGTTACCTCCCTCCAGGAGGTCGTGCCTCCGGGAAACCGTGAAGGAGAAGCAGAGAAAGCCAAATCCCAGACAAGAAGAAGTCTGAATTGTGTTTCAATGAAGCCAGTGACCCTCTCGGGTGAACGACAGAGTTGGGAAGGCGAGGCCAAGCCTGTGGTGTCAACCTTGACTCATGAATCAAAGCAGCAGGGACAAGAAAGGAATGCACACAACCGGTGAGTTAGCAGAAGACATGACTAGTGGGCCCTATAGAAAGCTATTGGGGGAACAAGGACAGTGGCCATGGCTGAAGGCTACGGCTAATAGCCATGGCCAAAGGGTATGGCTAGTGGGCCACAAAGAAACCTATTGGCGCAACATGTGAAGTGACCATGGCTGAAGTGCATGGCTAGTGGGCCCCAAAGAAAACTATTTGTGTAACATGTACGGTGGCCAGGTCCAATGGATGCCTACACTGGCCATGTCCGAAGACCATGGCTAGTGGGCCACAAAGAATGATATTGGTGCAACATGGACAATGGCCAAGGTTGAAGGATGGGGCCACTGGCCGTGGCCAATCTTCGTATTTCCATAGTGCTGACTCTCGGCCAACTGGTATGACACTTTGCCTGCATTTTATGAACAATATACCTCTGGTTAACCAGGGTGTTCTGCCACTCCTTCTCTTGTTAGGCTTCCGTCTCTCCCACTGGCCACCAGCTGTCAGTTGTATAGCGCTTGGCGTTCTGCCTCCATGCGAGATGCCTACTCCCTTTCTACGTTTCGGCTTTATCCACGGTGTGACGAATCATTGGATGCTGTCCTTTCTCCCATGCAGCAGAACCCTTCACATGTGGCAAGGGTGGTCCGGCCACATCCAATAATCCCCCTGGAGGTGGTGCGCAGTGGGAGGATCACATGGGGAGGGAACACCCTAATGGGATGAAGGATGAAACTCTAGGAGAGATGCAGTATATCCAGACTATCCCAACTCCTTCACCCTCTTACCCTCTCCAAACTGGTAAGTTCCTCAGTACTTCGATGTATGCAAACAAAGTAGACGTTTGTCCTCCTTTTTATACTGAGTTGAAGAATGGTCTTGATATCCTGACGAATAGGACTGCGATGAAGAAGATGCGTGGAGTGCAGAAGAGCACCCTGCAGAACCACAGTGAGCAGTCCAGCCTATGCAATCTGGCTGAGCCCGACAAATAAATAAATAGTGAAGAACTTACAGCATGGTCAAGTCCTCCCTAAAGGAGCAGCAAGGAAGAGGACCGTGTTTGCTGCACCCATGATCGCTGAGACACCCGGGAAGAGGTTGAGAGCTCCGGAGCCGGTCCAGAAGTACTGGCTGGGATGGCAAGCTGGTGGACGATGGCAAGCGATCCTGAGGAGCGGGAAGCGGCATGACACATGGAAGGAAAGCTGGTGCTGCTGAGCCGTCACAGACCAAACCGAGGCACTCTAAGCAGCACGAGTCCCGCCACTGAAAGAGGAAGCTGGGAGAAGGCGGACGCCCTCGTGGAACAAAATCACAGGTATGTCGAAGGGCTATAAGATTGAGTACCTGAGGAAGTGGAGGCAAGCAGAGGAGGGGCAGAATACCCCAAGCCTAGAGTGTGGGACTCAAACTGGAAGAAAGAGCCGGCAAATAGAGAAGGGGGGGAAGATCGCCCCGAACCAAGGGTCACGGACCGTAAGAAGAGGTGGTGGTCCATTAAAAAGGGGGAAAATACCCCGAACCTAGGGTCTGGGACACTGTGAATAAGAAGAGGTGGTAGCGAGAAAAGAAGGAGGAAGCATACCCCGAACCAAGGGTCTGAGACCCTGGAAAGTAGTAGCGAAGCAGCCGTTACATCCCAGATTATATATGGTAGTGCTTGGCGGAAGAGTGAACATATTTATATAACGAAGGATGTCCCAACAGAGTAGCGTACACGCACTTCTCTGTGCATTATTCTTTAACCATGCTTGTCTCTTAATGTTCTTTTTAGCAGATGTGGTCTGCATTTGCTGGACCTGTCAACTAAACAATAACTGTAGCACGTTTGCTAGACTTAACCGCATGTGGACTTCTTTCCAGTGCTCTCAACATTTCATAGTCTAGGCAGACAAATCACCAGGTTTTACTTCTGCAGGACAGTGCCAGTACACATGACCACAGTTGCACTCTGTATTTCCGCAACTATCAACCAAGTCTTTTCTGTGGGGTGTGAGAAACCTGAAGGTGTCTCCCAGGCTAATCCCCGGGGGTCTGTCACCCAGGTGGCCAGGACACGGCCATCACTATTGGATCCAATTCCTTGGGGTGGACCAGTGAGGGAGCACCACCTGGATGGGGGGTACTCAGGGAGTGGGACACTGATGGGTGAGACGCGGTATCACCTTCTTTCAACACCTTTTCCCCATCCTACCACGTAGGACATTCAAAACCACTGCCTCCCCCACCCCT